>NW_020837950.1:54764912-55190255 GCF_003676395.1 Aethalodelphis obliquidens | reverse complement strand
CTCTTGCACTGCTTTGGGGAATGTGAACTGGTACAGCCACTATGGAGAACAGTATGGAGGTTCCTTAAAAAACTACCAATAGAACTACCATATGACCCAGCAATCCCACTACTGGGCATATACCCTGAGAAAACCGTAATTCAAAAAGAGTTATGTTCCAAAATGTTCATTGCAGCTCTATTTACAATAGCCAGGAGATGGAAACAACCTAAGTGCCCATCATCGTATGAATGGATAAAGAAGATGTGGCACATGTATACAATGGAATATTACTCAGCCATAAAAAGAAATGAAATTGAGTTATTTGTAGTGAGGTGGATGGACATAGAGTCTGTCATACAGAGTGAAATAAGTCAGAAAGAGAAAGACAAATACCGTATGCTAACACATATATATGGAATCTAAGGGAAAAAAATGTCATGAAGAACCTAGGGGCAAGACGGCATAAAGCCACTGACCTACTAGAGAATGGACTTGAGGATACGGGGAGGGGGAAGGGTAAGATGTGACAAAGTGAGAGAGTGGCATGGACATATATACACTACCAAATGTAAAACAGATAGCTAGTGGGAAGCAGCCGCATAGTACAGGGAGATCAGCTCGGTGCTTTGTGACCACCTAGAGGGGTGCGATAGGTAGGGTGGGAGGGAGGGAGATGCAAGAGGGAAGAGATATGAGAACATATGTATATGTATAGCTGATTCACTTTGTTATAAAGCAGAAACTAAAAAAATAAATTATGGAAGATAAAAAATAATAATACTGGTTTAAAGTTTTTAAAATTCTGCTAAACTAATAGAACATTGTGATGAAATACATAAACTATGTCTATCCAAGTCAAAACAGGATTATGGTCACGTTAATACTATATATATAATGGATTCACAGCACACGCATTGATTCCCAGAGCAGAGAGCTGTGGGAGGGCAATTTATGGTAGAGGAGAAGGTTGGCCACGAGAGACACTCTGATAGACTTGTCTAGGAACAAGGTACTCTCAAAGTTCAGAGTACGGTAGAGATCACAGTGGAAAATGGCCTTGGAGTGGAAAAGATAGTCTCTAAATGGCCAGAAAAGCCTGGCGTGAGCATTTTCAGGTAGGAGAAAAGTTGAGTTTCACATAATGGGGAAAGAAACTCCATGCTATGTCTGAATCATAACTTCTGTCTCCCAGCTAGCAGGAATGAATCAAGTCTCCCTTTGTTTATATTCCACAATCTTGTGTTCAGTGACTGTCAGTGTTAAAGATAAATTTCTATTTTAACTGTGGAGATTATTTTCTTCATTGCTATGACTTTGTTCCCGTTCATAAAACTTCATCGTTATTAACTGAATCATTATGTTCATGTAACACTGACTTGGAACATAAATAAATATCAAGGGGCAATGCCTCTCATTTCCATAGCAACAAATTAAAAGCAAATACTGGTCATTTAAGCATTTCCTTCCTCCATGCATGACCACATATTAGCACACTATATCTCTGATTTCATCCTGAGTAGAGACAGAATCAAGAATGAATGTTTCATGTCTAGAGAACAAGTGGAAAATCTGCTCGGTTGTAGCAGTAAGTAGGTTTGTGAAGCGAGTGGGGCGAGGTTATAATTTCTGTTGGACCCAAATTTGAGAGTTTAGTTTGTCAGCAGTAAGTAAACACGGGAGAATTTTGAACCTGGGAGTAACATGAGAGAATGATATTTGCAGAAAATTCACCTAGTAGTACTTTGTAGTATGCAATTAGAAAGATGAGAAAGGGAAGTCTGGGAAGTTACATGGTTCTCTGGATACCAAGATGAGGCAGAAAGTGGGCAAGTTAGTTCAGTAAATGATTTTAACAAATACACTGGACCCCCCCCCCCAATATTTATTTCCCTTTTTTTTTTTATAGATCTTTACTGGAGTATAATTGCTTCAAAATACTGTGTTACTTTCTGTTGCACAACAAAGCGAATCAGCCATATGTATACACATGTCCCCATATCCCCTCCCTCTTGAGCCTCCCTCCCATCCTCCCTATCCCACCTCTATAGGTCATCACAAAGCACTGAGCCGATCTCCCTATGCTATGCTGCTGCTTCCCTCCAGCCAACTATTTTACATTTAATAGTGTATATATGTCGATGCTACTCTCACTTTGGCCCAGCTTCACCCTCCCATCCCACATCCTCAAGCCCATTTTCTATGTCTACTTCTTTATTCCTGCCCTGCAACTAGGTTCATCAATACCATTTTTTTTTTTAGATTCCATACATATGCGTTAGCATATGGTATTTATTCTTTTTTTTCTGACTTACTTCACTCTGTATGACAGACTCTAGGTCCATCCACCTCACTACAAATAACTCAATTTCGTTTCTTTTTATGGCTGAGTAATATTCCATTGTATATATGTGCCACATCTTCTTTATCCATTCATCTGTCGATGGACACTTAGGTTGCTTCCATGTCCTGGCTATTGTAAATAGAGCTGCAATGAACATTGTGGTACATGACTCTTTTTCAATTATGGTTTTCTCAGGGTATATGCCCAGTACTGGGATTGCTGGGTCGTATGGTAGTTCTATGTTTAGTTTTTTAAGGAAGCTCCCTACTCTTCTCCATAGTGGCTGTGTAGTTTTGATTTGCATTTCTCTAATAATTAGTGATGTTAAGCATCTTTTTATGTGCCTCTTGGTCATCTGTTTGTCCTCCTTGGTGAAATGTCTATTTAGGTTTTCTGCCCATTTATTAACTGGATAGTTTGCGTTTTTGATAGTAAGCTCCATGAGCTGTTTGTATATTTTGAAGATTAATCCTTTGTCTTTTGTTCATTTGTAAATATTATCTATCATTCTGAGGGCTGTCTTTTTGTGTTGTTTATGGTTGCTTTTGCTGTGCAAAAGCTTTTAAGTTTCATTAAGCCCCATTTGTTTATTTTTGCTTTTATTTCCGTTACTCTTGGAGGTGGGTCAAAAAAGATCTTGCTGTGGTTTAGGTCAAAGAGTGTTTTTACTATGTTTTCCACTAAGAGCCTTATAGTGTCTGGTCTTACATTAAAGTCTTTAATCCATTTGGAGTTTATTTTTGTGTATGGTATTAGGTAGTATTCTAATTTCATTCTTTTACATGTAGCTGTCCAGTTTTCCCAGCACCACTTATTGAAGAGGCTGTCTTTTCTCCATTGTATGTTCTTGTCTCCTTTGTTGTAAATTAGGTGCCCATAAGTGCATGGGTTTACCTCTGGGCATTCTATCTTGTACCATTGATCAATATTTCTGTTTTTGTGCCAGTACCATACTGGCTTGATTACTGTAGCTTTGTGGTAGAGTTTGAAGCTGGGGAGCCTGATTCCTCCAGCTCCGTTTTTCTTTCTCAAGAGTGCTTTGGCTATTTGGGGTCTTTTGTGTTTCCATACAAATTGTAAAATTTTTTGTTCTAATTCTCTGAAGAATGCCATTGGTAGTTTGATAGGATTGCACTGAATCTGTAGGTTGCTTTGGGTACTATAGTCATTTTCACAATATTGGTTCTTCCATTCCAAGAACATGATATATTTCTCCATCTGTTTATGTCATCTTTGATTTCTTTCATCAGTGTTTTATAGTTTACTGAGTACAAGTCTTTTGCCTCCTTAGGCAGGTTTATTCCTAGGTATTTTATTCTTTTTGTTGCAATGGTAAATGGGAGTGTTTCCTTAATTTCTCTTTCTGATTTTTCGTTGTTGTTGTATAGGAATGCCGGATATTTCTGTGCATTAATTTTGTATCCTGCAACCTTACAAAATTCACTGATTAGTTCTAGTAGTTTACTGGTGGCATCTTTAGGATTTTCTATGTATAGTATCATGTCATCAGCAAAGAGTGACAGTTTTACTTCTTCTTTTCCAATTTGTATTCCTTTTATTTCTTTTTTTTCTCTGATTGTCGTGTCGTGTAGGACTTCTACAACTATGTTGAATAAGAGTGGTGAGAGTGGACATCCTTGTCTTGTTCCTGATCTTAGTGGAAATGCTTTCAGTTTTTCACCATTCAGTATGATGCTTGCTGTGGGTTTCTCATATATGGTCTTTATTATGTTGAGGTAGGTTCTCTCTATGCTCATTTTCTGGAAAGGTTTTTTTTTTTTATCATAAATGGGTATTGAATTTTGTCAAAAGCTTTTTCTGCACCTATGGAGATGAGCATATGGTTTTTATTGTTTAATTTGTTAATATGGTGTATCACATTGATTGATTTGCATATATTGAAAAATCCTTGCATCCCTGGGATAAATCCCCCGTGATCATGGTGTATGATCCTTTTATTGTGTTGTTGGATTCTGTTTGCTAGTATTTTGTTCAGGGTTTTTGCATCTACGCTCATCAGTGATATTGGTCTATAATTTTCTTTTTTTGTGATCTCTTTTTCTGGTTTTGGTGATGGTGGCTTTGTAGAATGAATTTGGGAGAGTTTCTCCCTCTGCAATTTTTTGGAAGTGTTTGAGAAGTACTGGTGTTATCTCTTCTGTAAATGTTTGATAGAATTCTCCTGTGAAGCCATCTGGTCCTGGACTTTTGTTTGTTGGAAGATTTGTAATTACAGTTTCAATTTCATTACTTGTGATAGGTCCCTTTATATTTTCTAATTCTTCCTGGTTTGGTCTTAGAAAATTGTACCTTTCCAAGAATTTGTCCATTTCTTCATGGTTGTCCATTTTATTGGCATATAGTTGTTTGTAGTAGTCTCTTATAATCCTTTGTATTTCTGTGGTGTCAGTTGTGATTTCTCCTTTTTCATTTCTAATTTTATTGATTTGCATCCTCTCCCTTTTTCTCTTGATGAGTCTGGCTAAGGGTTTATCAATTTTTTTCTTTTTTTGCGGTACACGGGCCTCTCACTGTTGTGGCCTCTCCCGTTGCGGAGCACAGGCTCCGGATGCGCAGGCCCAGCGGCCATGGCTCATGGGCCCAGCCGCTCCGCGGCATGTGGGATTCTCCTGGACCGGCACACAAACCCGCATCCCCTGCATCGGCAGGCGGACTCTCAACCACTGCGCCACCAGGGAAGCCCCAGGGTTTATCAATTTTGTTTATGTTCTCAAACAACCAGCTTTTAGTTTTATTCATCTTTGCTATTGTTTTCTTGGTTTCTATTGCATTTATCTCTGCTCTGATCTTTATGATTTCTTTCTTTCTACTGACTTCTGGTTTTCTTTGTTCTTCTTTCTCTAGTTGTTTTAAATGTAGGGTTAGATTGTTTATTGGAGATTTGTCCTGTTTCTTGAGGTGGAATTGTATTGCTATAAACTTCCCTCTTTGAACTCCTTTTGCTGCGTCCCATATGTCTTGGGTTGTCGTGCTTTCATTGTCATTTGTTTCTATGTATTTTTTAATTTCATCTTTGATTTCTTCAGTGATTTCTTGGTTATTTAGTAGTGCACTCTTTAGCCTCCATGTGTCTGTGTTTTTTACAGTATTTTTCCTGTAACTGATTTCCAATATCATAGCATTGTGGTCAGAAAAGATGCTTGATACGATTTCAATTTTCTTAAATTTTCTGAGGCTTGATTTGTGACCCAAGATGTGATCTATTCTGCAGAATATTCCATGTGCACTTGAGAAGAAAGTGTATTCTACCACTTTTGGGTGGAATGTTCTATAAATATCAATTAGATTTATCTGGTCTCTAGTGTCATTTAAAGCTTGTGTTTCCTAATTTATTTTCTGTTTGGATAATCTGTACACTGGTGTAAGTGGGATGTTAAAGTCCCCTACTATTATTGTGTTACTGTTGATTTCTCCTAGGTTGTTAGCAGTTGCCGTATGTATTGAAGTGCTCCTATGTTGGGTGCATAAACATTTATAATTGTTATATCTTCTCCTTGGATTGATCCTTTGACCATTACGTAGTGTCCCTCCTTTCTCTTGTAACAGTCTTTATTTTAAATTCTATTTTATCTGATACAAGTATTGCTACTCCAGCTTTCTTTTGATATCCATATGCATGGAATATCTTTTTCCATCCCTTCACTTTCAGTCTGTATATGTCCCTAGGTCTGAAGTGGGTCTCTTGTAGAAAGCATATATATGGGTCTTGTTTTTGTATCCATTCAGCCAGTCTGTGTCTTTTGGTTGGGGCATTTAATCCATTTACTCAAGGTTATTATCGATATGTATGTTCCTATTACCATTTTATTAATTGTTTTGGGATTTTTTTTTTGTGGGTCATTTTCTTAGAGAAGTTTCTTTAGCATTTGTTATAAAGTTGGTTTGGTAGTGCTGAATTCTCATAGCTTTTGCTTGTCTGAAAAGCTTTTGACTTCTCCATCGAATCTGAATGAGATCCTTGCTGGGTAATCTTGGTTATAGGTTTCTCTCTTTCATCACTTTAAGTATATCCTGCCACTCCCTTCTGGCCTGCAGAGTTTCCGCTGAAAAATCAGCTGATAACCTTATGGGGATTCCTTTGTATGTTACTTTTTGTTTTTCCCTTGCTGCTTTTAATATCTTTCTTTGAATTTAATTTTTGTTAGTTTGATTAATATGTGTCCTTGTGTGTTTTTCCCAGCATTTATCTTGTATGGGATTATCTGTGCTTCCTGGACTTGGATGACTCTTTCCTTTCCCATGTTAGGGAAGTTTTCAACTATAATCTCTTCAAGTATTTTCTCAGACCCTTTCTTTTTCTCTTCTTCTTCTGGGACCCCTATAATTCAAATGTTGGTATGCTTAGTGTTGTCCCAGAGGTCTCTGAGATTGTCTTCAATTCTTTTCATTCTTTTTTCTTTATTCTGCCCCTCAGCAGTTATTTACAGCATTTTGTCTTCCAGCTCACTTATTCGTTCTTCTCTCTCAGTTATTCTGTTATTGATTCCTTCTAGTGTATTTTTCATTTTAGTTATTGTGTTGTTCATCTCTGTTTGTTTGTTCTTTACTTCTTCTAGATCTTTGTTAAACATTTCTTATATTTTCTCAATCCATGCCTCCATTCTATTTCTGAGATTCTGGATCATCTTTATTCTGAATTCTTTTTCAGGTAGATTGCCTATTTCCTCTTCATTTATTTGGTCTTGTAGATTTTTACCTTGCTCCTTCATCTGTGACATATGTTTTTGCCATCTCATTTTTTTTTTTTTTTTTTTTAATGAGTGGGTTTGTGTTCCTGTCTTACTGGTTTTTTGGCCTGAGGCTTCCAACACTGGGGTTTGTAGGCTATTGGGTAGAGCTGGGTATTGATGCTGAGATGAGAAACTCCGTGAGACCTCACTCCGAAGAATATTCCCTGGGGTCTGAGGTTCTGTCAGTCCAGTGGTTCGGACTTATAGCTCCCACCACAGGAGCTTTGGCCTGACCATGGGCTCATGAACCAAGATCCCGCAAGCCACCTGGGGTGGCAAAAACAAACAAAGAAATAAAAAAACCCCACAACAGTAACAAATTAAAAAATAAAATTAGACTAGGAAACTAAGAGATAGGTTTGGAAGAATATAAAAATAAAAATATAAATGAATCAACAACTGGAAGGAACATCAGTATGATAATAGTAAAAAAGAGGAGGAGCAAAAAGAAAAAAACAAAAAAAGGGGGGGAAGTCCTTGGCTGTGGAGGGTGGGGCCTAAGCAAGGGCAAGGTTTGGGAAGTGGGTGGGGCCAATGCTCAGGACCCACAGGGCTGGAAAAGGCCCTGGGGGCTCTTGGGGGTGAGGCTTAGGTTCAAGGAACAGAAGGGGCCCAGGCGTGCCCCCCACCCCTGGTCTCAGAGGGCAGGGGACCTCACCTGGGAGCCCATCAGGCTTCCTGTGCTCGAGTGGCCAGGGCAAACGCTCTCGTCTCCTCTCCTGCTCCTCCTGGAGGGCCCCTCCCACCTGCCTCTCCTGACCTCCCTGGCCTCCCTCCTATGCCCCCAAGGACCCACGAGGCCTGGAAGGGGGTTTGGAGGACAGGGGATTGGCCCGGGAGCTCAGCAGGCTCCCTGGGCCCCCCAGTGGGCAGGCAATTGCCCTCCACTCCTTTCCCACTCCTCCTGGAGGGTCCCTCCTGCCTGCCTCTCCTGATCTCCCTGGTCTCAGAGGTGCTGATCCTGTCTGTCCTCCACTTCTCCTCCCCCCTCAGTCCCCCTATGTCCTACTGGTTCACTTGGGGGTTCCTCCCATCTCCTTGAGCATCAGAGTCCCTCACCAGTGGCCAGCAGGTGCCCTAGTTATGGGGAGATGCTAACTCCGCGTCTTCCCACACCACCATCTTGACTCCGCCTCTATTTCTCATGTTTAAAAAAGTTATCTAAACTCTAGACTGGAGGGGGAGTTTACATTTTTATAAACCTATGACTTTTTAAAACTTAAGGTATATTTATTATCAAGAATATAATAATCAAACTTTAATGTAAACTTCTCTTCTTAGAAATAGCAGCTTTGTCTGTTATTTAAATGAGAAATAAACAGCTTTGGTCTTGGTCTCATTAGGAATTGCAGTGTTAAGAAGCCTTTTGTGTTTCTGCACATCACACACTTCTAGGGATAGAGGGAGCACTCCAAACTATCTTCTTATGTCCAAAGAGAATGGAGCTTTAAATGTCCTGGGCAGCATTTTTTTTTTCCCGTGGAAAAGTTCTTTCTCTCCTCATCCAATTCCTCTTCTCTCCCTTCTCCCCTCCTCCTCCCCCCATCCCCTTTTCCTCTTTACCCTCTTCCTCTCCTTCCTTCTCCTTCTTCTTCTTCCATAGCTTTTAAGAAATATTTCCACCTGTGTTTGGTACAGTGGCAACACACCAATGCATATTTAAGAATTCTCGACACAGCTGCTGGAGAGATCCTATAGGATGTAAGTCAGATCCCATCACTCCTCTGCCCAAAACCGTTAGTGGCTTCTTCTCAGTCTGAGGAAGGCCATGGTTTCTGAAATGCCTTAAAGGAATGTTCTTCCCTAGAAATTCCTATGACTCACTCCCTCACTTCTTTCAGGCCTTTCCTTAAATGCTGCCTTCTCAGTAAAATCTACCCTGACCATCCTATTTTGAAATGCACCCCTGCCAATGAAATGGTCCCTCATTTTCTTTCTTGTTGTAATTTCTCCCTAACCCTTGTCACAATTTAACTTGCTATATGCATATATCAATTATGTCATTTATTGTTTTTCTCTCTGAACTAGAATGCAATTTATGTAAGTATGCAATAAATATTTATTCAATTAATTAGTACATCCATACTCACCCAATAAAATAATTAAGCTAGTAAAAAAGCTATTTTTCATACATTTTCATATTTTTATACTATTACACAGAGTACACATATTCTCAGATCATGTTCTGTACACACGCACGTACAATCACAAACATACGTAATGTAACAACTCTGGGCCATTTGAGATGCCAATTTTGCCTTTTGCATTGTGCTTCTTATGTGCTGACTAGAATTTAACCTCATATTAAATTTGTCTCCACTACAGTATGTCCTAACACCTAACAACCTTTAATGGATTTCAACAACTTAAATGTTGATGTAAATAGTACATAGTCTATGGCACCCAATATGCACTAAGAATCAATAGTACTCATAATAGTGTTAAGTATCAAAAGTATTAGTTGTTAGAGGAATATTGTATCAAAATTATACATATATATGTATTATGAATTTATATGTGTGTATGAAATTAGATCAAATTTAATAAAAACCATTTATGCATAGGCTATACAAAATTGATATTTTTTTCATTTCCTGTTTTTCTTTGAGTGTAACTAAAGTTAATTCTTGAATTTTTAAAAAGAGACTATAATGACAGGATCTATTCCCTTCCTCCTCTTTTACATGAACCTTATCAGGTCTCATGGTTTCAATTATCACCTCTATTTGTATAATTCCCAGTATATTTCTTTAATCTTGACTGCTATCATGAACTCCAGTATCACATTTCTAATTGCCTACAAGGCATTTCAACTTGGGAGTCAGTGGATCCCTGAAAACTCACCAGAAACTATTCTTACCCACCACCTATCTGCTCCTCCTCCATTTACTCAAAGAAAAAAAAAAGCTGCATCCTGATTTGCCTTCCATGTATTCTAGGGCTGGCAATCTGCTTTATAAGCATTCTAAATCTTTTGCTAATTTTTCCTGAGTATTTATTTTCTTAATTATTCCCTTCACTTCCATTTGTACATACCCTCACCTTCCATGCCAGGTTATGATCATTTTTAACTATTCTACCTTTTCCTCTTCTCTTCCCTCTCTTAACTATCCCCCAAAATTTTAGATAGATTTTTTTTTCAAGAAGTATATGACTTTAATCATGTTATTTTGGTCAATTTTCAAAAAAAAAATTCTTGGAAAAAATTCTAACCCTATAGTAAAATTTTTTAAATTTCCAAATTTATCACATTCTGCTATTAAACACAAACTCTTGTTCTGATCCACAAGTTATTCATACTCTTCCCTGATCATATCCTTCCATTTCCCATTTTGTATTGCTTCGTCTATAACTGCCCCATTCCTACCCACTTCCAGGCTGTGCTGGAATTCCACTTCCACCATGGAATCTTCCTGACCAACATAGCCCATGATAACTTTACCCTCTCGGGATATCTGGGTCTAGTTTGACTCTGTCATTAGTTATGTGGACATGTCATCCTGCATATCTTACATTTGCTTCTGCAAAAAGAGAGAGTTGGGTTATATAATCTCATATTTTTGATCACTTAAAATTAGACAAATTTACAACATGTTTTACTACATAATTCATTTGCACTTGACTATTCACTGGTTCTTGTTGCTATTTAACTCTTTGATGCCCCCAAACTGCAAGTTCATTAGAGACAGAGATCATAGATATACTTCTATCTTAGCAACATAGTTCTACGTGCAGAGTAAATGCAAAATTTTTAAGAATGTTTAGAATTAGTAAAATCTCAGATATATCAGCTGCCATATTTGATAAGCCTTAATAACAGGTGATCACTAATTAACCTACTGATTCCAGGATACTGAATCTGCTGAGAGCCATATGTCTGAAGCTCTCCAAAGAATTATGATTTCTGAGATCCAGATACTCAGGAAACACTTTCCTGAATCACAGGGAAAGTTTAGCCAACATAAAAAGGAAAGATATGGGAAATGAAGTGGTCACCTTTTCTCTTATAACTTGTTTTCCTAGCATGACTTACCTACACATCCATCAGTTAGATCCCTCTCTCCCGTTTGTCAATTTCTTCTTCCCCACCATTCCCACCTTTATCCATTCCAATTACTTCCATGTACAACTGCTTCTTTGAACTAGAGTAAATATGAACTATAAGTATTCTAACACTAGCAAGTACTCTGACAAATATGTTTCTCCTACATAATGACAGAATAGGTGCTTATGAGCACAGCTGAATTATCTTAGCTTTGGGAAATCCATTCACTTAAACACCCTGTTGCTGAGCACATATTATATACAAGGCAAGATGCTAGCAGCAAAAATATGGTGATGATCCAACCTTGCCCTCAAGGTCTGCATCTGGTTGGAGAGTCATCAGATTTACAGCTCTGTGGTTAGTAGAGCTATACCATGCATTAGATCTATGTAGGCAAAGGGCAAAATACCATGAAGTTTCAAAAGAAATCATGATTATAAACAAACAGGGAAAATCAGGAAAGCCTCTGTGAAAGACTGGTGGAATTTTAATGGGGCCAAGAGATGGAAAGAATGTTAGAGGTGGGAGTAAGTGAGGAAAGACGTGGAGGAGAAGCCCAGAGCAAAGACAAGAAAAGGCTGACATGGACGCATACTGTACAACGCCTTCAATCTAGAACAGATTTGAAATGAAGTAGAATTCACACAGGTGTTTTTAGCAGGCATCACATCATCAGTCCAAACTTCTCTTCAAACTTTTGATACAATCCACTTTCTGGATTCTAAATCACATTATAATTGGCATTCGCATCACTGTCTCATAGATTGTCTGCTGCACTTTGTACTGTCACTCTGCCCTGAACTCGAAATCGCTTATTCTTGCAAAAAGAAAAGGTTTTTTTCAACACCATTTAATTGTTATTGTTTTAGCTCTATTTGCCCTTCCTTTGCATTACACGCTGTGTGTGTGTGGAGGGAGATTTAGAGTTAATATGCATTAAAGAACAATAAGAGCCTCAGAGATAGGGAAAAATGGTAAATCTAGGGTTCAAGAAAGACTAAATTACATGATGAAATTTTCTTTGCAATCTCAGTTCTTTAAAAGGGGGTGAAGAGAAGGAAAAGTGACTAATATGTTCTTAGTGCATTTATATAGCTTCATCTTAATTTTTGGAAAGTCTCATGAAGCAGTTTCACTGACATCATGGAAAGCTGCCTCCTTAAACTTTTTTCTTATTCTTTCCACATTGCCTCTAAAACATATTATGAAAAGGTCTTCCTCCTTTTAGAAAATTTTATTCACAGAGTGCTCTCTGGACAGACATGGAAAAAGAAAAATGAGAAAGTACCCCAGAGAGCTTGATGCCTTATTTTTGAGAGTTAATTACACAGCTTTTTAAAAAGTAAACTGCTATTTAGCAATCCTTTATTCTTCTCTGTACCTGATTGATCATTGATCAAGTGGAATGAAAATGCTTCTGTATTTTGAAAGGTTTTGAAAGACATAGAAACTTTCCTGTTTCAATACTTATATAAGGAAATAATTATATTAATTATATCCTTAAAGCATAGTGATAATGAAAATAATCTCCCTACCAACAATTCAGGAAGTCTCAAATGAGAATTAGATAGCACATCTTTCAAGTTTAAACAATGAAATGGACTCTTAACCTTTCTGATTTCATCTAAGGATCCTGCTTCCCATCATGTTCTTAATTTGATCCCATTTCTTATGACACTTTTGGACTTCAAGTATGGTTTCACAGTTTGGATGAGCTGCTAAACTTGGCACTGAATAAGTTACAAAAACAAAGAGGAAAAAAACCCACTTTTTCTTCCCAGGATCAAGGGAGTTTGAAAGACTATGGATGAATTACTCTAATACATGTGTGTAAATTTGTGAAAGAAAATATTTAACATTTATTTGTGTTCTTGTTTCTACGGTAATGAGTGGAGGTACCTCGTCTTATTTATTTGCTTTGTTAATGTTGCCCAAAAATACTGCCTCAATTGATAATAGTCAATATATTTAAAATGGGAGCGTAAACATAATAACAAAGCAAAGGTTTTACACTGAGAGTGATGTCTATCTATCAAGCTGACAAATACTCAACTAATATTCTATTTTAGGAAACATTTAGAGAAAGGTACATTTTTTCTTTTGATCCAAGAGGATAGAAGTCTTATCAGCCATTATATAGAACTTTTCTCCTATTTAAGCTATAAGATTTCCTCTATCATGTCCAATTTAATCATGTACAGATAGATCAAATGCCCAAATGATGTATATTGGAAGGCAAAAACATCATTGCAAATGTATGCAAAAATTACAGAATCACAGGATTGTTCTCTATATGGCATCCTTGTGATAGGTATAGATCTATTCCATAAGCTCAAACATAGCATGAACCTGAAAAAAGCTGATTTCCTTTTTCCAATGAGAAGACAAAAAGGAATTTTTTTCTTTCACAATTTAAATACATAAAACTTTAGGGGAATGTATTAAGTAGTAAATATACTTAAGATAAAGTAGAACTTTGGGGGTTGTATTTATATAATAAAATATGTATAATAATTAATTTACTTAATTAACTATGTATATGCATTATATAAAACTATAAAATACATATTATTTTACTAAATTAATTTAGTAAATGAACATATTAATTTAATAAAATTGCTTCCCCCCCCAAACTTTTGCTCCATTGTACGTTTTGGGGATCTGGCTAAGGACAAGTTTGGATGGTATATTTGGGCTCTGTTGAATATACTTCTGCGGTTCACAGTCACTTCTATGTGGAGTTATTTTTAGCAAGGATTCACAAGCTAAGATTCAAGCCTGTCTGACTCAGGATGCTAATAATCTTATTTCTGTACTTTATTACCTTTCATACATTTGGTGATCCATTCACAGGCCTTTGACTCCTTAACCCAAAGGCAGGTTTTCTCTCCTAAGGCACTTGTCAACAATAGACACTCTTCTCACCTCCATCCTGGCTCCACACACTTTATTCAGCCTGTTGCTCACTGTTGCACTAGCTGAACACTACACTGTGCAAATCCAACTCCCTACATTTGCCAGACAACATCTTTGCTCTTTCTTCCTTAGCTTTAAACGACCTTCCCTAATCACATCTATACTGGTGCTGGTAATTGCTGCATAAAATACTGATATCGACAAAGATAATATAAAAATCAGAAAACCAGTTAAAAATAATAATCTATTCAAAGAGGTTTTTTTAAAAAATATAGTTACTACATATGAAAACTTCAAATATCCTGAACTCTTACATTTCTTATATGAAAGAACTTTGAAGGAAGTTATTCCCAGTTAGGACAACAATCCTAAATATTTACCTATCATTAACAAAAAAGTTATGATGGTATAAGAAACTTTTCCAAGCTATCAATAATAAAAAAAATTCATGAATCATGCTATAGAATAAATGAGATTTTTAATAATCTCTCTATAGAAAATGACATTGCAAGATCATTGTCATGTGAAGAGATGATCAAAGACATATGAAGACAAAAGAAAAAGAGAAAATATATAGGACTGCTAGGCAATTAATACAAATTTTATGTCAGTGTTCTGAATTTGTCAGCTTTGAAGAATGGGCAGTTTGTAGGGAGGTCTTTTACATTCTAAACAAAAATTTACTTCTGTACCTAAGTTTACATTAATAATTTTATGTCATTTTTCAATTAAAGAGAGTTCTCAAAATTGAATAAGATTCAGACTTTACAAACTTTAGATCCGTCCTTGGATAGGTACTATTTTATCTACACTGCAGACAGGAAGAGAGTAGTACAGACGAATACCACTTAAGTGACCTTCCCAAGGTTATACAGCTAGAAAGAGGCTACGCAGGGATATATTGAACCTAGTGAATAGGACTCTACATCTTGTACTGGTAACCAGCAGCCTGAGGCTTGCCAACTTTGACTGCACATTTGAATCTCTAGGGAAGCTTAAAACTACCAATTCCTGGGCCTGACCCCTGACCAATGAAATCACAATCTCTTGGGATCTGAAATTTGGCATTTTTTTTTAAGGCTCCCCAGGTCATTCTAAGTATGAGAATCACTGCACTATCCTATATCTTCCCAATAAAAAGTGTTGGCTCTTGTGATGGAACGTCTGCAGTTTTTAAGGCACTCATGCTATATGAGCAATCTGATAGCAGGAGGCTGTGCCAACAAGTCGTTCAAGGTATTTGTAATATCCTCCCTAGTTCATGTCCTTATTTCCCTCTAATCCTCACAGATGGCATCACTTCGTCTCCATATACAAGCTCAGCTCCATCCGGGTTAGGAGACCAACCTTGCTCTTAGAAGCTTAAAAGAGCAGAAACCTGTACTGTCAGCCACGTGGCATGCCTTATCCATAGCCAACCACCTTTCACTCTCTGCCCTAGTGGTCTGTAATCATATTTAGTGATTATTTAATCTCATGTGTAGTTCAAATTGACCAAATGACCAAAGTTGTTGCTTAATATTTAATTTTTAAATCTAACTTTAATATTCATAAAATTATTTTCTATACCCTCTTTATGCCATTTTTATTTCCTGGACTCTATGAACAAACATACAAATACTGTATAACTCACAAAAAGGTATCATTTATCTTTAGTGTATGTACTGGTTTTGGTGTATTATCTTGAAAATCAAAGATTTGAGTTCATTGTAGATGGGAGTGAAGATTGGTCTTTTACATACGTGACAAAAAACTAGTGAAAATGTTGGGAAATGATTAGGAAGAAATGTATTATTAACTAAAAACATATATTTCTTTTGGTTACAGGTCTAAAGGCTTGCTCCTTGCTAGGTAAGTTTCTCCGTCTCTACTCATGTGTAGATATTATTTTCTATTATTTATAATACCATATACAAAAGAAGAGTAGAAAAATGGGAAAAAACTTATCGGGACTTCAAATTTTTTTCTTCTTGTAAGTATTTAAAAACATAAAAGGACAATCTTTTTTGTATCCTTAGCAAGAGCACAGTGCCGTGCCTACATCAGGATCTCAGGAGATGTAGCTGAACCTGTCACAGTAGCTCATGATCCTTTCCTGTCATTTGTCCCAGGCAGAGGAACCTCTTGCTTCATGTCAGGAGCACACATGGCATCACTGGAGACGTTCACAGTTACTCCAGAGTGGGAATTGATATTTGCCAGAGGGTTATTTTCCTGCTGAGCTAATGTCTATTTACTTCCCTTTGCTTTCGTATTTGGGTTTGATCTCGATTTGACACATTTTCTTCATGTTTCATATGTACTTGATGCTAGGTCATTAATCTTAAAAACTATTTAGTATTGGAGATTCCTACCAATTTCAATATAGGGTTACCACTAATGTGCTTTAGTGCTGAGGGTGACATAAGTAAAGAGGTGGAGAAAACCCAGGTATATTACACTGATTCAGCTCCTCCTATTGAAAGGAAACAACAGGAGTGGGGATAAAACATTTACTTGTGACACCAGACGTATGGCAAGTACTCAATTATTTTATTGATTATGAGTTATATTATAGCTAACCTGGTTAGTAACCAACTGACTTAATATCAAAGGGAAAAAAGGAGATGGCAAGTAAGATATTCAAGTCAAGATACTTAATTAGTTCTAATAAAACTCTAAGGAGTATTACAAAAAGTTATGACTGTGAAAAAATCGTCATTTGATCCTGTTATTTTAAGTAATTCATTTGGGCAACTGGCTGAGGTTGGTTGCATGACATTTATTAGCATCACTTTAATGAAGTCGGGAAAATCTCTAACTTCTGTTTACTTTTTCCTTCTGGACACTGTAATATAACTTTAATTCAAAATAACATTAAATTATTGATTTAGTTTTTATTGTTTCCAGACTCTCAGAAAAACAGATCAAGACAGGGACTCTGGAGAACTGGGCTGGCTCTCAGGACACAGCAGGCTAGAGGGGTGGTCACCAATCAGGAGATGGAAAGTGATTCAAAAGAAAAAAACACGAAGATTAAAAGCCAACGTACAGTCTAACCAGGCTCTTTGCAAAATGGCTAGAAAGAGGGGCAGGATTCAGGTTGAAGAAAGCATGGCAATGAGCCAGAGGAAGGGTATTAGAACAAAGGAAAGGACACAGGGCATGGGCAGGTGCCCTGGGCCCCTCCATCTAGCTGTACCAGGGGCTGCCTGTTCAGCCACGAGATTGAACACTGCACCCAAAGGGGCCCAGTAAGCTTGAATTCATTTCCGTGGAATAGATATTTCTTGTTATAGCCTTTCATAGATTAGAAAACCGCAATTAGGGGAGGTGCACTATTCATGAGATAACACAACTAGTGAATGGGAGTTCTAGTATTCTAATTTAAGGCTTCAGGTTCTTTACTGAGGATTTGCTGTGATTTGCTGATATCTATTGTCTCTGTGTTTGGTCTTGTTCTTCTTGTTCCTTCACACTGATCTCATAACTTATTCTAAAAACCAGGGCTGATCATATTAATCCATAATTTTAAAAGTTTACTGTTTCCCCTGATGAAGTTTAAATTTCTACACATGACCCCCCAGGTCTTTGATGATTTGTCATTTGCTATCTGTGCAGCCTCACTTCCTATGCACTTCCCATCTTGTACTCTGTGATCAAGGTCACTCTAACCTCCATCCCTAACACACACCCTGCATGTTAATAAGGTCACAAAAAATATGTGGATGTAGTGATTATTACACTTGTGGAATGGAAGTTATGTATTTCTTAGATAATAATACTTGTTTAGATATGTGTGACTTTCTCTTATATCACAATATCTAAGCACTTTACATGTATTATCAAATCCTCACAAAATTTTATGAAGGTACATAGACAATAAATAATTACTAAAATTCATGAATAAATAAGCATAAACTCTATGTTCTTTTTTTTGATGTATAATATTGCCTAATTGGAAAAGGTTCATCTTGAAAACGGAAGACTTCAAGTGAGTAAATCTCTCAGTCATAAATACAATTTTATCTGGAGAATTGTACCCCAAATATGCCACTTGAACATAATTCCTTTAAGATGCTTATTTTTTAAGGTAGATCATCAGCTGCTTATATTTTCCCAGGACAAACGTGCTCTTAAGAGCCTCTCCTAATTGAGCAATTGATTAATTAGCACTTTTCTACCTTCACTAGGGAGTGAGAATTTAGAGGGTATTACTGTGCTAATAAGCTCACACTTTTCCTATTTTAAACTGTATCCAATTTTGGGAATACAAATCCCTGAGACAAGAAAAAGTCTTTTCACCCATGCAAAATGTAAAGTAGGTCATCCCACCTGTTTCTACCTGGCTAGTCCATTTGATGAGGAATGAGACATTTAGCTCTAACGTTTCTGTTTCAAATCTACAGTGTATTTGTTGAGGAATTTAGTATCATAGTAGCAAAGAACATTAAGTCATAGACAGATGAAAAAGGAGATTAGGGGCCTATGTCTCTTTTTCTTTGGCAATTCTCTTCAATAAGGATTACAAATCCATGGGCTCACATTAATAAACAATTTGTACTGGACCAATAGCTTACGTGCTGAATATCTGCATGTTAATGAATTATTACATTGAAGAAAAACTAGTGAATATACTCTTTTGCAAAATGAGTCCTCTGACACTTGACCAAAAAAAATCCCAAAAAACAGAGTGATAGAGAATTTACCTAACAGAGCCAATCTTCACTGAAAGAGGTTAACCATGGAATGGGTCCTCTTTAACGGGTTTGTAATAAGCTGCAGGTGACGGTCTAGAGCTGTGTTGCATCATGAAGCTATTAACGGTATTAGAGACAAAAGCAAGTAATCAGAAATAGAATTTAACAGCACTCTGAAAATGATTCTGATCGCTATGAAACATTTTCAAATCTGTAAAAGAAATAGAATTTTGTATCTTTTTAAGGGGGAAAATAGGAAATTTTCCTAAATATATATCAAATGTATGTTATAAATATAATATAAATAAATATATATTAGTATGAAATTGCACTGTAGAACCAACTTGTTTATAATGCTCACTTTTAAAAAGTCAAAATAGCAATCCCTAAAATGTTCTATTAAAAAAACCACCCTTGGGCTTCCCTGGTGGCACAGTGGTTGAGAGTCCACCTGCCGATGCAGGGGACACAGGTTCGTGCCCCAGTCCGGGAGGGTCCCACATGCCGCGGAGCGGCTGGGCCCGTGAGCCATGGCCACTGAGCCTGCGTGTCCGGAGCCTGTGCTCCGCAGCGGGAGGGGCCGCAGCGAGGCCCACATACTGCAAAAAAAAAAAAAAAAAAAAAAAAAAAAAAACACCCATAAGTCACAAAGTCTGCATTTAATATATTCCTTTGTATTACAATGTTATTGAATTTATTAACTTAAAGTGAGTTGATGTATTTAATTATTATTAAGTGACATGCATATATTTCTTAGACTTCATTTTTTTTCAAAAATGGTATTGGTAACAAAAAGGCTAATATTTTACTCTAATATTATCTATTATTTCTTTATCTTTACTATGTAATACTGGAAGTTGAACTCTGGAATAAGAGCGGTCTCCCCCATAACTCTATGACTTTAATAAACTAGCCACACAAGGAATGAAGTCAGATATCCATGGAAGGCATCTCAAAAGAGTATCGTCCAGGCCCGAAGCTGGAAGAGCGGGACTAGAGATTCGAATCATGGTGTGTGTATCTGAAACAAAGATGTTATATGTGCAGATGGAATGTGTTTATTGTTGTGCACGGTATGCAGAAAAAAGAGAAAGTCATGGACCCCAAGTGTGTCTGTTGTAATCCAGCACTTGCAAGGGGAACAGGTGATGAATCCAGAAAACTGGAGAGAATCAGGCACCATCTGAAGGTAAAACCCACAAAATAGTTGTAAACTGATGCCATCAATTGCTCATCTCACTGTTCTTGCTCTGATTCCTTGGCCAGCAAAGGACCATCAGAAGTCATCTGCCTGTCCATGTTCATTTCTTACTGACACTCAAGAAGGTAACCAAGTGGAAGCTATAAAGCTGAGCACTGTGGTAGTACTGTTCAATGTTTATAGATAATCTTATAAATGTATGTGTTATAAATTTTTAAATGGGCTCTTTGGTTTGTCTACCAGTCTCATCAGGACTTGGTTAGTATAAGGCAATCTTCTGAATCTACTTAACTCTGAGTGATCAACACACCCTGAATATCTGGGTTTGAAATGCTCAAGACACTTATATATCATGTCACTCCATAGCTGATGTCATCCTGTAAGATCTTGCCCGAGCAGCAGTCAACTTCCAACATAATATCTTTAATTCTAATTGTAGGTGGAATAATCAAAATAACAAAAATCAACTTAATCCATATCCTAATGATGTGGAGAAATCTTTCTACTCCATTTTGGAAAGAAATCTAAAGTTAGGTAATCATCATCATAGTCAAAATTATACTTAGAAGCACAGACTACACCTTAACCCTCCCTGCTGGGCCCTGAACACAAAATTATATTGATATTAACACCCCTGGCACTAGGACTTAAATCATGCTTCCTTTCTTGTTAGTTCCCAAACTAATGGTCATAGAGACATTAACATAAAAACTTTATAAAATACACTGTTTCTTTCCTATAATTAATGGAAAGCACTTTTTTTATTGAAGTATATAGTTGATTTACAATATTGTGTTAGTTTCAGGTGTACAGCATAGTGCTTAAGTATTTTTGCAAATTATACTCCATTATAGGTTATTACAAGATAATGGGTATAATTCCCTGTGCTGTAAAGTATACCCTGGTTGCTTATCTATTTTATATGTTGTAGTTTGTATCTGTTAATCTCATACCCTAATTTGTCCCTCCCCGCTTCCGTCTCTCTTTGGTAACTACAAGTTTGTTTTCTGTACCTGTGAGTCTGTTTCTGCTTTGCACATATGTTCATTATTATTTTTTAGATTCCACATAAACGTGATATCATACACTATTTGTCTTTCTCTGTCAGACTTATTTCACTAAGCATAATATTCTCTAGGTCCATCCATGTTGCTGCAAATAGCATTTTATTCTTTTTTATGGCAAAGTAATATTCCATTGTGTGTGTGTATATTATATATATATAAAAATACACACACACACACACACACACAACACACACACATACACACCACATCTTCTTAATCCAATCATCTGTTGATGGGCATGGAAAGCACCCTGAATAAATGGACATTGAACTCATTTAGTAATAGGGCAGCCTAGATCAGTGGTTCTCAAGGGGGAATTTTTTGCTTCCAGGGAACATTTGGCAATGTCAGGAGAGATTTTTGGTTGTTACACCTGGGGGAGGGGTACTGTTAGCACTTAGTGAGAAGAGACTGGAGGTACTGCTAAATTATCCTACAACGTGTAGGACAGCCCCCACAAGAAGAATTATCTTGTCTAAGCTGTCAGTATCTCAAGGTTGAGAAACCCTAGTTTAGATAACTGAATTATTTTTAAAAGGTGGTAATTGTTTCAAGATATGGAAAGTAAATGAAAATAAACATACATTGGAAGTGTGCTTTTTCATGCAGTGTATAAATAGAATAAAAGATTCCCTAATGCTAAGCCTCCCTATGAAATGGCTGGAATTGATTCTGTAGAGAATTTTTTTTTTACAGTTGCTCATTTAAAATGTTTATTGTTGTTATACTTTTATTTTTCAATTAATAAAAACTTAAAAACGAAGGATTTCATGAGGCATTACTGGAATTACTAACCAGCCAGATAGCTGAGAAATGCTTATTGAACGAATCTCCTTAGATGAAGCTGATGCTCCTATAAATCTTATTTCCATGTACTTTCCTCCATCAGTAGGACCAGCAAATTTCTTTGATGTTGTTCAATATCTTCTCCCTGCTCTATACAGCTATCCCTTTTAATTAGGTGGCAATTCCCAACCTGATCATGACACTTTCTTTCTTTTGTTAGTGAGTGTTCAAGTGTTTAGCAATTAATAAGAAGGCTTGAAAAAAAAAGGCAGACCCGTCACACAGGAAGTAGTCCTTAGGCAAGTCACAGCGTATAAACAGTCCAACCAGACAGCAAAATGCCACAGAGCGGTCTGTGTTATCAAAAGTCATGCTGAGAATACCTCTGTGCCATGAGTTTCACGTTATTCCTATAGAAGACCAGTGCATTCTCTGTTCAGAGCATGCTGTGGAAATACGATTACCTAGCACACCATGGTGTATGTGTATACTAACAGAGCCATTTTGCCAGACTCACAGGCACAAAAGTTAGTCTGCCCCATGTTACTCATTTGTTTGTCCACTGATTCAACACGTGGATGGAAATAGTATTTATTTATTAGGCATCTCTGCAAAGTAGCCCCTTTCATATATGCTTTCTTTTTAATTATCATACTGTCTTGAGAGATATTAGCATCAATGTTTTACTGTAAACTCAGGCTCAGTGATTTATAAATGTCCCCATGACTTGAAAGCTAGGAGGCTATTATACTCCATTTTTTTCCACACAGACCTATTCTCTACCTTTCCTTGCTTTGTCCCGTACCCTGAGAATCTAAATTCTACAGATTCCGTCACCCACATTCCTTTGCCCTCTGGCTTCTGGTTGGGTTTAGCCAATGGAAGGCACCAGCTGATCAATGGGTGGGAAGAGGAAATGTGCATATTTATTCCCTCTGCTCTCCCCTGACTCACAATGGGTTCTGACCACTGCTGCAGTTCTTTACAATTCCAGGTCTTGTTGGGGATCCCTTTTCCCTGGGCCCTGATTTCTCCCAGGGTTCTGGGAAAACCACTCACTTTCTCACCTCTCCTGGTCTAAGGATAGTAATGGTTTCCTGATGAATAGTAATGGTTTCTTCAGAATCCTCTGGTTCCCTTGATTCTACCCACACTTCTATAAGTTGTCTAGTCATTAAACTTTTTAAGTGTGTCCTCTGTAACCAGGCCAGAGTAGTAATGTTAGGATTTAAACCCAGGTCTCTCTGACTTTAAAATCTGAGCTGTGTCTACTCTACCACGATTCTTTATTGTGTTAGCCTGTAAGGATCCAAGAGTCGAAAGGGCATGGCCTTTGTTTTCAAGTTGCTCTCACTTTGTCTGAGCAGACCCACACCAAACTACTACAAAAGATTATGGTAAATTCATTATGAAAGAATAAGAAAATACACCCAAATATACCCTGTATCTCTGGGAATTAAAATAAGAAATGGTACACAAAAGTCGTTAAAGATTGAATATTAAATCTTTGTATGGCAATGGGTCTTAAGGGACTCCCTTTCCTTATAGAAGGAAATTGAGATTACGTAAGGAGGTCTAAGGACTAGGTAAGTCCCACAAAGTGCCTTAGTGGCCAAGCTGGGTCTAGTACACAAGTTCCTTAATTCCTAGCCAAGTGTTCATTTCTCTTTACTAAATGACCCACATAGGCTCCTAAGAGAGTACTAAAAAAGCATCTTGGATATCATGACAGTCTACATACATTCTACATACATTAATCAAAAAATGTAAATTCTCGACTTGAAGAATGTTATGCAAAAATTAAGATGTAGCCTTCTCTCTGTCTTCCCCCCTCCCCCTCCCCAAACCCTACAAAGTAGAGAATATGTGAGCGTGCTAAATACATGCAGAATTCATCTAGAGAGACTCCTCAAACTGCAAACTCTTCCAGAGAAATTTTTTTTCCAATTAAATCTAAACCTCAACTGTTTTTGAGACTTCTTTTCCTCACTTAAAAACAGAAGTAACATATCTGCACGATAGCAGAAAGAGAGGCTATCAAGTGCTCAGTGTGTCAGCATTTTGTAATCTGCTTTTGGCCAGTGGGTGGTGAAGTGGTTTATTTCAAGTTGAGGACTTATATGAAACCCCTTTGCGCTTATTTTATGCAGGATAGCTTTCCCACAGTAATGCAAAGCAATCGAAGCACCAAGCAGTCCACTGCTACTCCACAATTTTGTTTATTTTTATGTAGAGTAGTTCTGACATTAGGATTTAAATGTTTTTAATGTTTCACTTGATTCTTATATATTCAAAAATTCAGATAACATCAAATTGCTTATTATAGTTTTATTTAAATTAAGATCATTTGAATCACAAGCAATAATAGTGGGGTCTACTTTAAAGAGGGGTTTGAAAAAGCCCTGTGGTCTAAATCATAATGGGGTAGCTTGGCTAGTTTTCTATCTGTTCCTTTAGTCTGTTCCTTGGGAACAGAGTGCAAAAGCAGGATGGAGGAGGTTACCGTTCCATTAGTTTACTTTATTTCCATTTTAAACTTTTAAGTAAATCCAGCTAAACTGAGATTTATTTTCTGGCTGCTTCTTTCACACTGAAGTAATTTGTTATTAGAATAGGATTCAGGCGATCTAGAAATCCTCCGATGCCACACATTATTTTTTTCTCTTCTTATCCTTTTCTCTAAACTAAAACGTATGTCTTTAAACAAAGTGCATAAGAGAGTTTTAAAAAGATCATTTTCCACTGATAGTTTCCAGCCACACCAGAGGCAAAAGTGCCAAACTTTGTCAGGAAAGGCTGCCCTTGTGACATTTTTTGGCAGGGATCTGAAAGGCAGGCAGTAGACGGCATATAGAAAATCTTATTCTTCTATATTTCCCTTATGATTCTAAATGGACCAAGACTTAAGACAAAAGTTCAAACAGTGTCCAGCGTAATTTTGCATTAATACTCTGCAAACATATCATGTCCCGTCAGCTCTCCCTGAGGGAACATATCAGTCGGTGATCAGACAATGCACTCTGATAAGATGGATGAGGCTTCGACGTGTGCCAGACCTGTGTGACATGCAGCATATAAAAAGACAACTGAAGTGCCACTTGGCCTGAGAAGAGCACGGAGTCTCAAGGGAGAGAGAGAGACAAACGTCCTGAGAATTAGGGGTAAGAGAATGAGATGATGAGGAAAGCCAAATATATTTGGTTGTATGATGTACAACACGCAAAGGGCATCACGCGCACTGTCTGATTTAATCTCCACGATAACTCCGCTATCAGAATTCTTCAGATAAGGAAGATGAGGTTTAAGAGAGGTTCTTTAATGTGTCCAATATTATACTGGCATGAAAGATTCCAGCCAGAATTCAAATCCAAGAAATCTTTATTATGTTCCTTAAACAAGGAGAACTTTCTCATATTACCACCATGCCATCCTCCCAATCAGGAAAGAATCGTTGGTTCTAGTCTACCATCCAATCCACAGACATAGTTCAAATTTCATCCACTGTCCCAATAATGCCTCTTTTTCTGTCTGGTCCAGGATCTGTTTAAGAACATGGATTGCATTCAACCGCCATGTCACACCAGGCTCCCTCAATCTGGAAGAGTGCCTAAATATTTCCCTGTCTTTCATGGGCTAGATGCTGTTAAAGAGTACAGACACCATTCTATAGGATGACCTCAATCTGCTTCTTGGCGTGTCTTAGCAGGAAGCACACTGCTGTGATTTTGTCCCACAATTGCTGAGTTTGCCCCTCATCATTTAGTTGAGTTTGTGCCTATCAGGTTTCTCCACCATAAGTCACTATTTCCCCCTTTTTATTTGATGAGTATTTTGTGGAGAAATATTCTTACACCAATATCCTCGGCAAACTTCTAACCATCCTTTAGCATCTATTGATGACTCCTAGTGATATCAACTACCACTCTGATAATATCCAACGGTCATTATCTGTTTCAATCATTCCTTCTACAGTTAATAGTTGGCATCTCACTGTGAAAAAAAAAGCTTTCCATTCTCTCCAACATTTCTTTATATCTGTAGGGTTTCAAAGTTTTTCTTTTTTATTTAATGAGTTATAGTTCCATACTCTCATTATCTTTTTTGAGAACAAATTGTCCCAGATTGCCTACTGGGAGCCCAATTAAGGTGGCTCCTGTGTCTATTTGATATGTTCTCAAAATAATTCATTGTGCTGCCCTCCTCTTCTATTAACAATGTCCCCACTAACTCAGTCATCATAAGGTCCATAGTATCAGAAGAGCAAATTTTAATTAACAAGCAACCCTATTACTCCAATGGCTGAGCCCGGAGAATGTGTTTCAACCTTTTCCCCAGTTTCTTCAGTGATATGAATTTTTGAAACAGGTGAAACCATGAGGCAATGAAAGCACACGGTTTACTACTTACATTAACTTTGACCAAGGTGACAGGAAGAACAGTTGGTAAGTATCATACCTAGTAGCTCTTACTAGCACATGAGCCCAAGACAATATGTCCTGATAACTTCTGCTATGGCACAAACCCCTCGCATCTTCTTCCTAGGTCTTCCCCCAAATGGAATTAACCAATTACTTTTTCCAATTACTCCAATTATTCTTCCTTTAATTTGTATGTTTTATTTACATGGCCATTTCATAAGCATAAAAGTGGGCATCTTATTTGCAGTATAACCAGGGATTATACATGTGTATTGTCACTGTTAATGAGACTAACTCTAGTTAAATTCTCACTATTTTTTGGCTCATTTTATTTTTGTGATTGCAAAAATATAAACATTCCACAGTTTCCCCTTTCTTATTTTGCCTGTTTAGCCTCAAGATTTTATTGGCCTGTACATGTTTTTTTCTGAATTCACTAAATTCTTATATCCTATTTCTATTCACAAACTGTGATAACTTATACTCATTCAATATAAATGATCTATCTTCTCATCAGTACTGTCCACTCAGCATATGAAGCAATTTATGACTTACAGAGAGGTATGCAATCTTGAGGACTATACAGAGCTTGAAGCCAAGTAGATATCCTGAACATTATTACCTGCTAGAAGTATTACAATGCTGGAGGCCACCAGACAGAATGATAACTGAGCAGGGATAAGGAGTTTCCAAAAAGCCCAAGGAATTCCAACCGACCTTATCTTTTTTAAAGTGTTTTCAGCATACCTTCTTACCCAACTCATCTACAATTAACGCTGCCCCAAACTACTTTCTATAAGTTTATTCATTTCCAAATAGTGATCTATTTTGCATAACAAGATTTACAGAAGAATAAGCAAGTAATTGAAAACTCACAATACTTTAAGCCAAGTTGTTTCTTTGAATTAAAAAAAAAATTCTCAACATGAACACAAAATGATATATAGTTGTTCAAAGAGCAGCATTCCTAACATAATTAAATATAAATTACCACTGCATAATTTGGTCAAAGGGTACATCTGTCTAGATTCTGATAACACTGGAAGTCCAAAATTCCAAATTCCCATGTCTTCTGTGATTTTCTTTGAAGATAGAGCATTTTTCTAAGAATCTTTTTTTTTACTGAAAAGACTAGAATTTATGATATGAAAAAATACTGTATTATCTTAAGGAAACAAGCCTGTGCAACAGGGCTTTGAATAAAGATCTGTTCCTAGTTCCCCAGCATGTAAACCAGAGTGACATAAAAATGTATTTCATTTTTAGGCTCAGTCATGGCTCAACCTCTTTCAGGTGATGCTCTGAATGCTGACAGGGGGCCTTAAATCTTTGGTGGGTTTATGAACTGCAACAAGGAACTTTTCATGATGTCCTGAATCCCAGAAGTAAGACGCCAGTGGTTAATCTCTGAGTCACTGGGCCCCTTTGACCTGTTCTCTTCACACTTGTTTCCATATTTCATCTGCTCTGAGCTGGGTTCGCTTTACGATTTTGGTTAAGTGTGAAGAAAATCAGCATGGCAGGTGGAAGGAACTGAAGCTGCTCTGTACCCAGGGCTAAATTTCTGCCAATATGTATTTTGTTTCCCGTAGCAAAATCCCTGACGTGGTTTTTCTGCAAGTTGACGAAGCCTTGTCACTTGCCAGTTAAACAATATCACATGTAATATTCCCTTGAAGAGGACAAAGAATGGGACTCTGTGTTTGGTTTTTATGTTAAGGACAACATGGCTCATGGTGTATAGGGAACTGAAAGAAACAATACTTCAGGAATCATGCCAAATGTGAAACATGGCTTTGCTCTTTGAGACCCTGGTTACAGACACTCAGCTGAAAGTCTTAGGCTGGCAGGGGCCGTGAGTAATATGAGGAGCTCTGAACTAGGGGCAGAGGATCCCAAGTCAGCCAGTTTGTTACCCCACAAGATAGCGTCTCACAGCCTGAGCTGCTACAATAGTAAACTCAAAATAAGGCAGACCTCAGATGATTTAATTAGGAATAAGTACAACAGTAAACTTAAACTATATATAGGCTAAAAATCATCTTATAAGAGGTTACGATTCTCCTGTTACACGGTTGTAAATCTTTTTTGCCGATTTTATCTACCTAGAGCCAGTAAACCAATTAAGTTGCTGCTATGGCATTCATTTTAACTTCTTAACAGATTTTTTGTGTCTGTCTTGATGCCAACAATCCAGTTGGAAACTAAAATATTGAGTCAGTAATCTGGACTGCATAATATACACACATCTCATTATTTTATATACAAAAACCTATACTCTTGTTAGAGTTCTTAAATTGCCATCTAACATTATGGACACCAAGACTAAGAAACGCTTTGTAAACTGTATCTCATAACCTCAGAAATCTAGAAGTTCTTATCACATACCAAAATTATGTGCAGTATTAAACGTGGCAATTTTTATGAAAACCTAAGCACAAATGGTTCAGAGTTCTGATCCAAAGAAATAACTATCACTGTTTCTATATAAATATGTGTGTGTGTGTATATATATATATATATATATATATATATGACAGAAAAAGAGAGCTACAACTCTATATAAAATAATGAAATAATTATATATATTAAATGAAATAATGATATATAAATATGAATACATATATTCATATATATGTATGTATATTTGAATATACATTGAGGTACACACAAGTCTGCATGAGACCCCATCCCAGAACAATTAAGTCAGAATACACAGAGGTGCAGCTGCAGCACTAGTGCATATTAAAAGCTACCCAGGTGATTTTAATGTGCAGCCAGGACTGAGAACCTTTGCTCCACATCTACTCAATATACCTGAGTCTTCTGTGTAGCTGGTATTCTAAATGCACTTAAATTACATTGGCCCTTATGTCTCCATTCAGATGAGAAGAACAATACCAATGGCAATATTAAACACCTCATCTGATGCATCTGATGCAACTAATTCACTCAACTTTTCCACTGCCTCTTAGAAAATGAAAACAGGCATCACTTACCCTTCCGGTGTCTCACTGTGGTGGATAGAGACTTACCCTTCCGGTTTCTCACTGTGGTGGATAGAGACTTACCTTCTTGTTTCTCATTGTGGTGGGCTTGATGGTGCTAACAAAATGATGGAGGGTCTTCCCTCTTTTACCCAGTCTCTTCATAGCTTTCAGTGTTACCGAGTTCTATGAATGAAAATTGTTAGATTAATGGTGGGGTCATGAAAAGACAATGAAAAGAAAACCTACATAGAGGAAGAAATGTGAATGTTGAAGCCAGGAAACCAACATCAGGGATGAATGGGGAAGAATGATACACGCAACAAGGCATCACCTGAAATCTAGAGAAGCCTCTGTTTATGTACCCTGGGAGTGGACACAAATGCCACCTGGGCCAGGCGGAATATGGTGAGTGGACATAGCCAAAACACTTCTCTCCACAGGGCTTCTGTTACAATCACTTCAACTTTACAGCATCGATACTGAACTCTTTTATCTATGTTTTCAGTTGAATAAGAGTTTGTTGACAGGTCCCATCCGTAAACAAAGAACCCACTCAAAATTAGTTTCAGTTAATGCAATGTTTGCACATATGTATGTGTTCACAGGACCTGTGATGTGTCATCTCCCCACTGGGACATGAGACGTTTGAAACTTAAGAGGGAAAACTAAGTCACAAAACATATATGGAAGCTGGCCAATGCAATACAGTGTAGAATCTATCCTCCTCACTCTGCACCTGGTACATGGTGGAGGCTCTACAAACAGATGTTCAATCCATGATCACCTGACAATCTCTGTAAGAGACCAAGTCATTTACACTATTAGATTTGTAAATCAGCATTAGCTCCCTTATACAACTAATGTCATGTAATTGTTCTAATGTCCTGAGAGATTTTTTGTGGAACTTTATTGTGCTTTCAAACATATGGGGATCTTACTAAAATGCAGACTCTGATTCTGTAGGTCTGGGTCGGACCAGAGTTTCTGCATTTGTAACCAACTACCAGGTGATGCCAACATCGCAGTCTGTTTACTGCTCTTTAGTGTCAAGGCCGTAAAAAAAAAAAAAAGAAAAGAAAAGAAGGATAAATCAGAATTTATCTCACTCCTTTTGAAAAAGAAAGCTTCACTACATAAAACAAAACATTTAGGAAATAAGATAGAGTATGAATGAGAAACTTAAAAAGCAGAGAAAACTCAGCACCTGGCTTTGACACAGTCTCTGTTTGCTTAATGGTACTCCTAAGTATTTTCAGTTTTCTTTGTTGTCCTAACCACACTTCAATAATTAGTAAATATCAGAGGCAAGCTGAGATTTGCTGCTTGGTCCAACAGTCAGGCATTCCAGCTTCTATAGGGAAAAACAAGCACTTCAATGCACGTCTGTGATTTGTAGTTTCGTAAATGTTGTTCTAGTCCTACTCCACACAGTTAGCAAAACAGGAATGCAATAATTGCTTTATTTCAACACACAGCTCACCATTAATCTTGGGATTTATTACAAAAGACTGTACTCCATGAAATTAATCAACATGCTCTATGTTTGTCCTCCCTCCCTTCCCCCCCCCCATGTGGTTGCTAGATCCAAGAAACTGAAATACCAGTTTCCATAACAATCTCTGAAATTCTTTGCTCTGACAGACATGTACAGTTAAGACTTGCAGATTTTTCTTTTACTTGTGTCAGAAGGGACTTAACTATGTCGGGCCTCTTGCCTCCTGCCACTTCTAACAAGACTCATTTCATAAAAGAGAGAGGAGAGGATGTGTTGAGAGGACTGTTTGATTCCAGCTCTTTCCTTAATGGGTCTAGTGTGACCTGAACTAGTCACTGAAATGTCTCCGAGCCTCAGTTTCCTCATACAGAAAGTGATATTATTAGCAATACAAACATTATTTGTTATGACTATGGGATATGAGCTCATGCATACATTTGATTCAAAACACTTTTTGAGTGAGGTTATAAATCCTCATATGAGACACACATGTGGATCATTCCTTCCCTTTTCTTTCCTTAACTTAAATGTGGTTTGGCAGCTGGGACTCTGGATATTATATGTATTTTAGCTCAATCAGTTTTATTCTCTGCATTTAGTTCACAAGATGGGAAGCCTCCCAAGGGCAGGGACAACGTCTGTTAACTTGCCGCTGGGTAACAGTGCCTAGCATAATCCCTGGCACGCGGGAGGCCCCACAAATGTCAAACACAAATAAAGACTGTTTGCCTCTGACACGTTTACTTCCTTCTAAGGGTAAAAGCTGAGACACTCTTACCGGTGATTCGGAATCAAACCTATTTTTTAGTTTGAAATCTACATGATGGCAACTAACATGTTAACATCTGTCCAGCCACTATTTCATTGTCATCTTTCTATTACAGTGAAAATTCAGTGGGAGTTAGCATCTTTTAGTAGTCTTAAATGTTCTAAAATATAAGAGCAATGGAAATTTTAACCAGCTAGTGTTGTGGTATTTACTTGGGAATAAGCAGTGTGTACCTCTTCTCTCTTCCTGTCCCCTCTGTCTTTCCACACCATCTGTCTGCCTACAACATATAACCCATCACTGCCTTCATACGCCCAAAGTTTACACAGTCCCAGGTAGGGTCCAGGTGTGTGGGGTCCATGACTCACTGAGACTCACTTGGACTCTAGGACCACCCAAGAAGCCAGAGCTTCTGGGGTGGCATGGGAAGAAATGGATGCTTAAAATCCCAGGCACTAAAAATAAATACCTGAAGTTAAAATTTTCAGTCCAGAACTTGGAGAGGTCTAGTACGTGACTGTGAGAAAGAACAGAGGTTCTGGAGAAGAAAACAGGCTAATTAAGGGCTCTTATTCCACACAGACCATTCTCTGATCTCAGCTCCTCCACAGTGCCTCTGACCTCAATTATTTCCGAATTCTATTAAAGAATTAAGAAAAGAAAGGAACCTTTGTGCCTGTTGTTCTTTTATTCTCAGTTGCTTGTTTGCTTTACTGATGTTAGATGATTTCCTTCTAAAAGCTCTTATCCTCAGAAATCTAAGTAAATCACAAATCAGAGAATAAAAAACTATATTCCTCAGTTGTCTATGTGACTGATGAACTCTCAAGCACCCACGAGTCACGACAGAATGCATGGGTGTACGTCCCTGACCAGTGTGCACTACGTAACGAAAGAAGGCTTTGAAAGAGGTCAAACGATCAAAGTACTGAAAAGTATTTTGTCATTATATACTACATAATATTTGTAACCCTATAGCTGGGCCAATTCTGATTCTAGGATGAGCTAGGTATCCTCGGAAACTAAATGTATTACTCCGAATAAGGAGAAGTGTTTTATTCCCACCACTACCCACAAGGTGCATATGCTGGAGAGCTCGATCAGTTTGTAAGGGATCATAGCAAGCCAAGAATTCTGTGCATCTTATCATTCTCTTGAAGTTAGAAATAATCCAGAAATTTCAGCCACATTTCTCATTAACTATAGAGAATTATGCAATTGTTTGGAATAGCCCACCAAAAGGCAGTCAATAAAAGATAACTGATATAATGTGCTAGTTCTTGAACAGATATAGATTTTAGACATACCCAAGATTTTAACAGTTAAAATAACTAATTTTCTAATTAGTTTCTAATAACTAATTTTTCTAATTCTAAGTGGTTCTTTATGGAAGTTCTCAAACTAAACTCCCTTCAATACTCTGTATGGATTTTTTTTTTTTTTTTTTTTGAGGTACGCAGGCCTCTCACTGTTGTGGCCTCTCCCGTTGCGGAGCACAGGCTCCGGACGCCCAGGACCAGCGGCCACGGCTCACGGGCCCAGCTGCTCCGCAGCATGTGGGATCCTCCCGGACCGGGGCACGAACCCGTGTCCCCTGCATCGGCAGCGGACTCTCAACCACTGCGCCACCAGGGAAGCCCGGATTTTATTTTTTAAAGATAAATGCTCAAAACCAGCACAGATTCTGTCAATGTCTAGTCGAACACATATGAGTTTATTTAGATGCCTCTTTGCCTTCCTATTGTCTCAATATTCTCCTTTCAGTAAGCCCTCAGGAATAAACTAAGCAAAGACTAACTGGGGATTTTGGTGTGGGAATGTGACTCGAGGTCTGGGTCTCTGGGGATGATCTCTTATACCAGAGTACCTAAGCAAGATACAGTGCAGTAATCAGCATGCAGAAAGTTGAGAGCTACCTGTGAAAATTGTACTTGGGATGACGGGCAAAACAGAGGGGATCTTTCAAGAGAACAGACTCTTCTTATAAAAACTACCAATAAAAGCACTTGATAAAGCATCATCTAGAAAATATTTTGGGATTCAACTTCATGGATCATTTATTCATTACTATTCTTTATTAAAATAAAAAGTTAATCAGTGTTTTCTGAGATAAAGATGGAGTAAAGTGTTTGGGAAAGACGCTGGCCTTTGTTGCAATATTAATGGGAGACACTGATTAGGATCAGATAGTTTCTCAACAGAGGAAGAGATCAAGTCACCAAGACAGTTATTATGAGGAAAACACTTACTGCTGATGGCAGTTGGGCTTTGTTAAAACTTTTTGCCTTGATAAGTCTCTTGTGGACTAATGCTTTTTAATATTCACTGATTAAATGTAAATAAAATAGCCATGAGGAGGCTGTAGTTTCCAAACAGTTCAGAAGTTCTCATTATCTCCTCAATGAAGAACTTATTTTGAGAACATCACAGAGGATATTTTATACGCATCAGATCCCTTGAAATGTTACCTTTTATAGATACATGATTTTACATAGCATTATTATCATGTGATTTGTACCCTAATCTTTAAAAGGGTATAAGTGTGTCCCAACTATAATTTGAAAAATCTAGGCAAACAATAACACTAACTGAATTTTAACTTCTAGTGTGATTCTGTAGAAAGGTAATGGATTGCTCAAAGTTTCTTGAATTCTTTTCAAAGATAGTCATCCACAATCATTTTTTAATCAGGTATATTTTTGTTCGGGGCATGAGTTTTGGAGTCAAACTACTTCAGTTCTAAACCTAACTCTACTGATGACTAGTTATGTGACCTTGTTTGGCTCTACTGTGTCTCGGTTTCCTTACCTGTAAAATGGAAATAATACTGGTACATATTGGAAGGCAATTAAACATAACTCATTTGTCTGCATGCCTTTTGAGCAGAGTCACTGACTACATTTGTTACGGATTATATTTTTAAGGATGCAACAGCCTTGGGAAAGATAAATAATGTCTCCTTCCCAAGCAATAATGCTTACTGCCAATTACAGAAATTTTGGGTTCCCCAAGTTCAAGGCTCCTGTTCTGTAATTTAACCCATCGCACAGGCATTGTAACCTGGCTCTTTTCATGTTGCTCTGTGGGAATTTGGGCTAAGGGAACTTACACAAGAAAATGTTGATACTTTGGCAATTACTATTACTATGAGTAATAAAACTGTCCTTTGCTTTTGAACCAGTAGTCTCATATCTTCTGCTAACATCCATGAAACTGTGGTAGGCTAATTTGTTAGCTTGCAATTCGGGTAAAATTTCAGACCTTTCATAGTTCTTGCAGCACCTACCTTATAATGTTATTTTGGGGATTAAATAATATATGCAAAGTGCTTACAACATTATCTGGTATATAAAAAATCCCAGATATTAGCTAATATTGTTAGCTGCTATTAATTGGCCAACAATTATTTCAAGATGTAAAGACCTCAGGATATCGGTGAATTCCAATTCTTATGGTGTTGAATTATGAAAAACACAGACTAAAGAATCACTGAAGTGCCTTGTGATGATATGTATTTTCTTTCTAAGAAAAAGGTGATTTGTGGAATTGGGAATTTTATGACTATCTTGGATACTTGCTTTGAATATACAAATTACTCATTCCATATCAAATTATACAAATGATTACCAGAGACGATGATGCTCCACAAATGATCAGTCATATCAACATTTTTTTCCTGTGGACCCTGTTGCCTATTATTGACGGTCAAAATCATGCTGATGTCACTGTTTTCATTTGAATTTAAGACTAATTCTTTTCACCGTCCTATGAAAATGTGTGTTGGTTGGTTCTCTTATCAAAGTGCCATAAAGGAAGGAATGGTGATTACTGCTTATCTCTTTAATTTATTACTAAGGATGTTATACAAACACAATCAAAGACATCTTTGCTGAGAGATATTATTTGATTAATGTCATGAGTCCCATCCAACCTCAACTTGACTGTTAAAGAGAAATAACTGATGCCTCTAAGTTTCTGCAAAATTAGTCACATGATTCTATCAAGTTGATCTATCACACTGAGTTTCTGTTATATTTCTAAGCCATTAACAGAAATATGTGTGAAATGGCCTATGCCATATCTTGTCAATTGTATAAAGAATTCAGTTGATCACATAACTCTTAATTTTTGAGAATTTAATGAATGAAGATGTTGCTGGTTGATGGTGTTAAGGGCTAAGTTATTATTTATAGAATGTTTACTATAGCTCATTATCATCAAGAAAATGTAAAAAGTATGGGATTGCTTCCTCCACATATACTTTCCTTGCTCTTAATTAGGTTTTAAGACTGTTATAATTTTGTTTTATTTGTCATATATAAAAAAGAAGAGGGAAAATTTTGACACACAGTATACTTTTCCCTAGATTCTATGCTCCATTAGGATTACTCATCTGCCTATACAGAGTTTAGAATTGAGTCAAGGAAACGAAAAACATTCACAGAAATGTTAATCCATATGTAGTACAAATCAATATAAAATAATTGGTTCAGACAGGAAATGCACAGGAGTAATGGTTTTCAAATTTATTATTATTATTTTTGTGTGTGTGTGTGTGTGGTACGCGGGCCTCTCACTGTTGTGGCCTCTCCTGTTGCGGAGCACAGACTGGGGACGTGCACGCTCAGCGGCCATGGCTCGCGGGCCCAGCCGCTCCGCGGCATGTGGGATCTTCCCGGACCGGGGCACGAACCCGTGTCCCCTGCATCGGCAGGCGGACTCTCAACCACTGCGCCACCAGGGAAGCCCTCAAATTATTTTTAAAGTGTGGAAATATTTTTTAGTATTTCTATCAGGTTACAGAATATCCATATGGATCTGCTTATCCTACAGAGCATCCCAATGGGCACTCCAGAGACCCCTAAGCATTTAAAATGCCAGAGTTTGTAAGACCACACTCTAATTCTCCCCAAGGGTGAATGGAGACGTTGTACTCTTTCTACATACCCTGCCCACTCCAAGAGGCACTGATTTGTCACATACTTAGGTGGTAAACATGTAATTTGAAGTCTAGTTTGTTCAAATTTGAAGGTAATATCTTTTTATTTTTATTGTTGTAGATGTTTGTTGTTTCTATTTCACAATACTTCTTCCGCTTATGATTGCCAAATAAAGTACAGGATGGCCAATCATGAATTTTGGAAAAACAATAGAGTTTTTTAGTATTAGTTTGTCCCAGATGTTATATAGGACATTCTTATTTTAAAGAATTATGTGTTGTTTATCTGATATTAAAATTTAACTGGCCATCCCATATTTTTATTTGCTAAATTTAGCAAACCTTCATGGGCAGATTTCAGGAAAAGTGACACTATATATGACCCAGTAAATATATGTAATACATTTAGAGAGGGTATTTCAAGAGCAGAAAAATGCAAGATTATCTACATTTCTGAAATCTTATCACAGACATGAATATGCACGTTCTAAGTGTAAAGGCAAAATTTTAAGGTATTGAACTGTCTCCCTCTCTCTCTCAGGAGTCCATGTGTACCCAAGTGGGAAAAACCTTACTGTCTTAGTGTTTAGTGGGATTGTCAAACTCACTTGAAAATTTTCTACAGAGACAGAGCAGAGTGCCAAAGTGTGAGGAAGCAAAGTAATGGCTTAGATTTTCACAAAATAATAATCTAACCTGCTCCTTTATGAATGAGAAAACAATTCTCAGCTTTACTCCAAATGTCTCCCTGTATCATTTTTTAGGAGAAGAATATCAATTCTTCGTGGTAGGTTTTAGTCTAGCAGGGTAGAAATTTAAATTCTGTCTTCAACATTTATTAGCCATGTGAATTTGGACAAATCACTTATCTGCAACTCACATTTCTTGCTGGAAAATAGAGCAAATGATGCTTACATCATACGGTGGTTGTGAAAATTAATTGGAATGTATTTAAAACATACAGTATAGTTAATACCTAAAATATACCAAGTGGTCAAATAAATGATAACTATGATTTCAGGCCCTGCCTAATCCGATACCACATTTTCCAAAACTATTATGCATTTATTATCTTTTCACAACAGCTCATTTTTGTAAAGATTCCACCACAGTAGAATTTTATTCATTTCTGTTTTGAATCTTAATCAGGAATTCTGAAGTAATAATTCTGAATAAGAGTGAGACCAACCACTATCAGGCAGGCATTACCGATCAGAACTGCTACCAGGGTAATTAGAGCAGATGCCAGAGGTAACCACACAGTACAGGTCTGCCCCTGGCTAAATAACAGCCACATTCTTGGAAGAGAAAAAGCAAAGTATCAGGGACTCTAAACTCCCATAAAGGATGATAAGATTCAAATTAAAGTCCTTACATAAAATAAAGGGGTTTCTTGAGAGTAATGAGAGTTGAGTTGACATTTTAATCTCTAATCTAAAAAGTCTGTATTAACAGTGGCATAATGCTTAATGGCGGGTCAATTTAGAAAAGTAGGAGTAATAGCAGTAACAATAGTAGCTTTCTTTATTGAATGTCCACAATGTGACATGCACTCAGCTGCACACTTTGCATTCACTTACTCATTTAATTTTATCAGAACTTTGAGGCTGTATTTATCTCCATGTCACAAATTAGACTGACAGAGCTTACAGAGATTTCCCAGGTCACACGCAGCTGGTAGGAGAAGATTCAGATGTTTTAAACCCACCTATATCTATCTCCAAAACCCACGTTCTTATACATTATGTGGTGATGCCTTCAACTACAATCTAATAAAGTGAAAATAGATGATCATATTTTCATGAAAATTATGTAAACAGTGAAAAACAGAATTAACCTATTTGATAGCCACCACCGGAGTGACGCTTCAAAGGAATTTCATTTAATCGATGTTACCAATCCAACAATCAAGTTTCAGAAAGTTTTGGGGAGAAAAAAAGCAGAAATATTGCAGTGGTTTTGGTTCTTTCCCCAAACACAGTAAAAATAAATGTGTTTCTGCTTAACCAGATGTAGAGAGAAAAGAAAAAATTGTAAACTAAGCGAACCTTGCACCTGGATATTACCCGTCGGTAGTCATCCTAACACTGGGATATCTATTTGTTGACACCAACCCTCTCCAAACACTGCATAATTCTTTTGGATACTATTTTTATCCATATTCAAAAGTGTGCACATAGCCATGACTTCAACTAGTTGAATCAGCATACGCACTGGAGTTTGTTACTTTACTGACCCCCACGGTGACTCAGGCTTGTGAGAAATCCTAAGAAAGTTTTATGGCTAAAAGTAGTTGAGAACTACAAAAGATATAAAGAGATATATAAAAGAAAGATGTGGCAGAGACTGTGAGTTGCCTGCTCAAAATCCATTTACCCCTTATTTTATATTTAACAATGTATTTATTGTTAGAAGCAGCAACAAAGAACTTAACTGTAAAATGCCTCCCTCCCTGCCTCTCTTCCTCCTCTTTTCTGCCACCAATGCAGACATGATTGCTGGAGCTGCTGTATCTATTCTGTAACTCACAAGGCAATTTGTGAATTGAAACAAGTTCTACAGATGGCAGAGCAGAAAAATAGAGGGAATCTGGGGGCAATAACGACAGCACGCACCAATTATACTTCCCTGGCCTGCCTCTCTGGACTGCTTCTCACCTGAGGGAAAAAAAAGAAAAATCTAATTCCCATAAGTCACTGTTTTAAGGTCTTACCTTTGGTAGCCAGATATAATTCCTAAATAATGCAAAAGGTAATACTCTTTTACTTTTGTTTATTTATTTAGGGGTGTGTGTGTGTGTGTGTGTGTGTGTGTGTGTAAAGCCAACCCTAATGGGAAACAATAAATACCAACACTGTAAATGTGGGCTGAAAAACAAAGAAACGAAACTGTAGTTGGTAGAATTTAGTAAACATTTGAAAAGTGAAGTATTGAATATACTCAAATTTGTAGGTTCTGTTTAGGGTCCCAAAGTTTTTAAAGAACTTAGAAAAATCTTTATATAACCTTCTGTAGGACAGCATGCTTTCTGAAATATAAATTAAGGGGTATGGTTGTTTTAGCTCTTACTTTTGCCAGATCTGACATCCTGTGAGTTCTCTCTTCTGCCCCTCAGTGCTTACCCCACCCACTTCCTGCATTAAGAGTGATTATGGTTTCTTCTTAAGTGGAGAAAGTGCTGATTAGGGGAGAATCTGGGGATGAGGAACAAATGCAAGAGTAGGTTCTCAGATCACTAAACACTTGTCATTTCAAATTCTCAAAATGCTTCATAAAAGCCATTAAAATTATTTATGAGATTCTTACAAAATAGGCAAATAATAGTATCTTCATAGATACGAGTAAGATTAAAAGAATTAGGCAGATTAAAACCAAAATTATATCCTCCTGGCTAACTCAGCTGGTAGAACATGAGACTCTTAAAAACCAAAATTAATAAAAATAATAAATGGTAAAAGGTAAGAGATAATAAAATCTGGCAAAGATAATTATTTTATGAATATTGTCATTTAATGGTTTGCTACACACCATTTAAAAAACTGATATATGGTAATTTGTAACCTAGGTCAAACCAAATTTGAGCATATATGCATATGCATATATCTATCATCAGATGGTTTCTGATTCACTGAAATCAATGCATCTGTACTTACATACATGAACAACACAATAATTGAAATCATTTGTAAGTAAGTAAGAATAATTTTTTTTGAAAAATAGCTGAGGTAAGTACCTCTATTAGGGAGATGCTCTTCATAGACAATATATCTTTAAATCATTATCTTTAAAAGATTTCCCTTACTTTGAGAAAATGATCCTTTTCAATTAAACATGTAACAGTCAAATCAACAGAACCGACAGGCAATTCATAGAATGGTAGATGTTGCACATAGATTAACCTCAAATTCAACATAAGTGATGGAGAACTTTTATATTCCACTGTGGAAAAAAGATCAGCTTAACACAGCTCTTTTTGTCCTTACCCGGAAACCAATAAGATCAGTGCTTACCCTATTTGAAGGCAAGGAGCATATGACTAAACAGTGATTCCCAATTATATCTGACTAAGTGTTGCTAACACTGTATATAATGTAATCCTTTAGGTGATGTTCCTAAAAATAGTGGGTCTCAAATTATAATCTGACAGAATCTGCAAGTCCCTGGGGGTAGACTAAATGTATTGACTATATGATTGCAAAATCACTCATTTTTGTATGAACACTTGAAAAAAATAAGTGAATGGGTAGGATTTTGTTAATTTTTTAAAATAAATGTGTCATAAATCAGTGTTATCACACTACAAATAAACTAACAAATGAGTCAATAATTATTGCCTAATAAGCTGGAAGTGTTATTAAAATATTTATACAGTATTATTTTCAAGATGTGGAAGACTGCTACATAAAATATAACCAAATTTTCATTAGTTTGCATAATGGAGTATAATATAGTGATGTTTAATGATTGCTATGTATACTACTGCCAAACTCTTTTCAGAATTCTTGTCCTAGAACAACATTATTGAAATGTATCTCTGGAGATGGTTACTTATAATTCAAATTTGACTACTCTCTTTGACTCTTTTTATCTTGTTTTTATCATGAATTGTTTAGAGTGATTAATTCCTTATTTATTTCTGTAAAACCATAAATAAAGAGGTCCAGATAAGATTAGAACATTGGCTAGACCATGCTAATAGATGCTTCCATAACTAAGCCACCAGAGCTCAACCCATATTATCATTAGCTGCCACCTGGACACTTATAATAGCTTCCTAACTGGTTTCCCTAGTCCCATTGTTGCTTTCCACCAAACTCTCTTCACAAACTGTAGCCAGAATATTTTCAAAATACAAGCCTGATCAAACCATGCACGTGTCATACACACACACACACACACACACACACACACACACACATTTTGTTTATAATACCTCAATGAATCCCCACAGCTCTTCTGTAAAAATCTAAATTCCTAGCAGAACCTGCACGGTCTCATCTCTTCCACTATACACAAGCTACTCACTGGCTGACTGACTCCCTCCCTGGATGTCAGCCACACTTACCATTTTTCTGGTTCCTGAAAGATCTTATCTGTCCTTGCCAGGGTACCTATGAATATGCTAGCCACTCTGTGTGGAATACTCTTTATCTGCCAATTGACTGATTGACTTGATATCATTAACTCCAAAATCTTTGCTAAACTGTCACTTCCTTAAGAAAGACTGCCCTGATATGCTTAGCTGTATCAAATCTCCTTCTTCTTATATGATCTTATATCTTCAAACAGTACATACTCAAGTAATACCTTTCATTTATTATATTTACATTTGTTATATTTATATTTCTTTATATAATATTTGATTAATATCTCTTTTATCCTCTAGACTAAGTTCCATGAGATCAGGAACTACATCAGCTTTTGTTCGTCACTGCCTCTCTAGTAGTTTGCACACAGTAGTTCCTCAATAAACAGTTGCTGCATGAATCATAATTACCAAAAAATTCATAGCCTTAAATGTTTACGTTTTAGTTCAAGAAATAACTTAAATAAATGAAGTGATAATTCAACTCAAGAAATCAGGAGGAAAAGCACAAAACAAATTTTACTGATTTTATATGGACAATAAAATCTTTTCCATATTCTTCTAACAACACAAGTAATAAATAAAAACACAAATAATCATTGTTTTCTTAACTAAATTATTTCCTAATGATCTTAATTTGACTTTAAATGAAATATTACTCTTATTCCCACTCTCAACCCAACATGTACCTCAAACATATATGAAATGCTAAAGCATTACTAGTTCTTATTGGTCTAGATAATCCTAATAATGCATGATAGGAATAAAAGCACTTGTGTCCTTATATTCATTTACATTTTGGAATGCACACACGCACATATACACATGCACATATCACACAGACACACACATTAACAGAACATCAATTAATTTTATTCAAGAAGAAATTTTACTAACAGAATAATCAGGCATGCTGGGAACAAGAATATTCTTAAAATTTTTAATATTTGGTTTTGTTTTTTAGAAAATAATGATTAAAAGAAAAGACTCCCCATCCTTCCCAAGACTCCCCATCCTTCCCTATAGCCCATCACATTACATTCCCAGGATCTCAATCATTTATCTTTACTTCCATTATATCCTTTTTCCTGTGGTCCCTACATTTGTTGTATGCTTCCCCCCTGATTTCTTGAGTTGAATTATACTTCATTTATTTCAGTTATTTCTTGAGCCAAAATATAAACATTTAAGACCATGATTTTTTTTCTCTGTTTACTTTTTCCCTCCAGGTTCTCCCTTTGCTATTCTCACTATAGTTTCCTAACTAGGTTTCAACTTGCACCTTGCTATGCTTTTTGACCCAAATGTTCTTTTGCAGAAAGTTTCTTTTGTAAAGTTTCCAAATTAACTGAGGTGTTATTATTACTGTTATTGTGAAAATATTCATGTTAATTATTAATTAATGGCATTAATTTATTAGGTAATATGGCCTATGCTATTGCTAGTATGGAAATTTGTTGACTTTTATGATGAATAAATGAAAAAAATTTTAATTATAATGATTCTGTGGGTAGTTGAAAAGAGGTATATACTTTGTTGAGGATCCATTAAATCATCCTTTTATACATTCAAAGTCCTCTATATTTCTTTATCTTACGTATTTAGTTAGTTGGTGAATGATTGAGGCAGGCTGATATACTGTTTTCATGCTCATGACAATTGTCCTCATATTTCAATCTGTTTTTAATTTATATATTGCAATTTATGCTATTGGGTAGGTAGCAGTTTTAACTCTTATTTTGAACAGAATACTCTAGCAGGATAAAATTCCTCTTTGTCTAAGGTAAAACTCTTTTCCCTTAGTTCTGCTTTATATAATATTAATAGTATCACCTTGATTTATTTTTTGTTTGTATTTCTTTGATACATTAGTGTTCAACAGTTTATACTCAGTCTTCCCGTATCATTTTCTTTTAACCAAATCTACGGTCAAGAGTGTATTTGGGGGTGGGTGGAGTGAAGTCATTTCTGACGTTTCCTTTACTCACTGTTTCTCATGAAAAGAGGAATATGGTACAGGAATGGTTAATGCATGGTGATACGTGAGTCAGCCACATCCTCTTTCCTCTTTGACTCTGCTCGCCCGCACAGACTATGCACTCTGTTCTGCTCTTAGCCCTGTTGTAAGTTGGGTGGTAAAGGCACTGCCACTGCAACAGGAGGCCTGTGATCATCCAGCGCTGCCTGCTGGTCGAATCTTCGTAATTCAAGACTCAGTGTTTGGAAGCTATTTTTGCTGCATACCTAGGTCACATTCTCCAACAATCAGTAAAAGCTGACTTTCTGAACTCCAGTTGTCGAACTATGGCATCCTACTTGGGTCAGTTCACCAATATTTGGAACATTAGTCAAGGGACCGACAAGGAGTGGGTCCAGTTAGCAGCGTAATACTTGCAGATGGAAGCAGACCATGTGGCTTTTTAATGCTGTAAGTTTGTGATGGCCTATTTGTCCATGTGAATGGTTTTTATTGTGTGTAGTCAGATTTTAACTGATGTGGCCTTGGTAGATAATTTTAGGAGTTAGCACACTTGTATGGGTCATGCCAAATACCACAAAAACACCATCATGCCATGCTAGAGCTTAGTGCTCCAATATCATACTTGCACATTCATTATAGAGGTACAGCTTGGCCTGGTATTGTAGTCAGAGCTGATGCATGGAATAAATTTCTGTAAAAAACCCATTTATGTCTAGTCAAGATTCACCTTGAACCAAACAGAGTTTTAGTAAAAATTTTTGATGCTTTTAATGCTTCTATAGTTAGTTCCGCAAAGTTCCATGTACATCACACAGCAATAATGAACACTTAAATTTTTAGGAAAAGCCCTAGTTGAATAGAAGCAGCTAGCTGTCCTCCATAATATCAGTGTTTTCCTTTTTCTGTGGTAAAGATTTGGCTAGGTACACTGCCACCCAGGTAAGAATACTTTTCCCACACTTCCTTCAAGCTATCTGTGTCCATATGATGCTTCCGGCCAATAGGGAGGGAGCAAGAAATTACAGGATAAATTTACAGGTCAGGTCCTTTAACTGAAAACAGATAAAAATCTTTGCTATATATACAAATCAATAGGAAAAAGAGGAATACAAACCAATTAAAAATTGGGTAAAAGACTTGTACAGGCACTTCACAAAAGAAGATATCCAAGTGACCATTAAGCATATGACCACACTGTCAGTTTCATTAGTCATTGGAGAAATGAAAATGAAAACCACAATGAGATACCACTACACAACAAACGGAAAGGTTAAAATTAAAAAGATCCTCAATACCAAGCACTGATGAGAATGGAGCATCTGGAACTTTCATACACTGCTGTTGCGAATGTAAAACAGTGGAATCACTTTGGAAAACTTTCTGGCATTTTCTAACAAAGGAAACTATTCTGCCCAATGCCTTAGAAAGTCACTCCTAGGTACACAGTACATGGAAGGGAAATGAATGCACATGCTCACAAAAGACTTCTATAAGAATACTCACAGAAACATCTTTTTGTAATAGCTCAAAGCTAGAAACAATTCACTTGCTCAAAAACAAGATTGATAAAGAAATTTATGCATATTACTACAATGCACTATGTTGCAAAGTGAACAAGCAACAATGATAAATCTTAGAAACATGCTGACCTTAAGAAGCCCTATTCAAAATAATCCACAGACTATATACTCATTTTTATGAAGTTGAAAACCAGCAAACTCATGCCATATTGTTTACGGAAGCATACATGATTAACTATAAGGAAAACAACACAGTGACTATCATGAAAATTAAGATAAAGACTGTCTATAGGAAAGAAAAGGGGAGATGTAAACTGGAAGAGACTCCTGCAGAGATTCTGGTGTAGGGACAATGTTCCAGTTCTTAACCTAAGCAGTGGTTACTTGGATGTTCATTATGTAACTCTTCCCTAAATACTATGCATATTTTATACACATTTCTATGTTTATGCTACATCTCACAATTTTAAAATGTTAAAAAATGAGTTTTGGCTATGTAGTTCAACAAAATTAGGCAATTTCCTTAGCCTCTTATAGTCTTGGCCTTTTAATCTATGAAATGGTGATTAAAAATAGCCGTTTAATAGGATGTTCTGATGAGTGAGTCAGATGACATAGTTAGGTCTTGGATTTGATTTTGTCCTTTCTACAAGATACTAAGTTAGCCTTTTACAAGACAGTTTATCCTTTACAAGGCAGTAAGTTACTATTTCAAGGATGCCGGCAGCAGACCTAAGATTCTAGGGTCACAAACAAAGGACTTCATCACTCGTGGCACAGTAAGCAGCACGAGTGTCAGCATGTTTACAAGACATCTCCTGGCCCAGAAGTCCAATGGGAGTGGTGTGATATGGCCCAGAAGGATGCATACGGCGGACGTACACAGTGGTTGGCATCACAGCTGAGGAACACGGAACTGGGGGAATCCACTGATTTCATAAGATGCAATAAGAAAGCCTGCTCTTTGTCCTAGAGAGGAACATTACTCTACCTTTCAAGGTCACTAGTTGCTAACACAACCCTGAGAAATCGCCCAGGGAAAGAGTGGTCAGGACCGTGCATTCTTGTTATGCCCTGCAAGGTGCACAGGAATGCAAGCAGCACGTGGTGGATTACCTCCAAACTTGCACAGTTTCCTCGCAATAGGATCACCAAGGGTGATGACATGATATTGAGAAAAACACATACAATACCTAATCAAAAATAAATAAGTACATACTAAATGGTGCTGAAGCAACTAAATATCCATATAGGAAAAAAATCTAACTCTGACCCCTGCCTTGCACCATATCCCCCTCCCCCTAAAATAATCAGAATGGCTCAGAAACATAAACGTGGAAACTAAAAACTATAATGTCCATAGAAAAAAACAAAAATGTTCATGACCTTTGTTGGGCTGTACCCTCCAGGCCTACAAGCCTTGTAGTTGCCCAGTCTCAAAGACCAAAGAAAGAGCCCTGAGACAGCAACAGAGACATCAATGGCTTACTCGATAGGAGATCTCACATGAAGGATCGTGGAGTGACACCCCACCGCCTGCGGCAGACAGCAGACAGGACAAGGCAGCAGTCTTTGCTACTCAGAGGAGAAGGAGGCTACCATTTATAGGGAGAATTAACCTCAGGTGGGCTCATCAGTCACCAGGGACTAATTAAGCCCTATAATTAAGAGGAATCCATAGTCATGTGAGTGAAGTAGGGACTAGTTGAGCAGGGGAATGTACAGAGAGCAATAGAACAGCCATCTTGAATGGCCTAACCACATACCTTGGTGCAGGCAAATTTCTTTTTATTAACACTTCAACACAATGCATAAGTTCTAATTATTAAAAAAAAAAAGAAGATTCAACTTTATCTAAATTTAAAAGGTTTGCACATCAAATATTCCATTAAGTAATGAAAGGCGACCCACAGATTGGGAGAATCAAGTTAAATACATATATCTGACAAAGGACTCATATCCAGAATATATAAAGAACTCCTAAAAATCAATAACACAGCCCAGAAGCTGCTGCATGATTCACTACACAGATCTTGTCTCCAGATATGGTAGACAGAATTCTAAGAAAATCCCAACATCCGCATTCCCTAATGTACATGTCCTGTATAATCCCTGGGACTGGGGATATGATGGACTTCAGTCTCTTATTCGTTATGTTATATAACATAGTTGACTCTAAGAAAGGGAGGTCATCCTGGGTGGACCTGACCTAATTAAGTGAGCTCATCAAAAGGGAGAGATCTCCCTAGATAAAGAGATTTGAAGCATGAGAGGAATTCAAAAGGAGAGAGATTCTCCATTGCCCGCTTTGAAGCTGGAGGGTGCAACATGGTAAGAAACGTGGGCAGCTGCTTAGAAGATGAGAGACAGCCAGCAAAGAAACAGAGATTACAACTCTGCAACCTCAAGGAATGGAACTCTTGCAATTGTCTGAATGAATCTGTAACAACATCCCTACATTCAGATGAGAACACAGCCAGTGACATCTTTCTTTTCACCTTGTGAGAGCCTTAGCAGAAAACCCAGCCATGCAGTGCAGAGACCTCTGACCTGCAGAATCGTGAGCTAAGAAATTTGTGTTGTTTTATACAGCTAAGTTTATATATCTCAATAAAATACTGTAAAATAAAAGACATTCTTTTTAATTGAAGTATAGTTAATTTGCAATGTTGTGTTAGTTTCAACTGTACAGCAAAAAGTGATTCAGTTATACATATATATATATTCTTTTTCAGATTCTTTTCCATTATACATTATTATAAGATACTGAGTATAGTTCCCTGTGCTATACAGTAGGTCCTTGTTGTTTACCTATTTCATATATAGTAGTATAGATATGTTAATCCCAAACTCCTAATTTATCTCTCCCCCCCATCCCCTTTGGTAACCAACCATAAGTTTGTTTTTTATGTCTGTGAGTCTATTTCTGTTTTGTAAATAAGTTCATTTGTTTCCTTTTTTTTAGATTCTACATATAAGTGATATCATGTGATGTTTGTCTTTCTCTGATTTACTTCACTTAGTATGATAATCTCCAGGTCCATCCATGTTGCTGCAAATGGTATTATTATTTCATTCTTTTTAATGGCTGAGTAACATTCCATTTGTATATATATACCACATCTTCTTTATCCATTTATCTGTCAATGGACATTTAGGTTGCTTCCATGTCCTGGCTATTGTAAACAGTGCTGCTGTGAACACTGGGGTGCATATATCTTTTCAAATTAGAGTTTCCTCTGGATATATGCCCAGGAGTAGGATTGCAGGATCATATAGTAACTCTATTTTTGGTTTTTTAAGGAACCTTCATACTGTTCCCCACAGCAGCTATACCAATTTACATTCCTATCAACAGTGTAGAAGAGTTCAAAATTAAGGAAACAATCCCATTTACACTGCATCAAAAAGGATAAAATACCTAGGAATAAACCTACCTAAGGAGGCAAAAGACCTGTACTCTGAAAACAATAAGACACTGATGAAAGAAACTGAAGATGACACAAACAGATGGAAAGATATACCATCTTCTTGGATTGGAAGAATCAATATTGTTAAAATGATCATACTACCTATGGCAATCTACAGATTGAATCCAATCTCTATCAAATTACCAATGACAGTTTTCACAGAACTAGAACAAAAAAACTTTTAATTTGTATGGAAACACAAAAGACTCTGAATAGCCAAAACAATCTTGAGAAAGATAAATGGAGCTGGAGGAATCATGCTAACTTCAGACTATACTCCAAAGCTACAGTAATCAAAACAATATGGTATTAGCATAAAAACAGAAATATAGATCAATGGAATAAGATAGAAAGCCCAGAAACAAACCCATGCGCTTATGGTCAATTAGTCTACAACAGTGGAGGCAAGAATATACAATGGAAAAGAGACAGTTTCTTCAGTAAGTGGTGCTGGGAAAACTGGATAGCTACATGTAAAAGAATGGAATTAGAACATTCTCTAACACCATATACAAAGATAAACTCAAAATGGATTAAAACCTAAATGTAAGGCAAGATACTATAAAACTCCTAGAGGAAAACATAGGCATAATACTCTGACATAAATCACACAGTAATATTTTTTGGATCTCTCTCCTAGAGTAATGAAAATAAAAGCAAAAATAAACAAATGGGACCTAATTAAACTCAAAAGCTCTTGCACAGCAAAGGAAACCATAAACAAAATGAAAAGACAACCCACAGAATATGAGAAAATATTTGCAAATGATGCTACTGACAAGGGATTAATTTCCAAAATACACAAACAGCTCATACAGCTGAATATCAAAAAGAAAAACAAAAAACCAACCAAAAAATGGGCAGAAGACCTAAATGGACATTTCTCCAAAAAAGATATACAGATGGCCAACTGGCACATGAAAAGATGTTCAATATCGCTAATTATTAGAGAAATGTAAATCAAAACAACAATGAGGTGACACCTCATGCTGGTCGGAATGGCCATCATTAAAAAGTCTGCAAATAATAAATGGTGGAGAAGACATTCTCATACCAGTTTGGGAAGTATCTGTGACAGATTAAGAATGAGATCATGAGGCAAAAATATGACTTTGGTATAAACTGGTGAAATTGAGTCTTCTACCAAAGATAAAAATCCTTCCAGTTTTGTTTGACATTGCTTCACCAGTCAGTGTCAATGTCAAACTGCAAACCTTACAGTCCTATATTCAAGTTGCTTGATCCACACCTTTGCCTCTTTGTTTGAAAGGAAATCCCAGAAATGCGGAATCAGGGTTGGGAAAATGCGGATGCTTATTCTTCTGACGATTGTGTAGGGGTACAATGGACCTAGGCAACCTGTTCTGGCTATCCTCCTTCCCTTGCTGTCACCACACAGGGCTGGGCCCACCAGAGTACAGTGTAGAACAGGGAGTCAATATCATTAGTACATAAAAGGCAGCCCACAAAGTTTCCTCCCTCTCCTTCTTCTTCCCCAGCCTTCCCCTCCTATGATACATGACATCGCCACTTTCTCCCACATCACATCTTCCTCACAGACAACTGAACACTTCCACAAACATGCTTTTATTCACAATGTTTTGTCTGGCTATTCTCTGGCCCCAGGAACAACATGTGGATATGCACGGATTTGTTTGCAACACATAATGACATCTCAGATATTTTGTCATGTCAGCTAACGATTCACTGACGGTTGCAGTGAGCTGGCTTTGACAGGTCAGCTTGCCCAGGTTGAGGCTGGGAATCTCATGAACACCCTCTGGCCTTGCTCACTTTCTTTTGAAACACCAGTTTGTTGTAGCTCAAGCAGTACTTTAAAGGGACCTAAATTTCTTACAGCTGTGAATCACTCCCATCATCCACTAGATCTGCAGAGCTCCCCAGGGAATGGTGCAGCTATGGACAGCCAGCTGTAAGAGCAAACATAAATCTCTTTGGAGACTTACATGCTGCCATATTTTGCTAGGGTTTAGAAAGACTGAACGATTTTAATCATTTATCTCCATTTATCAAAATGCTCCAGCCCAACAACCCCAAACCATTTTCAGCTGTGAGCCTGCCTTGCAATAGTGGAAACTTACCATAGAGTATGTTGATGACTGTGTGATAAACGCATGCATGTATAAAAGATTGTTCTGGCCATAGGAAATATTTTATTAATTAATGTCCATTAAACAAATAATCAAAATCCACTTTGTAGTTTACATTTTATAGTATATATGAATTCATTATACACACATACACATATGTAATCTCATATATCACATGAACCACTTGGCCAAGAGTTCACCAGCATTTCCATTGTACACCTTATTTTTAGCTATTCATAAGGGTATGAAAATCAGAACCATGGGAGCATAGATGTGTTCCATGATGACTTCCCCCTTTTTTTATACTATTACTAAATACAGAAAGAAAAACATATTCCTAAATCTTTAAAACAAAATTTAAGATACAAGTAAATGATGTTCTATTATATGTCTCTTAATAATTATAAGAGCTAATGAAAATGGGTATTTAATTTAAAAAATTGAAACTTAAAGATAAATATATCATTCAGAAGTGGTTAGGGGTTGTTTTGGGTGGATTATCTGTTTACATAATGCTATAATTAAAGTAACAAGATTTCTACCAAATCAAAAGCACCTCTCATTCAGGGACAGAGTGGGAGGAGGAACAGGGAGCTTCTTCCGCCTGTGTAATCCCCAGTTTGAACCTGGGAGGAAGGTGCTTGCTGATGAGCTTGCTTTGCTTCCCACACCACAGGTCCCAGAATAGGGGACCTGGACAGACACCCCAACAACGAGGCCCAATGCATCTCCTTCTTCTTTCAGATGTGGCTGCGTCAGAGATACAGGGAGACTGCCATTAGCATGATTCATCTTGTGCAACACCTCCTTGATCTTGCTAGAAGGAACCACTCATGCATTCGTACGAAGTAAATATCAAAGTGGTGCTCTGGTGGGTATCACTCACAGCTTTAAACAAGGATCATTCTTGTTAAAAGTAGCAAAACTGTAAAACCTGATGGGAACAGTGGGTGCTTTGCACTGTGTTCTATAAGCAAACTCAAAATTTGAGGTATCTGAAAGTAGATATAAAACAGGAAAGGACAGAATAGGAACTTTTTATTTTTGTAATGGAAGTTAAAGGCAGCAAATAGAAAATGATTTCTTCTCAAAAGCATAGACATTCATGACTGATGAGGAATAAGTGTACTGTATGAATTGGACATGGAGAGATAACAAAACTTAGGAACAGATGTGCCTGGTGAAAGGATGTGGCCCTCTCTTTACTAATCCCCATGATAAAGGAGATTAATAGAGTGTTTGTGGCTAGGTCACAGGAAGGTCATCGGATGATCAGAAAGTTGCCTGCGGATGCTTCCACTGCCAAGTTACCCCAAAATCCCAAGTCAGGATGGTATTCGGTAGAGAACCCTGGAAAACTTTGACGCCATTAATAGCAGAACTCAGGGTGAGTTACTCCCAGAGCACCATGGAATAAAACCAGAGTTAAGTATTTTTAGAAAGTTAAGTATTTGAGATCAGACAAGTATCTGCTTCTAACTAAATTTTCTAATATTATAATGTTTAAATAGGATATGTTTTCCAATTCACTTATTAAAATTTTGGCAAAATTAGCTAACAATGATATTTAAATGTCTGAACAAATAGTTCTGTTCTTTTCAAGAAAAAAGCTTACTTGAATATCTATTTTTTTATACTTCTATAGAATACTCTGTATAGAGAAAACTGCATGGTTCTGTGTAGGGGACAGATCAAAGTGAAATGCCTAAAATTACAGGGCCTCTGCCCAGCACATCTGTCTGGGTAGAAGTTTATGATAGGAAATAAATATACTGATTATTGCAAGTTTTTATAACCCAAACAAATATATCACCATTCATGACAGGGCAGACAGAACATGCACTCTCGGGTCAAAACATGGAACTGACTCCCAGGTTTACCTGTTACTATCTGTGTGAACTAGCATAATTTACTTAAAATCTCTGGGCCTCAATTTTATTATTTGTAAAATGGGATTAATAATACTTACTTTATAGAATGTTGCAAAGATTAGTGATATTGTATTTTAAGTAATTATGGTAGTGGTCAATAAAAATAATCATCTAAAACAACACTAACATGTGCATTTTGGAAGAACACATGTCAATTTAGATATAACAAATCACAAACCATTAACTCATGTAATATGAGTTACATTGTTGAATATCACTAGGTTTGTGGGTACTAATAATATGAATAAAACATGGACCTTGACATCAAACTTCTTGATAAAGCATGTAGACTTTTTTTTTAAACATCTTTATTGGAGTATAACTGCTTTACAATGGTGTGTTAGTTTCTGCTGTATAACAAAGTGAATCAGCTATACATATACGTATATCCCCGTATCTCCTCCCTCTTGCTTCTCCCTCCCAACCCTCTAGGTGGTCACAAAGCACGGAGCTGATCTCCCTGTGCTATGCGGCTGCTTCCTACTAGCTATTTTAAGCATGTAGACTTTTTTTTTTTTTAACATCTTTATTGGGGTATAATTGCTTTACAATGGTGTGTTAGTTTCTGCTTTATAACAAAGTGAATCAGTTATACATATACATATGTTCCCATATCTCTTCCCTCTTGCGTCTCCCTCCCTCCCACCCTCCCTATCCCACCCCTCTAGGTGGTCACAAAGCACGGAGCCGATATCCCTGTGCCATGCGGCTGCTTCCCACTAGCTATCTACCTTATGATTGTTAGTGTATATATGTCCATGCCTCTCTCTCGCCCTGTCACAGCTCACCAGCATGTAGACTTTTATAAGTAAATTTGTGAAAGGTTTTTTTCACATGAAAGGGTTCCTTTTTTCTTTTTTTACATTTTGTTTCTCTAGTGTACGTGCATGCAAAGGGGATGAAATATAGGGTTACCTTGGCCAAGGATGGAACTTTAAAACAAAAAATTGTTAATCCAATATAAGCAAAATCTGGACATGTTAATTATTATTTAGAAATAAAAGGAGGAATAGATAATGCTTCCCCCACTCTAAATTCTCTATGTTAAAGTAGGGAGAGCATGGATTAATTAATATGAAAATGAGAAAGTGTCCATTGAGTTGACAAAAATTAAAAAACAACTATGATAATATCCAGAGCTGTGGAGGGTATGATAGGACATACACAATCCTCTTTAGTAACTTCTCTGCACATCTACGTTTGAGATCCACAGGGGCTGACCAAAGGGAAAAAACAAAACAAAAGGTTTCTGGGCATTAACTTATTCTGCCATTAAGATAATGACTACATCCCTGGGTGAAAAGAAGATGGATGAAAAAACTTCTAAAATTTTTCTGTGCATTTTTCTGTTGATTTTATTATTAAGTGTCTAATCTTAATATCATTGAAGATTAAAAAGTAGTATAGTCACAGTTTAGGAGTTAAGACCATAAAGTCAGCTATAATATACAAATGTGTGAAACAAAGTCTCCAAAGCAAAACATCAAATTGTCCCTCCTTCTTTCTATGACCAATCCCTCTCCTGGATCTTAGAGTCTTCCTAGGCTCTACATAATAATCATACATAACTAAGAAACTATGTAACTCTCCAGATATTGCCTTGTCTCGCCTCTGTTCCCCAATCAAAATTCATCTACTAGTTGTCTCTATGCACTCTCTATTTTTAAAAATTTTTATTGGAGTATAGTTGCTTTATAATGCTGTTAGTTTCTACTGTATAGAAAAATGACTCAGCTGTACATATACATATATCCCCTCATTTTTGGATTTCATTTACATTTAGGTCACCCCAGAGAACTGAGTAGAGTTTCCTGTGCTACACAGTAGGTTCTCATTAGTTATTTTATACACAGTATCAATAGTGTATATATGTCAATTCCAATCTCCCAATTCATCCTGCCCCCCGTATTCCCCCTTGCTATCCATATGTTTGTTCTCTATGTCGATGTCTCTATTTCTGCTTTGTAAATAAGATCGTCTATACCAATTTTTTTTATATTCACATATATGCGTTAATATATGATATTTGTTTTTCTTTTTCTCACTTACTTCACTCTGTATGATATGACAGTCTCTAGGTCCATCCATGTCTCTACAAATGACCCAATTTCGTTCCTTTTTATGGCTGAGTAATATTCCATTGTATATATGTACCACATCTTCTTTATCCATTCCTCTGTTGATGGACATTTAGGTGGTTTCCATGTCCATAATTCAAAAAGACACGTGCACCCCGATGTTCACTGCAGCACTATTTACAATATTCACTCTCTATTTTCTCAACTCTCATTCACTTCTTGACAATGCCAATTGGGCTTTCACCCTTATCACTCCTGAAGTGCTATTCAACAAAGTCATCAGCGATAGTCATGGCAATAAATTTAATATACTTTTTCAGTCACTGTTTTTTCACCTCTCTAGTCTTTATTACTCCAACTTGGAAACCTTTTTTCATCTAGCTTTTCCTCCTCTCTTTCTCCACCTTCCATGCTGGCTTTCCTATTCAATCATTAAATGTTGGAAGTCCTCAAAACTCAGTCCAAGATTCTCTTCCCGTGGCTCTTTATATTTGCTCCTCGGGCAATCTCATCAACTCCCATAGCTCCAATCACCTTCTGTGCACGTGACACTCCCACACAACGTAACACTCCCACACAAATATATTTCCAGTCCAAGTCTCTCCCCTGGCCTTCAGACTCTTCCCTAAGATTGCTTACTTAAAGATAGACGTTGCCCTATATTCCATAACTGAGTCATTGGTTTGGCAGACATTTAATTCCATAAACCAGAATCCTAGTCATCATCCTTGATAACTCCATTTTCCTCACCTCCCGTACTCAATCTTTCATCATTTTTTTGACCTATTTTCTTTCTAAATGTGCATCAAACATATTCACTATCAATTAGCATCCACATATTCCATTCTAAACTCTCTCCAAGCAGTCTGCATTGTAGTCACAGTAACCTTTTTGCAGGCCCCAAACCTTCAGCTAAAAACTTGTAACAGACTTCCTGTTGTTCTGAGAATAAAGAACAAAATCCTTAACATAATCCAGAAGTTACTAAATACATGGTTTGGTTTCCACCCATCACTTCAGGCTTATATCATAACACTCTCTATGCCTTTCTCTCAACTTTTCAAAAAGCCTTGTTTTCTTCAGCTATAAGGCCTTATACATGTTAGAATAACATCTATCTCACTTCCAACTCACCCATCAGCCATTTGCTCTTGCAGAACTGCTACTTTCCTTTAGAGCACTTTTTTTTTTATAGTTACGTATTTGTTAGCAGGATTATTTAATACCTCTCTTTGTGAACAAGAAATTAAGAAACTTCTTTTGAGATCAGGAACGGTATCTGTTTCTTCTCACTATTGTTTGTTCACAGCCTAGGTAGTAACTCACAAATACTGGTTTACTATGGATTTCACTTTCTACTTTATATACTATATTATTTTTTTACTGTGATGGTCACTTTTGTAACTAAAAATGAATACAAAAAGAAAACAGTATTAACAAGGAAAGATGTAAACAAAGAAGAACATGAGCTTTGGACTTGAGAAGAGCCTTCCTTAAGACAGTTATAGCTTCAAATTTATCATCTGTAAAATACTAAGTAAGCGACACCTATATAACAAGACAATTGAAAATGCTAAATGAAATAATGTGTACAGACTTGAGGGCTTCACATAAAAAATGCTCAATAAATGTTCCTTTTCAATTTTGAGAAGCTGAAAGGCAACACTGTTTCTGTATGAGGAAAAAATGCTGGAATAATCTATTAGTTACTTGAGGGGGCAGATATGTCCAGGGTAGGGAATAAGTTTAGTGAGGTGATAAATGGAAGGAAGTATTAATAGTGAGGTCCTCTGAGATGAATACTGAGACTGGTCTTAAATTTTAAAATATATATTAAAATGATGCTGTTGAGACTAAGAGAACATATGCTCCAAATTTACAGCTACTAAATGCCAAACTGAAAGAAATATACCTGAAGTGGTATAAATGAGTCAGGAGTGGTCTGGTGATTTTCAATTAGATTGTATATGTGGAAAAGTTTCACACCATGTGTAAAGGATGATGGGCTAGAACATTCATCTAAGAGCAAACAAAGACTTCAAACCTTTACTGAGAACATCAGTGCAATATATAGACTTAAAAACATCCAAATGACAGAAAGCAAAAAGGCTGATGTTCACAACAAAACAAAAACCATCCTGCTCATACATGAAACAGCTTTTTTCTGTACCTGGAAGACTTCATACAGTACTGTGTTGGCAAAATTGAGCTGCAAAACACTCAGAATGTAAATCGGTTTAACCTTTCATGAAGCAAACTTAACAAATATGTATGAAACACCTTTAGAAAAAGAAACCCTTTGATTTTTTACAGTACTTTATCCTAGCACATAACTAGGGATGTATATCCTAGGATATCAATTCAGATTTCATTGAATTGTTTAAAACATTGAAAACTTAAGGGAAATATATTTTTCAATGTATTTTCTTTTTTAAATTTTATATATAACTTAAATTTAAGATACATTATTATTAAAGAAAATGTGACAATTTAAATAAATTCTTTTAAAACCTCTTTTAAATATAATGTGAAGACATTATTGTGTGATTAATACTGTTCATTTTTTTTTTTTTTTTTTTTTTTTGTGGTACGCAGGCCTCCCACTGCCATGGCCTCTCCCGTTGCGGAGCACAGGCTCCGGACGCGCAGGCCCAGCGGCCATGGCCCACGGGCCCAGCTGCTCCGCAGCATGTGGGATCCTCCTGGACCAGGACACGAACCCGCATCCCCTGCATCGGCAGGCGGACTCCCAACCACTGCGCCACCAGGGAAGCCCAATACTGTTCATATTTTTAAAGTAGCCACTATAATACCTAAATATGGACATATCTCAATTATTTACTGACTCATTTTCTTCTTCATTCAATCACCATTCATTCAAAAAGCATTTACTGTATATCCACAACAAACCATTGCTTAGTGAGTATCACATTTAAGCAAAGGGTGTTGGCACATAACAGAATACACTATTCTGGAAACCACATTCCTATCCACCATATTCAGTGTTGAGACAGTGTTAACTTAAACTTTGTAAAATTCTCTCGTTCTCTGACACCCTTTTTTCTGTGCTTCACAGTGACCTACTGGTCACAGTGTCTCCCTCTGGTAAAGGTCCAATGTAAAACTCTGGTTATCAATTTTCTTAAGGCACCCAATCTTCTTGATTTAATTTTTTCATTATATTCAACACTCTTTAATCATTTATTAACAATCTTTTTTATTAATTAACAAGTGAGAGTGCTAGCTACTGTATAACAATTAAATTAACTTGGTCTTCAAAAGTAATGCTATCCCTTAGAATTTGGCATTAGGAATAAATTTTTTTCTTAAATATCTAAAGTGCTACTGACAGGAAAATATTTTGAGACTAAGTATAAACTGTTTTATGTGGTAGAGAAATTCTTATGGTTTCCATAGGCCTGTGGCTGGGGCAGGGAACTGGGAATCACCAGTAGATATTTCTTTCTCATTGTCTAAGCCTGCTCAGGTTATTCAGTGTCTGTACTGGTACAGCATAGTCAAGAGCATAACTTCTTCCTCACCTCTGTGACCCCTTCATTCTTCTCTTTTCCTCAACAATTCCCTATTTATTTATTTATTTATCTATCTATTTTTTGTGGTACGCGGGCCTCTCACTGTTGTGGCCTCTCCCGTTGCGGGGCACAGGCTCCAGACGCGCAGGCTCAGTGGCCATGGCTCACGGGCCCAGCCGCTCCACGGCATGTGGGATCTTCCCGGACCAGGGCACGAACTCGTGTCCCCTGCATCGGCAGGCAGACTCTCAACCACTGCGCCACCAGGGAAGCCCAACAATTCCTTTTTTAAAAGGCTCCTAGTTGCCTCTTTTGAGATTTCTGCCTATCGTTGTTGAAAAAAATTCCCTCTTAATCTGTGATGGAATAAAATGAAGCATTTAGCATCAGCTAGATTTAAAAAGCAAAAGAAGACACAAAATTCAAAGTGTGATAGAACAAATAACAAATATCTCTACCTACACACATATACACATCCTTCTTTAATTCTTTTCTGCAAAAGATGTTAGTATATGTGAATGAATGATTCCTTTTAGGCACCACACACTAAAGTGAGTAACAATGACATTATTTTAATTTAGATTACTATTTTATATAGAAGCATATTAATAAAAGTGATAGTAACTGAGACAAAATTTCACTATTACAAAATGCACAGACAATAGATGATAATTTAATATTGAAGTGTCCACCTTATTTAGTACTTGACGTTTCTCTTACTATTTACCTGGTTAGCCACCACTGCGTATAAAGACATAGAAATAGAAAAGCAGTGGGAAGAGCTAAGGAAGAGATGATCCAAGTGAGAGAAGCACCATAGGAATCATTAGGAAAAGCAGGAAGGAAAGAAAGGAAGTGAAATCTAGTTGGAATTTTAAAGACATGGGTATGTAAGGTATGAAATATAACATATTCTACTAAATTAGGAGTGAGTTAAAACAGAATTGAGATCAAGTTAAGGAAGAGGGGATATAAAGAAGTAATAAAGATGTAAAGAAATTCAAATTCAACATCCTCAATCTCTAATGCATTATGATACTCCCAGCATACAAAGAATATAGCAGTATCCTGGCCTTCAAAAGGAGCTTACAATTTTATTGAGAAATAATTCCACTTAATGAACGATCTGTGTACTACACACATAATCAAGTACTGAAGAATAATTCAGTGCAAATGAGAACGTAATGAAGAACTAGATATCATAAAAATGCGTGCTGAAAGGCACTAACATTCCTCAGTCAACGGTTGTGAAGTAGAGCCCAGGAACGGGCAATTTTAACAGACACCCAAGTTAATGTTGACACAGCTTGTCCAACACCAGAATTTGAGAAATAAAAATGTCAAAACTGCTATGAATGATGAAAAGAGGAGAGAACTAGGTTATTTACACTGACATCTGTGGAGAACAATCTACAGCAAAGTAAAAGCTGTAAGGTTTGAGAATGTATTTTTCCAAGGCCAGAAATTACAATCTTTGTGTGTTTTTAAAACTCTTTTATTATATCTATGATCATCTTTCAAAAATTCCTAATCTTTCAAATGTTAATCTCAGGAATATTAGCACTATTAAATTTAAATGGTGCTTATAAACATACTATGGAAAGTGTTTATCTTTTATTTTTCTGAATAAAACATTACAGTAAGTTAATGAGGGAAAGAATCACTTTTGCTGGAAGTTTATAAACAGAGCCTCATTTCTCTGTCATTTTTTTGTGGTCTTGCCTGGAAGTGACAGTCTTAACAATTAGGATCTCATTCCATCCCTGCATCTCTATGATTTCAGTATTGTTGTATCTCCACACCATGGTTTCATTCCACAAAGAAACCTAGAGCTTTAACACCTCACTTACACCAATGGACAGATCATTCAAAATGAAAATAAATAAGGAAACAGAAGCTTTAAATGACACAATAGACCAGATAGATTTAATTGATATTTACAGGACGTTCTATCCAAAAACAGCAGATTACACTTTCTTCTCAAGTGTGCACGGAACATTCTCCAGGATAGATCACATCTTGGGTCACAAATCAAGCCTCAGTAAATTTAAGAAAATTGAAATCATATAAAGCATCTTTTCTGACCACAACACTATGAGATTAAAAATGAATTACAGGGAAAAAAAAACATAAAAAGCACACAAATAGGAGGCTAAACAATACGTTACTAAAAATCCAAGAGATCATTGAAGAAATCAAAGAGGAAATCAAAAAATACCTAGAGACAAATGACAATGAAAACATGATGATCCAAAACCTATGGGATGCAGCAAAAGCAGTTGTAACAGGGAAGTTTACAGCTAGACAAGCCTATCTCAAGAAACAAGAAAAATATCAAATAAACAATCTAACCTCACACCTCAAGGAACCAGAGAAAGAAGAACAAACAAAACTCAAAGTTAGTAGAAGGAAAGAAATCATGAAGATCAGAGCAGAAATAAATGAAATAGAAACAAACAATACAATAGCAAAGATCAATAAAGCTAAAACCTGGTTCTTTGAGAAGATAAACAAAATTGATAAGCTATTAGCCAGACTCACCAAGAAAAAGAGGGAGAGGACACAAATCAGTAATATTAGAAATGAAAAAGGAGAAGTTAAAACAGACACAGCAGAAATACAAAGCATCCTAAGAGACTACTACAAGCAACCCCATGCCAATAAAATGGACAACCTAGAAGAAATGGACAAATTCTTAGCAAGGTATAACCTTCCAAGACTGAACAAGGAAGAAATAGAAAATATGAACAGACCAATCACAAGCAATGAACTTGAAACTGTGATTAAAACTCTTCCAACAGGGGCTTGCCTGGTGGCACAGTGGTAGAGAGTCCACCTGCCAATGCAGGGGACATGGGTTCGTGCCACGGTCCAGGAAGATCCCGCATATTGTGCAGCGGCTGGGCCCATGAGCCATGGCTGCTGAGCCTAGTGTCCAGGTCCTGTGATCCGCAATGGGAGAGGCCACAACAGTGACAGGCCTGCGTACCGCAAAAAAAAAAAAAAAAAACTTCCAACAAACAAAAGGCCAGGACCAGATGGCTTCAGAGGCAAATTCTATCAAACCTTTAGAGAAGAGCTAACACCTATCCTTCTCAAACTCTTCCAAAATATAGCAGAGGGAGGAACACCACTTCCAAACTTATTATATGAAGCCACCATCACCCTGATACCAAAACCAGACAAAGATGTCACAAAGAAAGAAAACTACAGGTCAATATCACTGATGAACATAGATGCAAAAATCCTCAACAAAATACTAGCAAACAGAATCCAACAGCACATTAAAAGGATCATACACCATGATCAAGTGGGTTTTTCCCAGGAATGCAAGGATTCTTCAATATATGCAAATCAATCAATGTGATACACCATATTAACAAATTGAAGGAGAAAAATCATTGATCATCTCAACAGATGCAGAGAAAGCTTTTGACAAAATTCAACACCCATTTATGATAAAAACCCTCCCGAAAGTAGGTATAGAGGGAACTTACCACAACATAATCAAGGCCATATATGACAAACCCACAGCCCACATTGTTCTCAACGGTGAGAAACTGAAACCATTTCCACCAAGATCAGGAACAAGACAAGGTTGCCCACTCTCACCACTATTATTCAACATAGTTTTGGAAGTTATAGCCACAGCAAACAGAGAAAAAAAAGATATAAAAGGAATCCAAACTGGAAAAGAAGAAGTAAAACTGTCACTGTTTGCAGATGACATGATACTATATATAGAGAATCCTAAAGATGCTACCAGAAAACTACTAGAGCTATTCAATGAATCTGGTAAAGTAGCAGGATACAAAAGTAATGTACAGAAATCTCTTGCATTCCTATACACTAATGATGAAAAATCTGAAAGAGAAATTAAGGAAACACTCCCATTTACCACTGCAACAAAAACGATAAAATACCTCGGAATAAATTTACCTAAGAACACAAAAGACCTGTATGCAGAAAACCATAAGACACTGATGAAAGAAATTATAGATGATACAAATAGATGGAGATATATACCATGTTCTTGGACTGGAAGAATCAACATTGTGAAAATGACTGTACTACCCAAAGCAATCTACAGATTCAATGCAACCCCTATCAAACTACCTATGGCATTTTTCACAGAACTAGAACAAAAACTTTCACAATTTGTATGGAAACACAAAAGACCCCGAATAGCCAAAGCAACCTTGAGAACGAAAAATGGAGCTGGAGGAATCAGGCTCCCTGACTTCAGACTATACTACAAAGCTACAGTAATCAAGACGGTATGGTACTGGCACAAAAAAAGAATTATAGATCAATGGAAATATACATCAATGGAACAGGATAGAAAGCCCAGAGATAAACCCACGCACATATGGTCACCTTATCCTTGATAAAGGAGGCAAGAATATATAATGTAGAATAGACAGCCTCTTCAATAATGGTGCTGGGAAAACTGGACAGCTGCATGTAAAAGAATGAAATTAGAACAGTCCCTAACACCATAAACAAATATAAACTCAAAATGGATTAAAGACCTAAATTTAAGGCCAGACACTATAAAGCTTAGAGGAAAACACAGGCAGAACACTCTGTGACATAAATCACAGCAAGATCCTTTTTAACCCACCTCCTAGCGAAATGGAAATAAAAACAAAAATAAACAAATGAAACTTAAAAGCTTTTGCACAGCAAAGACAACCATAAACAAGACGAAAAGACAACCTTCAGAATGTGAGAAAGTATTTGCAAACGAAACAACTGACAAAGGATTAATGTCCAAAATATACAAGCAGCTCATTCAGCTCAATATCAAAAAAACAAACAACCCAATCCAAATATGGGCAGAAGACCTGAATAGACATTTCTCCAAAGAAGATATAAAGATTGCCAACAAACACATGAAATGATGCTCAACATCACTATTCATCAGAGAAATGCAAATCAAAACTACAATGAGGTGTCACCTCACACCAGTCACAATGGCCATCATCAAAAAATCTACAAACAATAAATGCTGGAGATGGTGTGGAGGAAAAGGAACCCTCTTGCACTGGTGGTGGGAATGTAAATTGATACAGCCACTATGGAGATCAGTATGGAGCTTCCTTAGAAAACTAAAAATAGATCTACCATACAACCCAGCAATCCCACTACTGGGCATATACCCTGAGAAAACCATAATTCAAAAAGAGTCATGTATCACGATGTTCATTGCAGCACTCTTTACAATAGCCAGGACATGGAAGCAACCTAAGTGTCCATCAATAGATGAATGGGTAAAGAAGATGTGGCACATATATACAATGGAATACTACTCAGCCATAAAAAGAAACAAAATTGAGTTATTTGTAGTGAGGTGGATGGACCTAGAGTCTGTCATGTAGAGTGAGGTACATCAGGAGAAAAACAAATACCATATGCTGACACATATCTATGGAATAAAGAAAAAAAAAGTTCTGAAGAACGTAGGGGCAGGACAGGAATAAAGACACAGACGTAGAGAATAGACTTAAGGACACGGGGAGGCGAAAGGGTAAGTGAGACGAAGTGAGAGAGTGGCATGGACATATATACACTACCAAATCTAAAATAGATAATTAGTGGGAAGCAGCCATGTAGCACACGGAAATCAGCTGTGCTTTGTGACCAACTAGAGGGGTGGGATATGGAGGGTGGGAGGGAGATACAAGAGGGAGGGGATATGGGGATATATGTATACATATAGCTGATTCACTTTGTTATACAGCAGAAACTAACACAACATTGTAAAGCAGTTATACTCCAATAAAGATGATAAAAAATTAATTAAAAAAACAAGAACACTGAAAGCCTAACATGAAAGCGATCAAATCTAAGGCTAATTGTGTGCTCTGAGGATTATGCCTAGATGTTGATCACCACTCTCACTACTACTCTACTTCTCAAGCCTTTTCCACCTTAAAGTGCTAAAATGTGAGTGAATGGATTCTACACTGATACAATGTGAATACTACATATATTCTATATAGTATTCCAACAGAGTGAATTGGTACTGTACTTAGACATTTCTAAATGTTACCATAAGAAATGATGACAAACAGATTAAATTCATTAATCATTGATAGTTTAGTAATTACACTTACACACCTGCAGATTTTAATGGAGATTTGAAGGTTCTTTTATTATAACACAAAGATTTTATAGCTGCTTTAATTCTTTTAGCCAGAGGAGGGTTATTAAAAATGTTTAAAAATTCCACTAGTGATTATTGATCCCATTTATCAATAAGGAATTTTGTGTAGCAGAGTTTCTGTATACTTCTTATATGTGACCTGCTTCAGAAAAACGAGGGGTAATTATCAAAAATTTAGATTGGGGGCTTGACACCAGGTCTACTAACTGAGCATCTCTGGACTGAGGCCAGCATCTGCTTTATAATAATCTCATTAGGTTGGTCTTTGGACAGAGGAGTGTGAAAACCCATGATGCAATGTATGGGTGGGCACATGCAGAGGATGCAAGAGTGAATGGTGTGATCCTGCCCACTGGAGTCTTTTGAATATTTTGGTGTCTGGACAAAATTAGGCATAATAATTACTCTTAGTAAAAGGAGTTGGCATTTCTTCAGCATCAATGTAATCATTATATTATCATTTTTAAATGGTTCTAGATTTCTCCTATGAACTACTGGCCTAAAGGAATTTCAAAACCTAATCCCAGGATGCACCACTGTGTACCAATTTCTCTGAGCTCTGAGACTCTTCTAATTATGCATTAGACATGTTAACATCTTTTTCTTCACACATTTTTAATATTTTTAAACACCAATTTTCTAAAGGCAATGTTAATCCAATCTATTATGTTCAGATCAATAGCAAATGCTTTAAAATCTTCTAATTATTTCAACCTTATTTTCATTTTCCAAAGTAAAATAATATTTTTTCCAAGTCTGTAACTATAAAGAGAAAATAAAGTAACATTTGAGTCAGAGACAGAAACAGGAATGTTTAGTAAGAGTTTAAGGAAAAGAAGATATTTTGCTTGGGTGAGATACAGACCCTTAAGAGACTGGATGGGAGTCCATCTTCTCTAAAGAACAGCTCCTTGTGTGAAATTATTGGGTAATGAGAAAAGACTAGAGTTAAATAAGGCAGAAAAAGAAGCATATGCAACATGGGCCATCGAGTTCAGGAAGACAGTCGGAAGTCCACGCTGTGTTGTTGAGAGCTGTGCCTCACAGAGGTGATCGGCGAATGGTAACAACACCTTCATAGGTCAGAAGACTGGTTAGAGGTAAGGTGAGTTTATTTCACAGAAGAACACTGCTTCGCACAGAGTAGGCATGAAAGAAACATCTGCTGAATGAATGAACAGACAAATGAAAGCTGAAGCCCCACTCAGTTTTGGGGTGCAGGGCAGCTGGCTTCCATTGACACACTGATAAGGGCAATGTGGATTGCAAGCTCTCCTCACTATTCTCTGGGGTGTTAGGGGCCAGAAAAGGAAGCTGTAAAACTGTGCAAAGGAGAATGTTAAGATTTGGCAGAAATGTGTCCAAAATGATCTTTGGACTTTGGATAAAAGCAGCTAAAATTTGCAGAGGCAAATGGGGTGGAGAGACTGCGTGAACAGGATCAAAGTTGAATCGCTAGGTGCTAGGATAAGGCTGTAGTAGAGGAGTCAACAAACAGGTGTTGACGATCCTCAAGGACAGGACATCTGTGGCTGTGTGACTATAGCTGGTTATTTCTAATATAAATCCCTGTGAGCAAATCACGTCCATTTAAAGTCTATGGGACTTTACTCTTATTCTTCTTCCCTCACTCCTCCTCTTCCTCCCCTTCTCTCCTTCTTTCTTCTTTGCATTAACCCTCCTTCTCTAGTCTCCTCCCTTCCTTTAACATGAGTTTAAACTTCCTGAACAATTTTGAATCCTATGCTAGGTGATGAAGAATCAGAAATGAATAAGACACAGCCCTTTGCCATACTCTAAGACACATGTTTTTGTCAGTATCAGAGCATGAGTGGGGGACACAGGAGAGGTGAGAGGGACCTATGTCCTGCCACCACAACTGACTCACTTCTCTAAGTGTGGATGTGATTCCCCCACTATCCCCAATGGCTTAGTGATGGTGGGAACTACAGCAGAATCAGGACCAGTGTCACTGCTTATGGGATTGTGCAGATTATCCAACCAGTGGAGCATCCTAGCATGGGGGTACCCACAAGAATCACATGTTTTTCTGATCCACTAGCTCATTCCACCTGCCAAGCTTTGCACCTATGGTGTCATCTCTCCAGAAGGATGTGACTTCCTGAACAAGTTTACCCAAAGAAGATGGCTTTCTCTATTCACATGAAGATGTCACTGTGCTAGAGGCAGCCCTGGGTGGCCTGAACCACCAGAACCTTAAAGAAACATGAGCTCCCCTGAAATCACAAATGCAAGAGACTCATCTGTATAAGAGATGGACAATGTACTTGCTTCCATGGAGCTCACATTCCCATTATGTGAGACATGTACTTACTACCGTGAAGAAAGTAGAGTAACAGAATAGAACTGACTGGTGCTGGGGTGCTATTTGAGATGTTCCCATACAGTTTCTAAGCTGTAGATATTGAAAAGCAGTGAACAAAGCAAAAATGTAAAGAAGCAGCATTCCATGCAGAGGAAAATCCTACAGTATGAACTACTCAAATTACAGAATAAAATTTACTATTCTATTTACTGGGGCACAGTGATGAGTCACAAATTCATCAAGATAAATAGAAGAAGAAAGGTAACCTCAGATGGCTGTGCTTTGAAGGGACCTAACACTAGCACCTCAAACTTCCCCTTCATTCTTTGACTTTCCCCTAAAATCAGATCTCTTATAGCTATTTTCATGGATACCTAGATACAGTATTAAACCTAAGGAATATTCTGGAGTATTCTGGGTAAAATCTCATATGTTGTGATACAATTACATTGCATATACATGACAAAAAGATAAGTAGATAAGGAGTTTTCGCCAGCAGACAATCAGGCAAGTACAGTAGTAGACAGTGGAGGAATTAGATAGACGATGGAGAGCACAAGCAGTCAAATCACTTTGCCTCTTTTTTTGTATTTGTTTTTGTTTTAAACATAACTGACCATTCTATCTCACATGAAAAATATCTTGGGTAACAATAAAAAGTACTAACATCATATTCTCCTGTTTTGGAGGCCATCTGATAGATGTAGCCTAAATATATCTACAAAACTGTAATTTTATTTTTATTTATAACATTTTTTTGCTGAGGCTTACTGAGAATGTTGATGACAAATAATAATTAGACACATTTCCCCCTGAATGTCATATCATTTCAGAAAAAAAGGTAATAAATTCAAAGATATTCCTATATCTACGTATGTTGTATACATATTCAGGGGAATGAATTATATAATGTGTGAGTTCAGGAAACTATAGCAAAGGAGGAATATGGCTCTGAGTGACACAATCATTGAAAATAATATTAGAAAGAAATTTGCTTAGCCAGTAGTCAACAGAAACTCTGATTTTCCAAAATCCATCCAACATATAAAGGTATTTATTGCCCAACTTCTATAGTATTCTTGGGATATTGTTTAAAGACCTGGTGATCATACACTGAGGCAAATGATATGTTTGTGAGTTGAGAAATGTAATATACACACAAATATATATTCATCTTTTCTTGGTAAACAAATAAGTTGGATATTAAATACATCACATTTATTATTTATTTAGCATAATTCTATATTTCCAGTACAACCTGACATTGCACCTCTCTTTTGTTTGAGATTTTATATATTTCAGTTATTGAATCAACTATAGGAAAAGCAAGTGTGTCTCTACCTTCACTATGAAACCTGGAACAGGAAAATACATAACACAAGACAGCTTTCATAGACTCTGTTATCACATACTGAATCTGAGCAGAACCCTGTGGGGTTCCTGGGCACGGAAGTCTTTCTGCGTCTTCCGTTCCTTGTTTGTAGGGAACACACTCCAGCCTCCATGACCTTCCCTGAGTCCCAAAGGGCATATTCAAACAACTGCTAATCAGGGAAGGGAGGGGATGCAGAGACAAAGGAGGAGCTGCCAAGAAACAATAGTGTAGCCTTGGGGCAGGGCCCTGGTTTGCCTCAAGGGATACACATAACAATATCTTTGAGCTCTTTATAGAACTAAAACCCCCAACAAATGGAATTAGCATTCTTCATTCCAGAGAAGACCATCTGAGGTCAGATTAAAGGAATCAGAGAAGCTCATCAAGAGATAACCTGAGACCAGATTAAAGGAGTGCAGGCCCTGCATACAACCTAATCTTATGAACAACCCCACCCATGAACCATTGCTATAAAACTCCTCACCAAATCCGCCCAGGTTGGGACACACAGTTTTTCAGGGGCATGAGTCCTGTGTGTCCCCCTTTGCCTGGCAAAGCAATAAGGCTATTCTTTTCTACTTCACCCAAAACTCTGTCTCTGAGATTCAATTCAGCACTGGTGCAGAGGCCAAGTTTTCGGCATCAAATTTGGTGCCCAACGCGGGGCTGACTTGGGGACAGTCAAGGGCAGTTCCCCTGGCTTGATTGGACACCCTGAGGTTTTCTCCATGCCAGCCTCTTTCCAGAGTGGAGGGCTGGAGAATTCCTTTAGAGGCCAGATAGCCTGGACCCTTGCCTAGAAAGGCTGAGCCCTGGTCTTACCCCATCCACCATCCCAGCAACTGGAACTCCGAGGTAGGAGTAGACAGCAGAAGAGGGACCACCCTAGCATTTGCCAAGGCCATCTTTGCCTTGAGGACATTCCTCTCTTCCTCCTGGCCTGGACTGCCCTGGATTTTTGGCATCAATATCTGGAAAGTCCTGGGGTAGGGTGGCTTTCAGCTTTGGCTTATCCAGTGGCTCAACAATAAAATGCAGTGTTTTTCATTAATATCACTTAGAGAATCTGAAATGAACAGTAAGCTATAGTTAAGGTTCAACAGCCATTTCCCCATAGTATCAATCTTTTTTTTTTTTTTTTTAGCCTACTTAGGCCTCTGGTTTTGTATTTGAACATAGCAATATTGATTTCTTTTTTGACCTTTGAGTTAATCAACCCAAAACAGTAGAAAAGATTTGAAATAGCAACTTAACAAATATTAAATGCCAATCAACTTTCTGGAATTTTAAAACATTTAAATATCAGACTTTAAATTAGAAGCACTTGTAACATTTTTTCCTTCTTTTAGTTTTACTTTATTGTTCCCTTTCAAGTATTTTCTTTCTCAATATGTACCACTCCAACCTATTCCACATGCAGGGCTCATGTGCTCACATGTAGCAAAAATTATTTTTCACCCCATCTGCTTAATCTGCAATACTGCTGACAAATGTAGAGACAAACATAAATGCCTTCACCAGCACACATGCACTGAAATGATGTAAAGTCACACTCAGAAGTTAGTGTTAAAAAAGACTTTGGGGAAATATACACTTGGGAAGAATAAACTCATTTATTAATAAAAATAAATTAATAAGAAACTATTATATACTTCTGTTTCAATTAATACTAATATTAAGCTATTAACTTTTTATTGATCTCACCCCATTCATACCTTATTTGAGTTCACCTAGCACACCATCACAGATTAGAGACATTGTAACCACAACTGTTACTTCCATGTAATATTTAAGGGCTCCTGAGAAATACTTAAGGGTTTGCCCACTGGCTGGATTAAACTTCAAATTATTTAGCTCAATTGAAAATCCCTGTATATTTAAATCATACAGTGTAATACCTGGCACTAAGTAGATATTTAGTAAATATTTATTCCCACTCTTCCTCTTTTTTTCCACAATGTAGTGCCCCTTCCCCTTCCTTCATTCCTCCCTCTTTTTTAACCTCTTTTTTTAACCTCTCTCTTTTAAAAAAAAAAAATTCCTTCAATAGCTAATGCCTTACAGCAATGCCCTATACTTTATTCCCTTCATCAGCAGTTTTCAACTGGGGATTTACATTAGAACCACTAACAGAGCTTTTAAAACATTTCAGCTCTGAAGATTCTGATTTCATTGATATGGAATGAGGGTTGCTCAATGGCATTTCTTAAAAATTCCCAGGAGATCATAATGGTTTCAGAAGAAAATAATTGTGACATGGTTATAGGACAACTAGAATAGAAAGACTCAGTAGGGGCTTCCCTGGTGGTGCAGTGGTTGAGAGTCCGCCTGCCGATGCAGGGGACGCGAGTTCGTGCCCCGGTCCGGGAAGATCCCACATGCCGCGGAGCGGCTGGGCCCGTGAGCCATGGCCGCTGAGCCTGCGCGTTCGGAGCCTGTGCTCCGCAACGGGAGGGGCCGCAACAATGAGAGGCCCGCGTACCGCAAAAAAAAAAAAAAAAAAGAAAGACTCAGTAGGTGCCAGGGTGAACATTTCTACCCCAGTCTCAGTAAGTAAGGAGTGAGGATAACTCTTTCCAGGAGAAATAATATGATTTTTGAGAGGGACAGGAGGGAAGGACACACTAACAGCTGAAAGAGGCAAGGGAAAAGGAGGAAAAGGAAAAAGAGTTTTTATATAAAGTGGAAAGGATATATAGAAACATGCAAAGTTTGGAATTGCCTAGCTAGGTAAACACATTGGAAAATAATGGGATAAGAGGCTAACAACATAAGCAGTCTGAACTTGGTGTGCCAACCTAAGTGGGTGGATCTTATCCTAAGAGATTTAACAGGAGGTTAATAAGATCAGATACACATTTTGGAAATATCATCCTGAGAAACTTATGGATGGGATGAATTGAAGGGCATCTACAGTGACATCAGGAAGGCCAGTCAGGATGTTCCTGCAATAACCCAGGGAGAAAACAAAAGAATAGGGATGAAGGGAAGGATGAGGCAAATAGTTTAAAAGGGGCAAAACATTGAGAGGAGTCAAATATATCTTCAAGGTCTAATGCTCGAGCAATTAATACAATAGTATAGCCACACTTAAGTATGGACAATACAGCATGAGAACAAACTTTGGAAAGAAGCTAATGACTTCCGTTTATACAAGTTGTATTTAAATGCCTGAAGGATAACCAAGTGGAAAGATAGGCTTAGCAAGCAGCAGATTTTACTGATCTTGATCTCCAGAAAATTCTGAGCTTAAGATAAAACACAGGAGTCATTTAGTAGGGTAAGGAATCTCTGTTTGTGGAGGAAATTCCTCAGGGAAAAACATTTAGATTGAAATGGAAAGAGAAGCAAAGTCAGAGACCAATTCACTAACATTTAGTTCCTTATACCCACAGATGTGTGCTTCCCCTTCTTTGTCACTGGAAAGTGGGTGTCTAGCCAGAGATTACTTCCCCATGCACTTAGGAGCAGCTGAGTAACTGGTTCTCCATGGTGTCATGTCCAATCAAGGAGTTCAAGAAGAGAGTATTCTTTTTTGTATTATTTTGAAGTAAAGTTGATGTATGGTATTATATGTTTCAGTTGTACAATATAGTTGTTCACAATTTTTACAGGTTATACTCCATTTATAGTTACTATAAAAGATTGGCTATATTCCCTATGTTGTACAATATATCCTTGTAGCTTATTTTATACATAATAATTTGTACCCTTTAATCCCCTACCCCTATGTTGCCCCCCCTTCCCTCTCCCCACTGGCACCTACTAGTTTGTTCTCTATACCTGTGAGTCCATTTCTTTTTTGTTATATTCACTAGCTTGTTGTATTTTTTAGATTCCACATATAAGTGATATCATACCATATTTGCCTTTCTCTGCCTGACTTATTTCACTTAGCATAATTTTCCTTCCTCTACCTTATTTCAAATAATGACAGGATCCTAAAGGACACAACCATACAAGGAAAGGTCCCTTGGTCTCTGAATAACCAGAGTGGAAAGACATCAGCTTTGCACTGTTACATGAGCAAGAAATAAATGTCTCTTGTTCTAAGCCACCAAAATGACCACAAAAAAATACAATGATTCTTTGTATCATATTGCTCACCAGATCTAATCTCTCCTTTCCACCCTATTTATACAAATCCTGTTCCTCCTTCAAAGCTCAGTTCAATTTCTTTCCTTGTATGAATTCTTTTAATCATGGTAACCATCAATGATGATCTCCTCTTCTGAAATCTTAGCGTGATTTTTGATCAGTCATTTGGCAAATGATGTTTTTGACATGTATTATAATTTTTGACATGTATTATAATTTTAATTGTCTTTTCATGTATTTTTGGTTTATCTTTCTCTCTGGGATAGACAATCAGGCTTGCATTTAATATATTTTTCATTTTTTGAAAAAATGAAGTATCTCTTTCTCCACTTAAAAAAAAAAAACAAATTCTAATCTAAACTCCAAAATAAAGAAGAAAATGGGGGAATTTTTGAATTTTAATGTTGATTGAACAATTATATAAAAGTTGTATGTTTGGCAAAGGAAGTAAGCCTGTCTGTGTTTCTGCTTTGAATAATAAGGATTATACTCTACGAGAACAATAAACTATGGAACCAACTATATTTCCATGTTCTTTAATCAGCCATCTTCAGCCATCCTGAGCTAAATCCTTTCTTTTTGAAATAAGCATAGAACCCATTAGATATGTTACCAGCTGTTGCACTCAGGTTTTGATTTTGTAAACACTGACTGAAATTAGTAGTAAATAATTTACATTGTTTTGTGTTATGTATATTTTTCTTAGGCTTACTGTCATTATACTTTCAGGCAAGTAGTTTCATTCTCTCATAAGATTATGATGAAATTTGATATTATATGAAACATTAACTTTATCTTTCAAAACCTAGCAAAAATATGCTTTGTGGTATAATGCAAAGTGTTAGATTTCTCCAGTTCTGGGTTAATGTTTGGAATTAGGGGTGGAAGACAGAGCATTCTGTCCCCTTAGGACATAAGAGTGGACTTTCTATGCCAGGTCTCACCACAACCAATAAGCTATCATCTCTGAAAGGCCCTTGGCTTGTAGCCCAACAAGTGTTTTATTCCCAAGTATGCAATTAAAAATAAATGATTCTATAACTTTATTTCTCATCTATTAACTGCATGGCAGACTACAGGGCTAATTTGTTACTCTACCCTTTTGGAAAAAGAAAAGGTGATAAATGTTTTAATTAGATTTCTTTTTTAGAAGAAATCTTTTCTGCAAATGTGAGTCTGTGGAAATCATGCCTAAGGGACAGAATTAGGAAAGGAAAATATTTTTCTAGAAAAAGCATCAAAGTGTTATGACCATAGCCCAAGAATGATGAGACAGAAAGAGTATGGGTTGTTTATGACCACACTGCCGCAAAGGCTCTTATTACAAGACAACCACTTCAGTGAACAAGAATAACGCGTCAGAGGATACTTTTAGAGTATTTCACTGCTTCTACTGCAATATTAAATCTTTATTTGACTTTGTTATTTGTCACACAGAAGTCGGTACTTCAAAAGAAAAATGGCATAACTTTCAAGTGGATCTTCCACACACGTATTCTCCCTAGCAGTGTGCCAATGTGTTTGTAATCAGGGTGTAGCATTGCTCACCCTTCTTGTGCTGTTACCCCAGTGTGGGAAGGGAAAGCAGGGCATGAAGCAGAGTCAACCACAGCTTTTCCAGTTTTTCCATCCACAGCATCTGAAATCTAGTGATCAGAAATAATGACTGGGGCTAAGTATTTTAAAACTGAGCAAATAAAAAAAAGCATTGACCGACAGATGCTCTTATTTAGAGTTCCTGGATCATTATAACTTAAAATGATTTGAACACACAAATACCAACCAGCACCATCTGATGATGGTGTTAATAAATTGGTTTACTGAAAATTAGTTGTTTATCTTCTAAGTGTAATAGCTAACAGGGTTTCTATGATCCTAAGCATACAGACTTTTCTTTTAAGATGAGATCTATGCTTAGATTTGAATAAAATTCATAGGTTTATAGTAATAAAAATTCTAATGTTAACTTTTTTTCTAATAGAAGTGACGCATTGGAAATCCCTTATTAAAATGAATTCCCAAGAAACCTCACATCTGGTAACTGAATATCGCTTACAACCACATTGGAAGTATCTGTCTCATAATTCCAGATCATTTCATTCTAGAAACTGGGAAAAATTAATACCCCTTAATCATCCAGTAGGAAAATATATTCTTAACTTCTATCAGTGTTTTTGAAACTTTAAAAATCTGCAGGCCACTCAATGGATGATACACATGCAGACATAAAAATTTTTAATTAAAAAAAACAACCACAACAGGTTTATCATGCCTTTTAATGTAAAAATAAATATATTTCAGAAGTAAAATTAACAATAGTTTTTTAAAATCATGAGAATGACATCATTAGGAATCTTCCAGCAAGATATTTGTTCAGGTTCAGTATAAAGTACTTTGGACCAAGAATCAAGTTCTACATGTAATGTAAGTTAGAACAAATGTTTTCTTCTACCTCTTTATTTCTACTAAATTAGAAAATTCAAAGTCAAGATGTAGAGCAGGAATAGGGATAAGTATTAAAGGAGAAGGTGTTTAGCATAATAGTTAAGAGACTGCAGCCTGATTCTGTCACTTTATGATGTGTGTGTCCTCGGGCCAGTTTCTTGACCTCTCTGCTTGCTTCTTCAGCTGTGTGATGAGGACAATAATAGTGCCTAAGTCTTAGGATTTTGGTGGAAATTAAAGTAATTAATACAGATAAAAGTATCAGAAGAGTGTCTGGCACAAAATAGGAAATATTAGTTTTTATTATCTGTTGATTTTGTTAGATCAGGATCAAGGCTGAGCCTCTGCATGACAGGGTGGCCACACCAGTGGTTTGTAACCCATGTCTATTCTACTTGATCAGGCCGTGGGCCATAGGCTGTTGAATATTTTTCAATATCACCCTTGGCAAATTCCTATATATTCACACAGGGCATGGATATAAATATTATGGAAAGATTCCACATTGCACACTGCTCGTTAGCATTCCAATGACACTAGATAGATAAGCACTTAAACGCCGGGTGTTTGTAAGTTTCAAAATAGAGAAGTAGGAAAAACGATTCCTGATCTACTTATTTAATAAATTGTTCTTTGCAAAGAATTACTGCTGTTCATTTGATGGATTTGAATGTAGTTTAAAAATATATTCCAAAGAATTTTTTTCTCTAAAAAGTGAATAACATCATTTATTCAGAGAAAATTTTACTCCACCCAGTTATCTCACAGTTTGTCTTTTAAAGAATTATATTATTCTGTACACTAAAAGTCAAGTTATTTTGTTCCTGAGTGTTGGGTTCAAGTTATTTCTGATATTATAAGTTTATTTAGCCATATCACTTAAGTCATCTGAATTAAAGAAAAGAGCTTCCTGAAATTATGACATGAAGGAAAGTTTCAAAATTCATTTATTGGGTGGAAAACTCATGTCTGTAATAGAAGGATATTTCTGTTAGGAGATCTATTAAGATAATTCAGCATATTAGTAACTCATTAACACAGGTATTATTATTATCCCCATTTTACAGATGAAGAAACAGCCATGGAGAGGAAGAGTGACTTGCTTACAACTAGTAGCTGAGCCAGTATTAAAAAACAAGCAAGTCTGACTCCAGTGATCATACTTTTAAATACCACAATTAAAAAACCTCTTAGAAAAGAAATGATTGTCTTTAATCATTTCGTTTCTCCAATCGCACAGAATCCTGTGGCAGGAATATCATGCAGGCCAGCGAAGTTGTCCTAGAACGGGACTGATCGTGAAAGATCATGCCCAAGCTTTGTTTCCAAAATTGAAGAACCTTGAATAAATAATGAACTTAATAATGATCTCACCTCCTGCTAATTTTAGAGAATTCTACTATGCTGCAGTACAATATTGAACTTTGAATACCTTAACACGGTCAGTTCTTGAATATATGAACAGTTATATTGATAGCTTTTTTTAGATTAATATTATAAGAACAACAGTGAGAGAAAACATTTAAAATGGGATGAGATTAATCAAAACCATCTTTCCAATGGCTTTGGCGTAATTGCCATGCTTTTATAAGATGGCCAGGAAATTACCAATAAGAAGCAAAGATAAGATTTTGGCTGCGGCCAATCATCAAGTTTTTGACCTTTTGAAATCTGAACTCCTAGCTAAAGAATATGAATGTATTCTTCTTTAGGTAACTGCCTATGGTTTCCAAGGCAATATAAGAATAATTTTAATAATTAGGCAGGAAAATGCATACTACATATCTGCATTGCACTTCTCTGATTGGCTCAAAGAGGAATGGAATGGAGATTACAAATCCAGCCTCTCAATTTAGAGTAAATTAACAAAAATATTGACTTTTCAGTCAAGCAAATCATTGTATGAAACTAACTGGTAACAGATGCTATTGGCTGCAAAAAAAAACAAAAAAAGTATGAGACTCTAACCATGCAAATCACAGTCCAATTAGAATCAGACCCTAATAGGTGCATGCAGAAGACGTTTCTGTGCATTTGATGCACTTCCACCCAGCACCTTCTTCTGCTTTCTTGTGCAGATACCCAGACCTTGGTGTCCTCAGGGTGAATACTGGGAACTGAGAATATTCAGGTCTCTGAGATTACTGGGAACATGGTTAACCAATTTCTTTATCTTAACCATAAATTTTATGGAACTTACTCTACTTCAAAAAGACTTTAGTAAAAAACTGCTCACTTACTGTACCCAATTTGGCTTCATGGAAAATTTCAATAGTTTCCAGGTATATCAGGGACACTTAAATATCATCATCCAAATTCCATAACATGTATTTGAATGAGATCAAGTCTTAACTAAGGATTTTATTCCATCAATAAAATTAGGGGAAATAGAAAACCAGTACTTTGGAACAGGGAGGAACAAACATGTAGTATCATGTCCTAGTTTAAGTAAGAAGTAAATGAATAAAACATATTCTCTTCGCTCCCAATGCCACCTAAAACGTATGTCTGGAATACACAGGTAACGCCATTTTACACTCCCACCAATTATACACAAGAGTCCTAATTGTTCTACATTCTTGTTAGTAATTGATGTTGTAAGTTTCAAAAAAAAAAAAAATTTTAGCCTTTCTAGTAGGTGTGGAGTAGTATCTTATTGAGCTTATAATTTGTACCTCCTTAATGTGTAAGGACATTAGGTATTCTTTGCGTGTGATTCTTTTTGTAATTTTTTAGTTACAGGTTTATCCTCCCCTCTACTACATTATGAGCTGCTCGAGGGTAGAAACTTAATCACTGCTGATTTATTTTGAGAAAAAAACTTTACCTTCATATATAACCTTCTATCCCATTCTCCTCATATATCACATCTTTCTTAGCTATTCTTCTCTTTACATGTCACAGTCTTCTGCCTTTGGGATTCTTTGGAGAAGGTAAGAGAACTCTCTAGCTTAGGTGCTAAATTACCATCTGCAGCCCGCAATCTTCTCTCATCTAATTCTACTTCCAGATTTTACTCAACAAATGAAACAATGGTTAATTACAGTTGGAGCAATAAAATGCATTTGTCAGCCTTGTGATGTTTAGATTATTTATTTAAATAATGTAAAAATATTCATGATTGATTTTTACAAACTGTCAAAAAATACTTTATCTAAAACTCAGGGAATTCTTTATGCTGTTCTTCTTCTGTTTTTCCATGTTCCACTGTTATAGATATTAATATTGCAATTTATTTCAAAATGTTTGGGACAAAAATCTCAGGTTTAAGACAAAGACTTCTATAACGTAACTACTTCTTTAAAAGCCTCAATTTCTTTATGACATAACAAGTAAGACACAGGTGCAAAGTAATCTTATTTGCCAAAGAGTAAATTTTTTAAAAATATTGCTTCTGCATTAGGATATTCAAACACAAATATTTTCTAAATAATCTATATAAAATAATTGGTATTTCTATCCTAAAATGTTATCAGAGTCACTTTCACATTAGTCTTTTGTATACACCAAGTGAACTGCTGGGCTTTTAAAGAGGTGCTATTTGTTCTAAGTGTGTGGGGATTAGAGCTGCTGAAGAGCTTTGATGCTGAACAGTGTTGGTAAATCACCCAGACCAGAGGAAGCAGAAACAATCACACCCCAGATGTCCTTTTGGAACGCTACTAATGCCACCTCACATTTCATCTGCTGCCCTTGAACTCCTTTGTTTTTGCTTAAAACTTCTGCATTATGGAAATGTTTTCAAACATAAACCACACCCTAGTATGTTGACACAGTCTTATTCTTCAGTCATTCACTTATTAATTCTTCCTTCATTCCACAATGTTGTAAAAAAGTCTATCAACTTTTGGAGTAGGTAAAGTTCAGTGAGTGTGTGATAGTTCACCAATAGTTTATTTGCCAGTGAGGGGGAAAAAAGCAAACCAAAAGGAGAGGAAAGCAGCAGTCAGTGCCGATGGCTCAGAATTACTATGTTAAGGATTTTACTTTTTACCACGTTAACCCTCACAGAAATCCGGAGGTCATGAATATCCCAGTTTTTGCTAAGAACTCACCAAAGTTCAGAAGAATTAAGAAACTTGCTCAAGACCAGAGACCTGAGTAAGCATTAGAGGAAGGCTTCAAAATCAAGGTATGTCATCCGAGACCACGGGGCTTTCCACTGCCTACTGCTACCTGCCAAAGAGCAATCAAGTTTTCCTTAGTTACCTCAAAAGACTAATTTAGTGATACTGAATTATTTTCTCCCTGTAATCCTACCAAAGGGAAGTTCAATTCCAAAACAGCTTACAGCTATTTTTTATGCTATAACACAGGCCAAGACTATAGGTTTACCAAGGAATGTATTCCATCATAATTAAAAAAGCAATCCCTTCTGTAAGTTGTCTTCAGTTAGTCATGTGGATAAGATCACAAGTGGATGAACTACATGAAAACTTGACAGTGCTCTCTGATCCTGGCAAAAGTTGTTTTTATTTGTTTACTCTTCTTCCCTCTCCCAGAAATTAAGGTTTTCAAACAAGTAGAAGTCATGCAAAGCTTTACTTACACATTTTCTTTCCTCCCACCCTACAAGCAATTGTAGGTACTCAAAAGTATTGCTGAGAAATCATTGTATGAAAATACATCCTCATCTCAATAGACTTTTTCAAATATTTTTTGTAATATGCAATACTAATATTAATCATTTAATATATGATAAAATTTCTAGTATTAAAAATACACAGAGATTATTAAAATATAAGAACAAAAGCAATCTTATAAATTATAGATTCTTCATGGAATCACAGATCCCATGCGCACTCATTGTAAAGCAATCTTAGATATTGTTTAGTTCAACTCCTTCATTTCATTAAGGAGGAGAAAAACTGACCAGCCAACTTTAACCAGTTTTAGAAAAACAATTATAACTTTTTAAAAACTGTTATGGACTGAATGCCTATGCCTTCCCCAAACCTATGTTGAAGCCCTAACCCCCAATGTGATTGTATTTGGAGATAGGGCCTTTATGGAAATCATTAAGATTAAATGAAGTCATAAGGGTGGGGCCCTGATTTGATAGGAATGGTGTCCTTTTAAGAAAAGACACCAGAGAGCTTTCTCTCCCTCTGTCTCTGGGCGCAGGCACCAAGGGAAGACCACATGAGGTTACAGAGAGAAAGCGGCTGATCCTGCAACCCAAAGGAAGATGGCTCACCAGACACCAGACAACCTGCTGGCCCCTGGATCTTTGACTTCCAGTCTCCAGAACCGTTAGAAAATAAATTTCTGTTGTTTAAGCCACCCAGTCTACAGTATTTTGTTATGGCACCCTAAGCAGACTAATATAAACTCCTTATAAAAGGTTTTTACAACTATCTTTCAGTCTTAATTAATTTTAAATGATGGAAAGTTTGCGGAAAGCTGATGGAAATGTCATTGCTGTAGTTTATGAAGATTAGGAAAATGACCAAAGAGCAGATAGCAAAAAGTGTCCCTCCGTACACATTTCCCTTCCCTCCTTTATGATACAACTCAGTTGTTAAGTGGCTGCATGCCTATCCTGAAAAAAGTCTATATTTTTAAAATTTCCTTGAAGCTAAGTGAAGCCCTAAGTTCTAAAATTGGGTTCAAGCAGAGGTGAAACGTCCAATTTCCGATCCTATCTTTAAAGAAAGGAGACATGCTCTTTACTGCTCCTTCCACTTAATGTACTGGTGGAATGCAGAACTGATGGTAGGACCTATAGAAGCCATGTTGTACATGAAACAAAGAGGGTGTTGAGGATGGCAGGAAGACCAACATGGTAGAAGGTCCTGGGAAATTATGGGAGGTATCACATCTGCCCTGGACTATATATCCAGACCTTTTGGAAGAGAGAGAAATGGATTTGCACCTTGTTGAAGCCGCTATTTCACTTGTATCTCTATCCTGACTGCTAAAACCTGTACATTCCTTTCCTTATGTGGCAGTTCTTTCTTCACATACCACAATGACCCCCATGAAACACTGATTGAAAACTGATCATTTTTTCTGAAAAAGACTGACAAACTCTAGCCCTCCAAATAACTGGCAGATTATTTAATCTTGTCGACATATAAGAACAAGCATTCATAAGCATATGTTAGAGCCCAGGGAAAGCAACAAAAACCAACAATCAAACATTCAGGTCTTAGCCTCATAATTCTTCTGGTCCCACTGAGCTTTCAATTTGAAAACTAAAAGGATGATTATTAAAACATTTCAATGTATTTCTAATGATAGGTTTTGTGGTTTTCTTTTTACTTAATCAAACTTTAAGCTAATGAAATATATTTTTTATTCCCAATTCTGAAATCCAAGTAATATAGCTATATGTAAAAGAGAAAATAAAAGACAGGTTTTCTTTGTTCTTTATTAAAAGAATTGGCATGAATTTCATTTTTTATAAAACTACATGCCTTTCAGGATCAATGCCTATTGGGAATACATTTTAAATTAATGCCAGGTTTGCCCCTTTGCCTACCAAAAAAACTACAGCAGTAGTGATATCGCTTCCCTAATGCTGAAAACCTCCTTCAAATTCAGTAGTAAATGTTGCAACCTCATTTGTTATCCTTTGTTCACAGAAGCAGAAGTGACGGAATTATCCTTGCAAATTGCTTTGATACATGTTATTCCTTTGGGATTAAACATTCCTGAACACTTTTCTGCTTTACTGATCTCTTTCATGCAATCCCTTTGACAAAGACTAGATTCACAATTGTGTGTTAGGTTTCTTTCCACTGTTAGGAGATTCTGGTTAAATTTTCTGGTTACTTTCCAAATATACTCCACTGCCTAGAGCTTTGTCTCTCATTGTCTAAAGGATAATAACTATTAATGTAGATGAAGAATACAGCATTAGTGTAAAATGATGTGGAGAGTACACAATGAATGTCTGAACATTTTTTAGTTTTGTAATCCCATCACTCATATGAACAATCTTTGCTTTTCAGATGGACTTCCTTTAAACAAGAAAAAAATTGATCATTGCTATGCTTTAAAAGGAGCTTAAGAGTTTAAATGTTTATAACCCTGGGTTTTGGTTGAATTGTTAATACATAACAAATCACATTCTTCCTTCTGGTTTCTGGTGAGGAGGGTAAGACATGAGCCAGCATATTGAGATGATTCTGGATGCAATTCTGCAATGCCCAGCATGATAAGTATTTGAATGTGTACTCCTCTATCTTGTAGCCCTGTCTTTGCTCAACAAGGTCATAACTTATTTTTAAAAAATCAAGCATGTTTTATATTTCACTTTAATCTGTAGACAAAACCCCCAAATATATTTAAATTTGAATTTAAAAGTGTTCCATTTGGATTTCTGAGGTTGGTTGGACTTGACTATTCATAATAATCCTTAGCATTTTGATCACTGCAACTTACTGAAATTTTATTGATCAGGACTAACATATATTTCACTGCATGGACTAAACAAGTTGGATGATTTCACCAAAGCTTCAAAAGAATATATCCAGAGCCAACTGGTTTAGTCGGTGAGCCACAATGATACAATATTCTTTCAGTTAAGTCTACTGTCCCTAGTTCTTTGAATTGAGAATTCAGAAAACTAGGGACAATAGACCTAATTGTGAATTAAAATCCACATAGAGAAATACACCAGAATCAAAGAAAGGGAGGAAAATAAACACTATTTTTTAAGAAAGCGTGTTGTGCTTAGAGATCAACCAAACTGGGCCTTATCTGGACATGGATTAAGATATTCCAAGCCTATTTCAGAGTAAAGAGAAACACTTTGATTAGATACCCAGGCTCAAAAGACAAGCTCAAAGCAAATTAAAGACACAGATGCAACAACCCTGGTGGAATGGAACATCACTTTATTTTCCTGAATGCTCATAATTCAGGGTTTTTCTGCCTATTGTGTTCTCACAATTTGAACTGTATGAAGCCAACATTTATACTTATCCCTCCCTTCCAAAACTCACACTCAAACCTCCCAATTTCATCTACAATAAAAAAACCCACACCTAATTATGCTTAACTATTTTCAGAGGGGAGTTGTAAATGTGTTTTGGTTAGGCAGCACCTGCTTCACATTAGTGATGGGAAAGGTTCTTTCATACCTTTTTAATGTTACAAAGTCTGGATGAATTTGTTCTTTACCTCCATGCATCATCCTTTGCAGGCCATTTTAAGGACTTTTACTGGTATCTTAAATGTAACGGATTCTGCACATTATGCTTTAATGTATGGAACTCATGGGAAATAGGTAGAATAGTGTATAGACTCACACTTCCCCAAATAACAGATAAAACAGTTTGTGAAGAGGGAAATGTTTTATTTTTTCTTAAATTTAGTTCTTCATGCTTTAAAATGTGAAAAGATACAACTCATAACTGTATGCATCTGTATCACTAATATAGACAAATACTGGAGAAAATTTTATATTTTTGCTGTATGTGTATACTAAAGTACTATTAATTTATTGTACAACCTCCGTATCTCCCTCTCTTTCTCCTTTCCTCCCTCTCTCCCTCCCTTCCTTCCTTCCTCCTGATTTATAATTCCTGAATATCTACTACATCAGCAGCCCGAACCTTTTGGGCACCAGGGACCAGTTTCCTGGAAGACAATTTTTCCACGGGCGGGGCGATGGGGGTTGGGGGTGGGGAAGGTTCAGGCAGTCACGTGAGCGATGGGGAGCGGCAGACAAAGCTTCCCGCTCTCACCCGCCGCTCACCTCCTGCTGTGCCGTCCAGATCCTAATGGGCTGCGGACCGGTATCCGTCCATGGCCCAGGGGTTGGGGACCCCTGCACTACATGCAAAACACTGCTCTGGTTGCTAGATTAAATAACATAGTGCTTAACTAAAAGGATATGATTTATTAAAGAAATGTTTAACTTAAATCCAGAATTCTTTCATCTTCTAGTTCCCACAGAGGAATTTTCTCAGAGATTCTCATACCAGACATCTTGGCCCCAGGGCCGTGTGGTTTCATGTGGAACATGGAGCTTTTGTGCTCTGAAAAATGGTTTATTAGAAACACTCTTTATTAATGCCAGTGAATGACTTGTTAGCAATGTAATTCTCCTTCCCCCACCCCATCACTGTTAGCTCTTCCTTTCCCTCCAGTATTGTTTCGGTTCTCTCACTGCTTCCCAAAGACTATGATGACTTTTCATCCTTGTAGTGGAAAACAAAGATATGTTTAGTCTGCTCCCAAATTGGCCTTGCCTTTTTCTACATTTGCAAACGTCTTTAATTTCTCTAAACCATATCACCCTCCCTGTCATTCTCCATACCACTAAACTTAAAAGTATGCGTGACAACCCTGAAGCAAAGAGACTGGAATTATCCTACCTAGTAGAGCCCCTCTATTTTAATGTATCTAAAATTGAACATCTCTCTCCTACTATGAGGAAACATCCCCTTTTTCTAAATGTTGGTCAGTGCTCTCATCATTTCTCTAGTATCTAAGGCTCAACCTCTCGGCATTTTCCTTGGTTCTCTGTCAGCCTGTATCTCCACCTATCCAAATAGTCAGTTCTGGTCAACGATTATTTGGTTTCAGGCCTTCAGCATTCAGATCTGATTCCTACTTCCTCTGTGACTTGTATCTAGAGCTGTACTGTCAGTAAGGTAACCATTAACCACGTGTGACTATTGGTCTCTTGAAATAAGGACAGGTAAGCAATAAAATAATTAACAATTGTTATTAGAAAACTATAATTATTTTTAAATAGTTAATAATTAATTAATTTAGTTTAAATAGCCATTGTAGTGAGCAGCTATTGTATTGGCCAGTACAGTTTTAGAGAATAAAATCCTATGTTTAAAAAATAAGATTATTAAAATAAGGGAGATTGTTTTATAAAAGATGGGATGATAAAAACTTGAAAATTGTGGAGTCTTTGTCCTGGAATATGTTTGGGAAAAAAGTTAACAACTCTCAGTCTTAAATGAATAGACATGTACTGTCCAACACAGCAGTCACTAACCACATGTGGCTATTTAAATTTAAATTAATTAAAGTTGGGCAGGAGTCAAGATGGTGGAGAAGTAGGAGGATGTGCAGTTCGTCTCTCCCCACAAATGCGTCAAGAACACATCTACAAATGGAACAATTCTCACAGAGCCCCTGCTGAAGGCTAGCAGAGGACCTCGGACACCTAAAAGGACAAGAAAGATCCCCGTGTAACTGGGTATGGAAAGAAGAAGGGAAAAGGAAGAGGAGAGGAAGTAGGATGGAACCTGTGCCCCTGGAGGGGAGCTGAAGGAGAGGAGAGGGTCCCTCACCTGGGGAAGCCCGCTCACCAGTGCGGAGATCAGCTGGGACAGAAGGGGAGCTTTGGGGGCTATCGTGGGAGAGCACCGCAATCATTCTATGGCAGGCAGAACAGAGTGAAACCTACACAGATCATCTGTGCCACAGCCCTGCGAGCCCCAGTCTGAGAAGTGTGTCCACTAGTGCAGATGGGGGAATGGGTGCTGTACTGTGGGGTTTGGAGAGCAGACCCGGGGAGAGGATTGCTGGTGGCTGCAAGGAGACAGCCTGAGGGGACTGGAGTGAGGAAATCCGCAACTGGGAATGCTTGTGGAGGAAACCCACACCACCACGGAAGCGAAGCACCATTGCTGAGTGACACACAAGGGGTGGGGCTACCACTGCAGCCTCCTTCTCCACATTATGGTCCCTGCCTCCTCAGGCACTAGGAAGGCCTCCCACTGGGGCAGGAGATCCCGTGACCCCGGCTGCCGACACCTCCTCCTCTGTGCCCCATCCCTGCCACTGCAGGTGCTCTCTCGACCCTGGTCACTGCGGCCTCCATGCCCCTCCTTGCCAGGGCAGACTCGTGTTCTGGGGCAGCCTTGGGAGCAGAGCCCTGTAGGTGGCCCACATGAAGAGGTGGGGCTGAAGCCACAGCTGAGCCCCAGGGGCTGTGCAACTAAGGAAGAAAACCTGAAATCTCTCCTCACAGCTGCACAAACCACAGAATGACACCCCCATGACCGGCTTTGTAAACTCAGCACCTGCAGAACATCTGAACAGACAATGAATGCTCCTGCAGATAAGACAGGTCTAACTTTAGCAGCTGGAGACCTTGTGGGCACATACATGCAGGGGTTGGGCCAGGCCAGAGTCTGACCTGCCCCCCACCCATAGCACACACAGAGGGTCCAGATCCATGATGACTGCAATCCTGGGACCTGACTTCAGTAGATCTATACTGGTGGCCTGGTGAAAACAACATCTGAGAGACACAGGGCCAATTGCTGGCATACCCATGGTTAAGGTGCAGTTGAGAGCAGTGCCAACAGCAGTGTCATCTGAGAGCTCACACAGTGGGTGAAAGGTGACACAACAGAGCACAACCACAAGTGAACAGCTCCAGAGGAGGAATACTCAGTGGCTTCTCACCCAGTGGGAGGGCTCCAATCCTGCCTACCTCGTACTGCAGATCAGAAACACAGCTAAGAAACAAATCTGGGAGGCTCTACTCCAACCACTAGGGAGCAGACCCCACCTCTGACAGGCTAGTAACAGCACAGAGCAAATGGGAGGCCCTGCTCAACCAGTGGAGGCTCTGGTCACCATAACATCAGCCACACCTCCTTTCAAGGGGATAACGGCCAGCATACACTGAGGAAAGAGGTAGCAGACATCTATACTAAAAAAAAAACTCTTGCACCAAAAAATATTAAATCCACACAGCCTACACGGGACATTGCCATATAAAAAGAGCCCTACAAAACAGTCTGAGGGTCGGGCATTGGGAGGAAGAACCCCCAGAGCATTTAGCCTTGAAGGCCAGTGGGGCTTGAGTGCAGGAGCTTCACAGGGCTGGGGGAAAGAGAGACTCCACCACTGGAGGGCTCACACAAGATCTTACATCCACTGGGACCCAGCACAGAGCAGTATCTCCATAGGAACCTGGACTAGATCTACCTAGAGGTAGATCTTGGTAGATCTTGGAGTAGCCTGGGGAGGTAGAGGTGGACTATAGCTCATTGTGGGGGCAAGGACACTGGTAGCAGAAGCCCCAGGGAATATTGATCAGAGTGAGCTCTCCCGGAGGTTCACATTTCAGTACCAAGACCTGGTCTCACTCAACAACCTGGAGGATCCAGTGCTGGAAAGCCTCAGGCCAAACAACCAACAAGATAGGAACATAGCCCCACCCACCAGAAGACAGGCTGCTTAAAGTCCTACTGAGCTTACAGACATTTCAAAACACACCCCTTGACACAGCCCTGTCCACCAGAGGGACAAGACCCAGATCCACCCACCAGAGGGCAGGCATCAGTGACTCCTACCAGGAATCCTGCACAAGCCCCTTGACCAATCTCACTGACAAGGGGGCACACACCAGAAGTAAGAGGAACTACAATCCTGTAGCCTATAGAAAGGAGACCACAAAAACAGAAAGTTAGACAAAATGAGATGACAGAGAAATATGTTGCAAATGAAGGAAGTAGATAAAAACCCATAAACAATCAAATGAAGAGGATATAGGCAATCTACCTGAAAAAGAGTTCAGAGTAATGATAGTAAAGATGGTCCAAAAAAGAATGGAGGCACAGATTGAGAAGATACAGGAAATGTTTAAGAAGGAGCTAGAAGATTCAAAAAACAAACAGAGATAAACAATACAATAACTGAAATAAAAAAAAAAAACACTCGAAGGAATAAAAAGCACAATAACTGAGGCAGAAGCACGAATAAGTGACCTAGAAAACAGAGTGGTAGAAATCACTCTGCCACAGAACAGAATAAAAAAAAAGAATGAAAAGAAATGAGGACAGGGCTTCCCTGGTGGCGCAGTGGTTGAGAGTCCGCCTGCCAATGCAGGGGACACGGGTTCGTGCCCTGGTCTGGGAAGATCCCACATGACGCGGAGCGGCTGGGCCCGTGAGCCATGGCCGCTGAGCCTGCGCATCCGGAGCCTATGCCCCGCAACGGGAGAGGCCACAACAGTGAGAGGCCCGCGTACCGAAAAAAGAAAAAAAAAAAAGAAATGAGGACAGTCTCAGAGACCACTGGGACAACATTAAAGCACCAATATTCACATTATAGGGGTCTCAGAAGAAGAAGAAAAGAGAAAGGGCCTGAGAAAATATTTGAAGATATTACAGCTGAGAACTTCGCTAACATGAGAAAGGAAAGACTCACTCAACTCCAGGAAGTGCAGAGAGCCCCATACAGGATGAACCCAAGGAGGAACATACTGAGACACAGATTAATCAAACTGAGAAAAAGTAAAGACAAAGGAAAAAAATATTAAAAGCAACAAGGAAAAAGCAACAAATAACATACAAGGGCATCCACACGAGGTTACCAGCTGATTTTCAGCAGAAGCTCTGTAGGGCAGAAAGTAGTGGCACAATATATTTAAAGTAATGAAAGGGAAAAACTTACAACCAGGAATACTCTAGCCAGCAAGGCTGTCATTCAGACTCAACAGAGAAAAAAGCTTCACAAACAAACAAAAACTAAGAGAATTCAGCATCATCAAACTAGTTTTACAACAAATGCTAAAGGAACTTGTCTAGGTGGGAAAGAGACCGGCAACTTGAAACAACCTTGTACATATATAGACTGTTATATCAGAACACCACAGGAAGAATAAACCAAAACACTACGACACACACACACACACACGAAAAGGAACCCGAACATAACGCTAAAGATGGTCATCAAACCACAAGAGAACAAAACAGAAAGGGAAGAAAAAAGACCTACAGAAGCCAACCCAAAACAATTAAGAAAATGGCAATAGGAACATACATATCGAGAATTACCTTAAATGTAAATGGATTAAATGTTCCAACCAAAAGACATAGGCTGGCTGAACAGATACAAAAACAAGACCCATATACATACTGTCTACACTTCAGACATAGGGACACATACAGACTGAAAGTGAGGGAATGGAAAAAGATATTCCATGCAAATGGAAATCAAAAGAAAGCTGGAGTAGCAATACTCATATCAGACAAAACAGACTTTAAAATATAGACTGTTACAGGAGACAAGGAAGGACAGACACTACATAACAATCAAGGGATCAATCCAAGAAGAAAATATAACAATTGTAAATATCTATGCACCCAACATAGGAGCACCTCAATATATAAGGCAAATGCTAACAGCCATTAAAAGGGTAATCTACAGTGATGCAATAATAGTGGGGGACTTTAACATCCCACTCACACCAATGGACAGATCATCCAAACAGAAAATTAATAAGGAAACAGAAGCCTTAAATGACGCACTAGATCAGAGAGACTTAATTGACATCTACAGGACATTCCATCCAAAAGCAGCAGAATACACTTTCTTCTCAAGTGCACAAGGAACATTCTCCAGGAGAGATCACATCTTGGGCCATAAATCAAGCGTCAGTAAATTTTTAAAAATTGAAATTATATCAAGTATCTTTTCCGACCACAAGCTATGAGATTACAAATCAACTACAGGGAAAAAATTGTAAAAAACACAAACACATGGAGGCTAATCAATATGTTATAAACAACCAATGGATCACTGAAAAAATCAAAGAGGAAACCAAAAAACACCTAGAGACAAATGACAAAAACTCGTCAATCCAAAACCTATGGGATGCAGCAAAAGCAGTTCCAAGAGAGAAGTTTATCGCAATTCAATCTTACCTCAGGAAACAAGAAAAATCTCAAATAAACAACCTAATCTTACACCTAAAGCAACTAAAGAAAGAAGAATAAACAAAACCTAAAGTTAGCAGAAGGAAAGAAATCTTAAAAATCAGAGCAGAAATAAATGAAATAGAGATGAAGAAAACAACAGCAAAGATCAATGAAACTAAAAGCTGGTTCTTTGAGAAGATAAACAAAACTGATAAACCTTTAGCCAGAGTCAGCAAGAAAAAAGGGAGAGGGCTCAAACCAATAGAATTAGAAATGAAAAAGGGGAAGTTACAATGGACACCACAGAAATACAAAGGATCATATGAGATTACTATAAGCAACTATACACCAATAAAATGGACAACCTAGAAGAACTGGACAAATTCTTAGAAAGATACAACCTTCCAAGACTGAACCATGAAAAAATAGAAAATATGAACAGACCAATCAAAAGTACTGAAATTAAAACTGTGACTAAAAATCTTCCAACAAACAAAAGTCCAAGACCAGATGACTTCACAGCTGAATTCTATCAAACATTTAGAGAAGAGTTAACATGTACCTTCTGAAACTCTTACCAAAAATTGCAGAGGAAGGAACACTCCTGAGCTCATTCTATGAGGCCACCATCATGCTGATATCAAAACCAGACAAAGACATCATAAAAAAAGAAAATTATAGGCCAATATCACTAAGGAATAAAAATCCTCAACAAAATACTAGCAAACTGAGTTCAACAACGCATTAAAAGGATCATATACCATCATCAAGTGGGATTTATCCCAGGGATGCAAGGTTTCTTCAATATACATAAATCAATCAATGTGATAAATCATATTAACAAACTGAAGAATAAAAACCATATGACTATCTTAATAGAGGCAGAAAAAGCATTTGACAAAATTCAACACCCACTTATGATAAAAACTCTCCAGAAAGTGGGCACAGAGGGAACCTACTTCAACATAATAAAGGCCACACATGACAAACCCATAGCAAACATCATTCTCAACAGTAAAAAACTGAAAGCATTTCCTCTGAGATCAGGAAAAAGACAAGGATGTCCACTCTCTCCACTTTTATTCAACATAGCTTTGGAAGTTCTAGCCCATGGCAATCAGAGAAGAAAAAGAAATAAAAGGAATCCAAACTGGAAAAGCAGAAGTGTAACTGGCACCATTGGCAGATGACATGATACTAGACATAGAAAATCCTAAAGATTCTACCAGGAAACTACTAGAGCCACTCAATAAATTGGGTAATGTTGCAGGATACAGAAATTATCCTGAAAATTAATACACAGAAATATCTTGCATTCCTATTCGCTAACAACAAAAGATGAGAAAGAGAAATTAAGGAAACAATCCATTTACCATCGCATCAAAAAGAATAAAACACCTAGGAATAAACCTACGTAAGGAGGCAAAAGAACTGTACTCAGGAAACTATAAAACACTGATGAAAGAAATCAAAAATGACACAAACAGATGGAGAGATATACCATGTTCTTGGATTGGAAGAATCAATATTGTGAAAATGACTATACTACCCAAAGTAATCTACAGATTCAATGTGATTCCTATCAAATTACCAATAGCATTTTTCACAGAATTAGAACAAAAGATTTTATAATTTGTATGGAGACACAAAAGGTCCCGAATACCCAAATAAACCTTGAGAAAGAAAAACGGAGCTGGAACCATCAGGCTCCCTGACTTCAGAGTATATTAAAAGCTACAGTCATCAAAACAGTATGGTACTGGCACAAAAACAGAAATATAGACCTCTGGAACAGGATAGAAATTCCAGAGATAAATCCATGCACCTGTGGTCACCTATTCTACAACAAAGGAGGCAAGAATATACAATGGAGAAAAGACAGTCTCTTCAATAAGTGGTCCTGGGAAAACTGGACAGCTACATGAAAAAGAATGAAATTAGAACACTACCTAATACCATACAACAAAAATAAACTCAAAATGGATTAAAGACCTAAATGTAAGACCAGACACTATAAAACTCTTAGAGGAAAACATAGGCAGAACACTCTCTGACATAAGTCACAGCAAGATCTTTCTTGAACCACCTCCTAGAGTAATGAAAATAGAAACAAAAACAAACAAATGGGACCTAATGAAACTTAAAAGCTTTTGCTTTTCCTTTGCTATGGCAAAGGAAACCATAAACAAAATAAAAAGGCAACCCTCAAAATGGGAGAAAATATTTGCAAATGATGCAAGCGACAAGGGATTACTCTCCAAAATAAACAAACAGCTCATGCAGCTCAATATCAAAAAAAAAAAAAAAAAACTCAATCAAAAAATGGGTGGAAGATCTAAATAGATATTTCTCCAAAGAAGACATACAGCTGGCCAAAAAGCACATGAAAAGATGCTCAACATCATCAATTATTAGAGAAATGCAAATCAAAACTACAATTAGGTATCACCTCCCACCAGTCAGAATGGCCATCATTATAAAATCTACAAACAATAAATGCTGGAGAGGGTGTGGAGAAAAGAGAACCCTCCTACACTGTTGATGGGAATGTAAATTGGTACAGCCACTATGGAGAACAGTAGGCAGGTTCCTTAATAAACTAAAAAGAGAGCTACCATATGATCCAGCAACCCCACTCCTGGGTATATATCTGCAGAAAACCATAATTCAAAAAGATACATGTGTCCCATTGTTCATTGCAGCACTGTTTACAATAGCCAGGACATGGAAGCAACCTACATGTCCATAGACAGAGGAGTGGATATAGAAGATGTGGTACATATACACGATGGAATATTACTCAGCCATAAAAAAGAATGAAATAATTCCATTTGCAGTGACATGGATGGGCCTAGAGATTGTCATACTGAGTGAAGTAGTCAGACAGGGAAAGACAAATATCATATGATATCACTTATGTGTGGAATCTAAAAAAAGGGTACAAATGAAATCATCTACAAAACAGAAATAGTCACAGATGTAAAAAACAAACTTCCAGTTGCCAAGGGATAAGGTGAGGGAGCAATAAATTAGGAGACTGGGATTGACACATACACACTACTATATATAAAATAGATAACTAATAAGGACCTACTATATAGCACAGGGAACTCTACTCAGTACTCTGTAATGACCTATATGGGAAAAGAATCTTAAAAACAGTGGATATATGTATATGTATAACTGATTCACTTTGCTCTACAGCAGGAACTAACACAACATTGTAAATCAACTATACTCTAATAATTTTTTTTTAAAAAAAGTAAAGTTGCTTACGCCTTAAATTATCTCATAAAATTGAATTTATAATTTTTTGCTGTTGTTTGGCTCAACTCCACCTACATTTTCTTTACCTTTTTGAAGGAGAAAATGGGCCCATGTTAACCAGCAGTAGTTACAGAAGGAAAATGGTATTTTTCTTTATGTTTTTTAATTGTATTTACAGGCATATTCAATTATAAAAATATTTGTAGTTTGGCTATTTATTATATTGATGCATATACCTGGTATATGCAAAAGCCCAAATGTACCATTACCCAAATTTCCTGTATTATTCCTATTGAATAATAAAGCAAAATAATTGATTTCAAAAAATAAAAAAATAATTAAAGTTAAATAAAGTTATAAATACTGTACCTCAATCACATTAGCTACTTTTGAAATTCAAAAGACACAAGTGGCTAGTAGCTACCTATTGAAGGGTAAAGAATGTTTCTATCATTGTGGAAAGTTTCTCTGGTCATCACTTGTCTACAGTCTATTAGACCATCTTTGTGTCAGGTAGAGATTGTTACCATAGCCTTCTTGTTTATTGTCCTGCTTGTAGGATTTCTCCTTTAAATAAATTATAAAGTCAGACTAATTTTACCAAAGTATTGCTTGATATATACCCTGACCATAATTTTTTAAAAAAATTCTACTGACTAGTAATAAATAGCATAACTTTAAACACCCAAATAAAATTCTTTTCAATGGACCACTATAAACCTCTCTAAATTTACCATCTTGTGTTCCCAAAAAGAAATGTTCTAATCAAGAAAAAACTGATGCATTTGTGGTTCCCTTGAGACACCAGATTCATTCCAAATTCCAATCTTTTTCTCATATCATAGCAAGAATTTCCTCTTCACCCTTCCTCACATGATTACCTAAATCCTGGGCCCTGTTTAAATCCCACCTTTCCATGAATTCTCTATAACTCTCATGGCCTTGACCCCTATTTTTTCTTTCACTCTGAACTCCTGTAGCATGTCTGGGACAGAAGGAGGCTTCCTGGTATTCGCTATGTGAAATGGTTGGTAGTGTGTGCGTGGAGTGCAGTGTTGAGGGCAAGTGTGAGAGGGCATGTGGAGGGTGATTAGGTCAAGTGGCAATCAAAACAATAAGATGGGGGAGTGTGCCGAACAAGCCATAGGTGTGTCAAGCTGTCTCTGAGTAGAGTTTGAATCCCCAAGTATTCATTTTGGGTACTTTACTTGTCGTGCCCTCCTTTCTCATTCTTGCCTTGTCAAATGTGACTTGTTTTTTCAAGGCAGCTCATATTCAGCCTCTCTGGTGAAACCCTAGAGAGATCTTGAGCATCCTGTATTTTATGAGTATCCTTTATCACCTTAAATAGATTGTGTGTTCTCTGAAATCAATGAATTCATCATTCTTTTCATAGGGCCTAGAACCTTGCAATATTCAGAGAAAATGCTCATCAAACTTTTTGTTAAAGGAACGAACACAAATGTTATAGTTGCCATGATAAATTATTTTCTTTTAAAGATGACATCACTGTAAGGAGATAAAAATTTTAATTTGATTTAACCTGAATTTTCTTTACCTTGAAATTTTATTCAAATTTAACTCCCTTCTATTTTTTTTTTTTTGTGGTACGCGGGCCTCTCACTGTTGTGGCCTCTCCCCGTTGCAGAGCACAGGCTCTGGACGCGCAGGCTCAGCGGCCATGGCTCACGGGCCCAGCCGCTCCGCGGCATGTGGGATCTTCCCGGACCGGGACACGAACCCGTGTCCCCTGCATCGGCAGGCACACTCTCAACCACTGCACCACCAGGGAAGCCCTTAACTCCCTTCTATTTTATTTCATGAATATATGTTTAAAAAACTGGGGGGAGATCTGGGCTGGAAATTTTCTCTTGCTGATCTGAAATGAGAAATTCTGGACTTAGAGCTTGGTATCAAAATATCATATCACAAAAATCCAGAAAGAATTTGGGTAAATATCTTGATTTTTGAAGATTTTAAAGTAAAGGAACTTATACTCAACATCAAGCTCAGTTTATCCATAAACTAATTTACAGAAATTTCATTTGGCTGACATCAAAAGCCAACCAATTGCTTCTATTTGTGATTAATTCCTAGATTTTAAGTAAAAGCTAAAAGATTTCCAACTGCCCACACCCAAATGTAAGGAAAACTTAGCATTAATTTAAGAATTCACTATAGGATCACATTGGTCATTCATTTTATTTACCTTTTAGTTCACTGGAAATCCCAGCACTGAGCTTTCCCACAAGTACTCAATAACTGTTGAAGGAATTAGCTGCAGATCTGCTGCCTTATTTTCCTAACCACAAAAATGACAAATGGTAGGTCTAAATACCATGATGCCCATTGCTCACAAAAGGTTGCTTAGCTATTTTATTCAGCATGTGTTTCTATTCATTACTTAGAGCGGCAATGTGTAGAGAGGAAAAAAAGAATAATAAAACATGTTTAGTACATACTACCGACATATATAAAGCTGTGTGTATTTAATTTTATTATGGTGGTTCACCTGTGGAGTACCTATAGATATATGTGTATATATATATGTGCATATGTACGTGTATGTGTGTATATACACACGGACACACATATATATATTTATTTAGCTTTATATATGTATATACATACATACACAAATTATATAAAGGTGGGACAGTATAATTGTGGAGTCATTTTTTTGAAAGTTGATTGTTTTACGGACATGCTACAACATGCTTCCATTGGCAACAGTAAAGCTTTCAAAATTAGTCATTCTCTTTTCTTATCCAGCAACTGAAATAACTGAAGTCTTGTATTGGTATAAAAATAAATAATCATAATTTATCCTGAATAATTAGTATCACTTTCTTATGATATTATAAAATTGAGAGAATTGCCACATTAAATGTGACATAGTTATGAAGTAATGCAATGAGCAGAAACTTTTTGGAAAGCATAAAAAATTAAGGAAGATGTATGTTTATTATGAAACAGTTATCTAATAACCCAATGGACACAGAACAATGGAGAGTGTGACAATGATAACTTATGTGTAATATGTAGACTCTAAAAACCTCACTCTGAAAGCATATTTAAACTTGAAGACATTTTTTATGAGGATTATGCCAAAAATCATGAATGATAAATAATAACAGCAAGAACTTAAACTGGTCAAGGCAACATAATTTAAAGACAAACATAACTGGGAAAAAACATGGTGTTTTTCTCTATAACCTGAAAACAAAATAGCAAAGCACTTTGGAAAGACCCAAACACACTGAGAAAAATACAGCACAAATAAATGTCAGAACAGAGGGCAATACTGATTTTCTACTTTAACATTAAAGGCATGGCTCCTGCAGAATTTGGCCTACAGTAGCGAGGAATTACACATATGTAATAAGCAGAAGTTGTGAGAATTTCAAAGACTTGGTATGATGTAAAAGTAGTAGACTAGTGATTCCCTGCATCTCATTGATAGTGCTTTGGCTCACAGTATATCACTTATTAAGTAAATGTTCATTGAGAACTATGTGCTAGGCAAATCCCAGCTGTGATGAACACTACATTCAAGCAGGGTAGTTGACTGTGGAAGAATCAGCAAATAAATAAATAATTTTAAGTGGTCACAAGAGCCACAATGAACAAAAGACAAAGAACAAAGGTGTGGAGAAAGTGGTTATTTCAGACAGGCTGATCACTCTATGCCTAGACTCTAGGTGTTGGAGGAGGTGACATCTCTGCAGAAACCTGGTTGAGGTGGGTGGATAGGACAGGATACGGTCTGGTAGGAAGAGTATCCCAGGCAGAGACATGACAAAAGCAAAAACTTTGAATTGAGAAGAAGCTCTGTGTGTTACGTAACTAGCCAGTGGGCCAGTGTGAGCAAAGGAGAGAAGAAAAGAACACAAGATATGGATAGAGACAGATTGTACACAGCATTGTAAGAGTGGTTAAATTAGTTTGTATTTTATTCTAACTGTGATGACAACATTTGTGGGATCTGTAACCTGATATACAATTTTAAAAGCTCATTCTGGCTGATCTTATAATAATGCACTGCAACAAGGGGAGCAACAAGGAGGACTGGGAAACTGTTTGGCACTCTTTCAAGATAGTCCAGAGGAGAAGAGATGATGCGTTGGGCAGGATGGAAGTGGTGGAGGTGGCAAGGAGTAACTGGATTGAAGTCCTATTGAAAAGTTGAAATGAGTAGATCTTATTTATGAGGCTTGCAGCACAGGAGGCAAAAACGACTTTACATGCAGAAACCTGTGTCCAAATAAATCCTCCTAGACTGGAGGTTTTAAAAACTATTCTGGCTCTGAGAGGTAATGATCAAAGACGGATCTCAGATAGGTTTTGAGTAGCTGCTGCAGATGAGTTCTTTGAAAGTCCTCTAGCACTCCCCTGAATGTACAGGTTCAGTAACAGTTTTTAGAAATAACCACACACGTAATTTTAAGTTCACAAATGTTATGTCACTGCCAAAGATAAATGTTGCCGAATGGGTCACATAAGCATATGTGACCCATGGGCTCCTCCCAAACTAGAAAATGAATGAGTAAATGTAGCAGTTTAGTCACTGATCCTTGCATCTAGACCTTCAAAAACAATTACTATTTGACCCATAGACCACATAGAGAGCTGACAGATATTTTTCATGTTCAGAGCAGTGGTAGACTGCAGATCCCTGAGGTCACATATAGCTTTTTGGAAGGGAACCATTAATCCATATATGTACCATGTATTATCTATAGTGTGAACAAATGCATAATTATTGTACAAACTTTCCCTATTTGAAAATATCTGGAAATCAATTGTAATCAATTAAAGACATTTATTTAAATGTGTTATTTAATAATTTGCGCCATATATTACTTGAAGATCAAACACACAAATACCAGGACATTTGTGGTGTTGGTTAATAAAGAATATTGAGTCTATTCTTTAACCTGGGGAAGGGAAATAGGCACTGGTAGAGAGGAACCTCAGATACCCAAGTTCTCAGCAGAGGAGAAACATAGTGAGGACAGTCAGGCAGGCAAAGGAAACTATGGTCAGCTAGTTGGACCAGCAGTTGGTAATCCCCACAGGCCACTGTGGCACCTGGAAGTGGGTCCTCTGAGTGGAGCAAGTCAGAGTCTATAAACCAGTCTGACAGCTGTTCTGTGCCAACCACTGGGCTCTGCACTCCCTATTTTATATCAGGCTCTGGAATCCCACACAGGAATGGAGACCTAAAGGCTCATGCATTTTATGATTTAAAACAGAAATAACTCCCTCATTCTAGCAACACTTTCCGAATGGCAGATAAACTGATTTAATAGTAACTTAGGATTCAGAAATTTCCATAACACCTTATTTTTTTATCTTAATCACCACTCATTAACATAGTTATATTTTGAAGTCACAATCTTGCCCAGCAGTTTTTAAGTTTCATATGGACACATTCTCTCATGAACTACAGTATAGCTCACGGCTGTCTTCTCAAGGCTCAACACAATACTGAGAACTATGTAACAGTGTAATGGATGTACAAAAAAGATTTCACTCATTGAACAGATATTTTCAAGTACCTACTATGTGCCAAACATTGACCTAAGTGTTGAGGTAAAGCACGGATAAATAAAAGTACCACCCCTATGGAGTTCATATTCCAGTGAATGTTTGATGAATGATCAATGAAAAGTTTTTGCTTGATTCATACTCTCATACCTACTTCCCACATGTGGTTTAGGATGTTTAAGAATCCCTTGGTTGTTTACTAAAATTATACCTGAATAACCATGTTAGAAGACCCTCTCTCTCTGTTTTCAACAGGCAGCATAAGCTGCTGGCCTACCCAATGGCCACTTTCCCCTTAACCCGTAGTAACCAAACCCTAGGTGATGTGTCCCGGGAAATTCTGCATGCTTCACACTCACTAATGGTTGGGCATGGTCATGTAACTAAGTTCTGGCCAATGAAATTGAACTAGAAGTCGTTAGTGGGGCATCTAGGAAAACTCTTCAAAAGGGTGTGGTCTTTTGCAAGTTCCCCTCGCTCTACATTCTTCTGCTTAATGTTTACCATATTATGACAAACAGAAAAAAAAGTTTTCAAAATGCAGAAATGGATATGATAATATGATAGAAAAGAAAAAAAAAACATTTGATATATTCAAGCTAAAAGGCAAGTTTTAAAAATTGGTGAAAACTAACAAATATAAGCTAAAAATAAAGGAATAAGGTAATAAACAAATAAAAAACCAGCTAAGAGGAGGTATATACACTATCACACATAGACATAAAAAGCACAGGTTCTGAATTCAGTCAGATCCATAAATGAAGAGCAATTACTAATCATGTGAACTTTGGCAAATTACTTAAGTTCTCTGTGCCTTCATTTCTTTATCTTAAAATAGTGATAATACTAGTTTTACTGTAATGTTTCAAGGATTAAGTTATGTGATAAGTATGTGAAGTTTTTAACACAGAGATCAAGGATCATTAAGTGGAATTTTAAATTAAAAAGATAGTAATGAAAGGTAACATATTAAAAATAATAATATAAAACAAAACGATGTTTGGAAAAAATAAAAGTTTAAAGGATACAGTGAGAAACTGTAATATATATACATGTGTATATATTAAAAATACAAGTAAATGATAATTTAACAATTAAAAAGATCAAAAGAAAAATTTTAATAAATTTTAATTCAGGACTTCAATTTTTACTAAGACAAACAGGATCATTTGAGGAAACTGAGATGTTGGTCAAAGGATAGAAACTTCCATTTATAAGATGAGCAAGTTCTGAGGGTGTAATGTACACATGGTGACTTTAGTTAATACTGTATTATATTGTTGAAAGTGGTTAAGAGAATAAATCATAAATATTCTCGTCACACACACAAAACAATTGCAAATATGTGGAGATAGCTATGTTAACTAACCTTACGGTGGTTAGTTTTTTTGTAAAGATATATGTGTATCAAATCATCATGTTGTATGCATTAAATTTATAAAATATTATATGTCAACTTTATCTCAATAATGGCTGGGAAAGAAAAAACCCATAGACCTCCAGTTCAGTAGGCTTCCCAGTACCCCAGGATCTCTGGCCAGATGTCTGCCAGGAGAGCAAAACCCTTGGCTTCTTGCCTTTTGCCTCACACTCTTCCTTTGTGTTTAAATAGTGCAGCGCGAGGCCTAAATCCAACACCTGCCATGTGGTGTTTATTCCCCACCAAGGCAATGCCACACCCTTTACCCGCTAACAACCAGCAATCCCTTTATAAAGGTACCACTCATGTCATGTCAAACACAATACTGTTTGCTGCTGAGTCTCATTATTTTTCTGGTTTGATCTTCCCTGTTTTTTTTCTATGTCTATTTTCAAATCATCTTGCCAGATTTAGAGCACCTGATACACCATAGGTTGGAGTCCACTATTTCTAAAACCTTGGAAACACATTTAAGAGAAACTTCACATCCAATTTCAACTTCAACATTTAAAGTGGGTTTAAATTTTAGAGTGTTTTTTGTTTGTTTTTTACTTTAGAGATCACTAACCTTTGCACTCTATATACTTATATTTTAATCTGAGTATGGGGAATCATGATGGAATAGAGATTACCCAAACTTCGGTCTGAATTTAACAAGGGTACAAGGTTGGACATAAGGTAAGTTGTAGTTTAAACACATATACACACACAGAGGCACACACAGAAGCACACACAAACGCACCCCACTGAATTTCCCAGCACAAAGGATAATCTTTTGTTTTTTTTTTAATTTTGATTTCAGTTTGTCTTCTAATGTTCCAGATCTGCAGATACTTTAAACTCTAGTAAGGAAGAGGTCAACCTTTCAATGAAGAAAAGAACAGCCTAACTGTGTTTTGTTTTGTTTTGTTTTTTTCCCAATATGGGAGTCTCTGTAGTTCTTCAAGAAAAATATCATGTGTTAACTGTGGAAAGATAGAGTGTCAAGTCTCTTGTCAAAGGACAGATTGATGTGATATGACCTAGAAGAGAGAGAAACATTAGCTAAACCGTAAACCTCCTGAGACAAAAGAATTGAATAAAACCCAAATAGGTTTTGAAGTTTATTCATTATTTAAGTTTGGAGGTTTTTTGCACAAACTTGCCTCCCTCTATATGTTATTTAAAATATCCATATATTTTCCCAAAGAGATAAGAAAAAATGCATACATGGCTTTTGAAAGTATTGGTTTCTAAGTCTCACTGATATAGATAAGGCACCTCTATAAGATCTTGTGTTTTACGAACTTCTGGCCACAGGGTGGGACTGGAAGCACTGGGAGTTGACAGACGCCCCTAAAACTGCTTTCAACTATGTATCATTCTCAGACATTAGAAGAATGTCTAACCTCTCTCTCCACTCCAGCAACTTTCTCCAAAGGAGAATTTCCCACATAGCACAGGGAGATCAGCTCGAGGCTTTGTGTCTACCTAGAGGGGTGGGATAGGGAAGGTGGAAGGGAGGCACAAGAGGGAGGGGGTATGGGGATATATGTATACATATAGCTGATTCACTTTGTTATACAGCAGAAACTAACACACCATTGTAAAGCAATTATACTCCAATAAAGATGTTTAAAAAAAAAGTATTTCCCACATGTTGCTTAAAATGCATACAGTCGCTGGATGTTTGTAAAACAACTGGTCAAATTTAACAGGTTCCTTGCAAATTGTTTTTCAGAAACTTCATTAAGCTAATGTGCATGGAGATAGAAAGAAAGGTATATAATATGTAATATTATATACCTCAGGCTTATCTCCCATAGAAGATGTTTCCTGAGCCAACTGTCTCTCAGGACACTGACCAAAGCTAGCATCATACCTCACTCAGGCCAGGGAAGGGTCAGTCTGAGTGAAGCAAAGGCCTGGTTAAAAAAGAGAAGGAGGGGAAAAAACTTCTTGAAAGGAAGACAGGCTGGAATAGAAAAAAGAAAGTGAAGTTTATTCACAAAGGGCTAAAATTAGAGCCCTAGGAAATGTGGCCCATTTCTTTATTAGAATTATTAACTTTATAGTGTGAGGTAAATACCTCTTTTCTAAGCTGAGAATACTCTTGTCACTGTTGTCCATATCCCTCCTGTTTCGATTTGTAGCAGGATACCATTTTGATGTACTAACCGTTCACACTTTTTGTGCCTGCCGTGTCCTTTTTTGACTCTGTGGGCCTTTCTCATTCAAGTTGGAGCAAAGAATGGCCATCATCTCAGCTGAGGATTGTTACACCAGAATTAGGAGCAAAAAAGATGAAAAGACTTGATCTTCTAGTTTCAAGAAAATAGTTGAAAGGATTCTGACCAATCCTGAGACAGTGTTCCTTTCTGACACTAGACTGTTTAGCAAATCAGAGAGAAAGTGAGAGGTTTAAAAGCTGGAGAGTCCTTAAGGCCCCAGTATTCCACTCCCCTCTAGCTTCCAAGCTCATAAGAACATCTTACAGTTTGGGGTATACAACAGCAGAAAGGTTCTGGGTGCCTTCCCTTTCCTGTAATGGACTCAGAAAACCTGTAAGTGTCCCAAAGTCTCCCCAGTCTTGGAGGTTACAGGGACAGTTGAGTGAAATGGTTGCAGATGTGTTTAGGGTGAAGTCCCTGAGGCAGTCTCACCACGTTTGCTGGAGCCCAGAGTGATGGATGGAGATGCAGCTGAGTCAGAGACAGCCGGAAATGAGGCTGAGAAGGAAGCACCTGCTTGCATCAAAACGGAGGGCAGGTGGGTAAGAGCTCAGCTGTGGTATGTGGCTGGATGACCACAGCTGGCGTCCAACAGGGAATGTCCTTTCCCCTCCCACACGCTTGGGATTGAGTAATATTTTGCCTACTTGCAGGAGGGAGAACCGAGTAATACAGAGATATGTCCTGGAAAGTTCACATAGCTCATAAACGGCCCAACTGGAACTCGAACCCAAGTCTTCTGAATTCAGATGTGACGCTTCACATCTTCACAGTTGCCTTAGGGAGGAAATGATGCACTGAATTTAAAAACTGATTTGTTTGCAATCTCATCCAGAAATTTATCAGCTGGAAATTAAAGACTGGATAGCAGAGATGAAGGTCTGGAGAGAGGAGTCACAGTTTTGGCCATGAGAGCAGGAGAAAGTGGTAAAGGAGAATATTGGTGATGGTGAGGACTGTGGACTTGTAGGAAAGTCCACAGGGAGGCAGCTATGGCAGAAGGGCCAAACCAGGAAAAGAGGGGAAAGAATATGAAGAAGATTCTACAGTCAAGAAGACTATGTCTCCTGCTTTCACTTACAAAGCTAATTAAGAGTGAATTACAACTATTCTTGAGGCCTAATGTCAGAAAGACGAGCATTACATTTTGAACAATTAACCTACAAAAAAAAACAAATCATGTTCTCACTAGGAGTTTCTTTACTCTTACTAGATAGTCAATTCCTGCAAGCATGGTTATTGGACTACCTAATAATCCACAGATGATTTGAAGTAGTAAATCAGGAAGATAGGAAATGTTCTAGAATTAAAATAAAATACAGGAATAAGTAACATATGAAATCATGTCTACAGTGAAGAATGCAGAAAACTATCCAAAGAGGAGATAAAAACCTAAAATAAAAAAGCAGTGTTTAATACTTGTACATAAACAGCTTCAAATACTCCCATAGTTCTGAACCCATTATCTAGAAAACAAAATTTAAAAATCAAAGATATTTCTAGTGTTGTTTCAGAATCTGCATTTGCAAAAATGATGAACTCTGGCAAAGAAGTCAGGAAGTATGCAATTCTTTTTAGAATATTCATCAAAAGTGTTGGCTACTTAAAGGAAAACGTTAAAGTAATGGGAAAATTTATTTATGTGGGACAGTTTGATGCAAAAGTAATTCTTAATTTCCCCAGCACTTCAGGCAATAAGAATTCTTCTTTAGGTGACAGTAATGAAAAATAAATGTTTGATAATGTATCAGCACAGATTAGTGCCTCAGAGCTCAGCCTCTGGAGCCAGACTGCTGGGTTAGAATCTCAGGTCTCACTGATGTATGACTTTGTACAAGTTTCCTAACATCTCTCTGCCTCAGTCTCCTCATCCTAAAACAAGAAAAATAAATATATTTATATTTTATGGAGATTCATGTGAAGTACTTAAAATAGTGCCCTGGACACAGCAGGTCAACATATTAGATATACCTTTGCTATTATTAAACATACTATATGGTTTTATTAATTATAGTTTTCATAAGGTTATCAGGATATGTAAAGAGTAGAATCACCCTGAAAGAATTTAATGAACATATCCAGAAATCAATTCCCTTTACTGTGGTTGTTTTGTAGATTATTTCCCCTTATGTGTTAGTATAACTACATTTACTTAACCCTAAGAAAAAATAATCCTCAGTATTATAACTATTGAAGAAAAAAACAAAAGACTAGAGTATCCTAAATACCAGATTTTAGAGAAACCTCTCTTAAACTTCTCTATCAGATCTGAATTGGTCCTGCAGGAGAACCAAATGAACATAGACACTTAAAAAGTTTTGCACATTTACCATGTTACCGTGTGAGCTTCTGGACATAGGTACAAAATGTTACAACATAAATTTGAGCTATACTATACCAGGATAGAATAATCCAATTGGGGACTGAAGTGGAGACAGATGGAAAGCACAACTAATGCACGTACGTATGAATGACTACACTCCCATCTGGAGGGACTGCCAGGCTTTCAGAAAATGAACCCAACAGTCATTTTTAACATCATACATCTTTCCTTCTGGAAGTAATACACCAATCTGCAAATAATCTTATATTCTTTTTCAGTTTGGGGAATTTAAATGACTAGTTTTCTGACTCAGACAAGGATTGCTTTCCTATAGAACTGGTTATTGGAAGTTTTTTTTTTTCCTGCTGGTTCTCTTTCCTGAAAATTCACACCTGTTTTATATATAGATAGATATAGCTGTCAACATAGGCAGATAAACCAATTGATTTCTTTTTATTTTTGCTAGCATTATCTTTTAATTTCATTTTAGCTTAAATAAAATTCTTGTAACTACCCCGTTCATAGTTTCAAAATGGAAATGGCCATACAGATATCCAGGTGGAAAAGTACCAATTAATAGTTTAGTCCAGAAGATAACTTCTGAAATTTAGGGTACAGTTCTTCTTTCAACATTTATAAAATAAAGCATCATAAGTTTCCCCTTGAATTTCAGTGATGTTTGCCTTTGTGATGTGAAAACTTTTAATCTGATAACTAATGATTTTCTACTACATCCTTTTTATTGTGCTTCTGAGCCAATACAACTTCCAAGTAATCAGAGATCCACTGTTTTTTTCAAGGGCATTTCTTCCGTACTAAGGGCATTTCTGAAGCAGGCACCTTAGCTACACAGACTAGTGGCTCCTAGAACTGTCACTTCTCTCAAGGCAGTATGGCTTTCTGAATAAGAGCATGGGTTTTGGAATAATACTGACCTGGTTTTGAATTCCAGTTTTGCTACATATTAACTCAGTGGTCATTGGAAAGATATTTTACCTTTGTGAATTTTGGTTAGATTTTAAATGTTAATAAAATTAAGGATAATCATGCCTTTTAAAAGTATCTGTCATATATGTTAAATGAGACTCACTATTCAAACACCTGTTGAGTATCTAATTATGTGTTAAGCCCTTTTCCAGGGAATAAGGCTCATATCCTTGGTGAGGGGATGGGAAGAGACAACCATATTCACAAATAAAAATAAGAAAATATCAGTTAGTGATAAATGTCATGAAGAAAATGAAACTGCTTAATGTAATTAGTAACTGGACTACTTTAATGGGCTGGATAGGGAGGCTTCCTGAGGAGGTGATATCTGAATTGAGATCAAGAAGCCAAAGGAGCAACTCATAAGAAGAATTTTCTGGGTAGAAACCTTCTGGGCAGAAAGAACAGTAAACGCAAGGATCTTGAGGTGGAAATAAGATCAGTATTGTCAAGGAACAGAAAAGGGCCAGGATAGCAGGCATTTAATGATCAAGAGAGGGTGGTAGTACTGAGGTCACAGAGGCTGGAGGGAGAAGTTAAGCGCTGATGCTCCAAGTCAAACTTGATTTCAAATCCCATCCTCACCACTTGCCAGGTCTGAGACTAAGAGCAAAGTATTTTAAGTATTTGACCCTCGATTTCCTCATCTGTAAACATGTATCACTGAGCTATTGTTAAAATTTTCTTTCAAATAGAGTACATAAAGCTTCCCAATAAGTGGCAGCATCCATTATTATTATTATTATTAATTACCTTTCCTAAGGTAATCCAGCGCATTTACACCTAAAGGCATACTTGTATAATCCAAGTACATTTCTATGTGAAGTAACCATTTCAGTATGTAGCTGGGTAGTACAATATTTCAAAGCCATTTAGGATGAAAGGTTTTCTAAAAAAAATCCTTCTTCCAGTCATTCCACAGTTTCAAGAGCTTTGTGCCTTAAAGCATTATTTTTTACCACACGAGCATAGGAAGGTTAGATGCTGACGGGTGAAGGACAAAGTGATTTATAAAGTCACTTTCATTTTCCACTGTTTTTGTTTTTTTTTTTTCCCCCCAATAAGTGAGGAAATGTCACTGGGAATGTCAGCTGGGAATAAACTATTTCAGTTGCTTGTGCATTCACTTACTCATTGTCTATATCCTGTACTTTGACATTTGATCAAAAGCCACATAAATCTTGGTTTGTTTCCTCCAAACCAAGTTTATTTCTTTTGTATCCTGAATTTGATCCTTCTCTCCCATACTGCATTTCTGTATCACCTCTGTCATTGCTGGTTCTTCTAATGCTCTACATTCCTCTGCAGCTGTATTTCCGCTGGAATCATTCCCACTTTCAAACATCTTCTGAACCCCTCAGTAGTCTTTCAACATTTGATCCCCCAATATATGTACACAGAGAAGAAATTTTATTAAAAGCTAATGGTGGCTATGTTTTTGAAAGGTTACAAGTTATTATTATTAGAATGAACCATCAAAAATGTATGTGATGAAGCAACAGAGCTTATGTCCAAATCACAGCTGTTCTAAATTATGTTTTAAAAAGTCAAACATACAGATATTTCCAAATATATGGAATACCGTCAGTCACATAAAACATGTAATGCTTCACTTAATTTCCTATTTTTTATTCTGACATATTTTATATATATATTGTTGAATTGTACTTTATGATTTGTTAAACAAAGGTGCTTATGTGTAACATAAGGAAACAGCTGAACTTAAACTTTCCAAACTTATCGGTTAGCTTTTGTTTGTTTTAAAGATAGCTTTTTGAAGAATATAACAGAAATACATTTGAATTATAGAAAATTTTGTCCATAATGAAGAAAATAGAAGAAAATGCAAGTCATCCCTAAACTTAGGTATATTCTCATGCATATATTCTCAGGACGTGGCCAAGCTTGTGAAAGCTGATGGAAGTGTGTGAGGGGGCAATTAAGTGGCTAGCTGACTGTATTAGTTTGCCAGGGCTGCCAATAATTAAATAAATACATACATACTAACCACAAACTGGGTGGCTTAAGTGACAGAAAATTTTCATAATTCTAGAAGCTAGACGTCCATGGTCAAGGTGACAGCAGGTTTAGTTCCTCCTGGGCCTCTCTCCTTGCCTTACAGTTGGCCATCTTCTCCCTGCGTCCTCACAAGGTCTTTCCTCTGAGTAAGCACATCGTGGTGTCTCTGTGTGTGGCCAAATTCCCTCTTCTTATAAGGCCACCAGATTGGATCAGGGCTCACTCTAATGGCCTCATTTAACTAAATTACCTCTTTAAAGGCCCTGTCTCTAAATACAGTCACCTTCTGAGGTACTGGGGGCTAGGACTTTGACACAGGAATTTTGGGGGGACATAATTCAGCCCAGAACATTGTCTACTTTTAAGCCCCAGAGATTAAACAAAAATCAAATCTGAGGATGACACCAGAATGTTTATTAATGATGACAACTAGGAACGTCATTCAGACCAGAAATTCTATAGCTGTGGTCCCTGTGCTCCAGCTACCTGGGATGTAGAAGCTTGCCTGGTCTGTTGTGTGTTTGCCAACACCATCAAGCAATTAACTCATTTCTGACACTATCTACCCAGCAATTGCATCAGATCTCACAGGTAAGGGCTCAGTCTCCTAAGACTGCACTCACTTCAGATGCCACTCTAAAGTCTAGGTTGTTACCTGTGCTTCTGATCTACGACTACATATTGAAGGTTCCCACAACCCTCTCCTCAGGTTCAATTAGTTTGCTAGAGTGGCTCACAGAACTCAGAGAAACATTTACTTATGTTGCCAGTTTATTATAAAGGATATTGTAAAGGATACAGACAAACAACCAGATGAAGAGGCACATAGGGTGAGGTCAAGAAGGGCCCCAAGTGCAGGAGCTTCTGTTCCCATGGTACTGGGGTGTGCCACCCTCCCAGCATGTGGCCATGCTCACCATCTAGGAAGCTCTCCAAATCTGTCCTTCTGAGTTTTTATGGAAGTTCCATTACATAGGCACAATCGATTAAATCATTCACCATTGGCAACTGAACTCAAATTTCCAGCCCCTTTCCCCTCCCCAGAGGTGAGGCAGGGTGGAGTGGTGGTGAATTCCAACCGTCTAGTCCAGTGGTTCGTCCCGTGGCAACCAATGCCCATCCTCTGGGCTTTCTGAAAGTCTCCTCATTAACATAAACTGAGGTGTGGGCTAATAAAGCTAGTTGTTATGAATAGCAAACGCCACCTTTATCACTCTTATCATGTAGGAAACCCCACAGGTTTTACCAGCTCTGTGCTAAGAACAGGATGAAGACCAAATAATGTATTTCTTAACTATAACTCACAATATCCCATCTGGTTACTTCTGATTCAGAAATACGCTTAGCTAAACTGGTCAATCTCACCTTTTGATTAATATGCTTTCCTCTACATTTGTTAATTTATATAAAAATGTACAAATATTATGAAGTCTTATTGCCATATAGTCACCTTGTCTCCTAGGCTGATTTTACAAACTGACTCTCCAACAGCAATAGATTTCTCTTTTTTTGTTGCTGGTTATTGAGAGCTACCACAGTGTGGCCCAAAGAAGAGGATTTATAAAGACCACTAGCTGGAATCTGGGATCTTACTTCTTCATACGTGGAAATAAATAATAAATATCTCCCATGACATTAAAGTATGAATACTTAACTATCCTATTATCATAGAAGAGTCACTGTCACTTTAACAAGTGTGCATTTGTTGAACATCCACATTGTCTGCAATTTTAACACTTAATATAGAATAATGACTGAATAATATTCCATTATTTATTTATAGTTAGATGTTGAATTTAATCAACTTTTTTTCATGATAAATAACATTGTGAAGAGTATTCTTTTAAGATGTTTTATGTAATTTTTAATTACTGATTAATTTATTAGTAAAACTTACCCCTCAAAATGGACTATATCAAAGGGTGTGGCATATTTTTAAGGCTTTTGATACTCGCTGTAAAAACTGCCCTATATAAGAGTGGTACTAATTTACACTCCCACTAACAGTGTTGGAAAGCCATTTCTCCAGAGTTACCATTTATGAGTAATTTGATGAAATATGTTATTTTAAAAAATATTTTCCATTTTGGTATGTAAAAAGACCAGCATCTCACTATTTTAATACCCATTTTTAGTAACTAATTAGGTAACTTGTTTTTTGTTTTTGTTTAAACATTTTTATTGGAGTAAAATTGCTTTACAATGGTGTGTTAGTTTCTGCTTTATAACAAAGTGAATCAGTATACATATACATATATCCCCATATCTCTTACCTCTTGCGTCTCCCTCCCTCCCACCCTCCTTATCCCACCCTTCTAGAGGGTCACAAAGCACTGAGCTGATCTCCTTGTGCTATGCAACTGCTTCCCACTAGCTATCTATTTTACATCTGGTACGGTATATATGTTCAACTATATGTATGTTCATATATATGGTAGTGTATATATGCTCATATATATGTATGTTCACATATATGGTCCCAGGCTTCGCCTGTGAAGCCATCTAGTCCTGGGCTTTTGTTTGTTGGAAGATTTTTAATCACAGTTTCAATTTCAGTGCTTGTGATTGGCCTGTTCATATTTTCTATTTCTTCCTGGGTCAGTCTCAGAAGGTTGTACATTTCTAAGAATTTGTCCATTTCTTCCAGGTTGTCCATTTTATTGGCATATAGTTGCTTGTAGTAATCTGTCATGATCCTTTTTATTTCTGCTGTGTCAGTTGTTACTTCTCCTTTTTCATTTCTAATTCCATTGATTTGAGTCTTCTCCCTTTTTTTTAAAATAAATTTATTTATTTTATTTATTTATTTTTGGCTACGTTGGGTCTTCGTTGCAGTGTGCGGGCTTCTCACTGAGGTGGTTTCTCTTGTTGTAGACCACAGGCTCTAGGCACATGGGCTTCAGTAGTTGTGGCAAGCGGGCTCAGTAGTTATGGCTCACGAGTTCTGGAGCACAGGCTCGGTAGTTGCGGCACAAGGGCTTAGTTGCTCCGCGGCATATGGGATCTTCCCAGACCAGGGAACAAACCCGTGTCCCCTGCATTGGCAGGTGGATTCTCAACCACTGCACCACCAGGGAAGCCCCTCCCTTTTTTTCTTGATGAGTCTGGCTAATGGTTTATCAATTTTGTTTATCAATTTTGTTTATCTTCTCAAAGAACCAGCTTTTAGTTTTATTCATCTTTGCTATCGTTTCCTTCATTTCTTTTTCATTTATTTCTGGTCTGATCTTTATGATTTCCTTCCTTCTGCTAACTTTGGGGGTTTTTTGTTCTTCTTTCTCTAATTGCTTTAGGTGTAAGGTTGGGTTGTTTATTTGAGATGTTTCTTGTTTCTTAAGCTAGGATTGTATTGCTATAAACTTGCCTCTTAGAACTGCTTTTGCTGCATCCCATAGGTTTTGGGTCATCGTGTTTTCATTGTCATTTGTTTCTAGGTATTTTTTGATTTCCTCTTTGATATCTTCAGAGATCTCTTGGTTATTTAATACTGCATTGTTAAGCCTCCATATGTTTGTATTTTTTAGATTTTTTCCTGTAATTGATGTCTAGTCTCATAGCATTGTGGTCAGAAAAGATACTTGATATGATTTCAATATTATTAAATTTACCAAGGCTTGATTTGTGACCCAAGATATGATCCTGTAGAATGTTCCAGAAGCACTTGAGAAGAAAGTGTACTCTGTTGTTTTTGGATGGAATGTCCTATAAATATCAATTAAGTCCATCTTATTTAATGTATCATTTAAAGCTTGTGTTTCCTTATTTATTTTCATTTTGGATGATCTGTCCATTGGTGAAAGTGGGGTGTTAAAGTCCCCTACTGTGATTGTGTTACTGTCGATTTCGCCTTTTATGGCTGTTAGTATTCGCCTTATGTATTGAGGTGCTCCAATGTTGGGTGCATAGGTATTTACAATTGTTATATCTTCTTCTTGGATTGATCCCTTGATCATTATGTAGTGTCCTTCTTTGTCTCTTGTTTTAAAGTCTTTGTTTTAAAGTCTATTTTGTCTGATATGAGAATTGCTACTCCAGGTTTCGTTTGATTTCCATTTGCATGGAATATCTTTTTCCATCCTCTCACTTTCAGTCTGTATGTGTCCCTAGGTCTGAAGTGAGTCTCTTGTAGACAGCATGTAAACAGGTTTTGTTTTTTATCCATTCAGCCAGTCTGTGTCTTTTGGTTGGAGCATTTAATCCATTTACATTTAAGGTAACTATCAATATGCATGTTCCTATTCCCATTTTCTTAATTGTTTTGGGTTTGTTATTGTAGGTCTTTTCCTTCTCTTGTGTTTCCCGACTAAAGAAGTTCCTTTAGCATTTCTTGTAAAGCTGGTTTGGTGGTGCTGAACTCTCTCAGCTTTTGCTTGTCTGTAAAGGTTTTAATTTCTCCATCGTATCTGAGGGAGATCCTTCCTCCATAATCTTGGTTGTAGGTTTTTCCCTTTCATCACTTTATGTATGTTCTGCCACTCCCTTCTGGCTTGCAGAGTTTCTGCTGAAATATCAGCAGATATTCCTTCCAGGAAATATCAGCAGATATCCCTTCCAGGGATTCCCTTGTATGTTATTCGTTGTTTTTCCCTTGCTGCTTTTAATATTTTTTCTTTGTATTTAAATTTGATAGTTTGATTAATATGTGTGTTGGCGTGTTTCTCCTTGGATTTATCCTGTATGGGACTCCCTGTGCTTCCTGGACTTGATTGAGCATTTCCTTCCCCATATTAGGGAAGTTTTCAACTATAATCTCTTCAAATATTTTCTCAGTCCCTTTCTTTTTCTCTTCTTCTTCTGGGACTCCTATAATTCGAATGTTGGTGTGTTCAGTATTGTCCCAGAGGTCTCTGAGACCGTCCTCAGTTCTTTTCATTCTTTTTTCTTTATTCTGCTCTGCCGTAGTTATTTCCACTATTTTATCTTGCAGGTCACTTATCCATTCTTTTGCCTCAGTTATTCTGCTATTGATCCCTTCTAAAGAATTTTTAATTTCATTTCTTGGTTGTTCATCACTGTTTGTTTGCTCTTTACTTCTTCTAGATCCTTGTTAAATGTTTCTTGTATTTTCTCCATTCTATTTCCAAGATTTTGGATCATCTTTACTATCATTATTCTGAATTCTTTTTCAGTTAGACTGCCTATTTCTTATTCATTTGTTAGGTCTGGTGGGTTTTTGCCTTGCTCCTTCATCTGCTATGTGTTCTCTGCCTTCTCATTTTTCTTAACTTACTGTGTTTGGGGTCTCCTTTCCGTAGGTGGCAGGTTCGTAGTTCCTGTTGTTTTTGGTGTCTGCCCCCAGTGGCTAAGGTTGGTTCAGTGGGTTGTGTAGGCTTCCTGGTGGAGGGGACTAGTGCCTGTGTTCTGGTGGATGAGGCTAGATCTTGTCTTTCTGGTGGGCAGGTCCACATCTGGTGGTGTGTTTTGGGGTGTCATTGACCTTATTATGATTTTAGGCAGCCTCTCTGCTAATGGGTGGTGTGTGTTCCTGGCCTGCTAGTTGTTTGTCATAGGGTGTCCAGCACTGTAGCTTGCTGGTCATTGAGTGGAGCTGGGTCTTGGCATTGAGATGGAGATCTCTGGGAGATTTTTGCCATTTGATATTACATGGAGCTGAGTGTCTGTGGTGGACCAATGTCCTGATCTTGGCTCTGCCACCTGAGAGGCACAGCCCTGACGTCTGGATGGAGCACCAAGAGCCTGTCATCCACACAGCTCAGAATAAAAGGGAGGGAGGGAGGGAGGGAGGGAGGAAGGAAGGAAGGAAAGAGATAAAATAAAATAAAGTTAAATTAAATTAAAAAGTTATGAAAAAACAGAAAATATTAAAAATAATTTTTTAAGTAATTAAAAAAAAGAAAGAGAACAACAAAGCCAAAAACAATCCACCAATGATAATAAGCACTGAAAACTATTATAAAAAACAAAAAACGAACAGAACCCTAGGACAAATGGTAAAAGCAAAGCTATACAGACAAAATCACACACAGAAACATATGCATACACACTCACAAAAAGAGAAAAAGGGAAAAAAATATATATATCATTGCTCCCGACATCCACCTCCTCAATTTGGGATGATTCGTTTTCTATTCAGGTATCCCACAGATGCAGGGTATATCAAGTTGTCTGCGGAGATTTAATTCGCTGCTCCTGTGGCTGCTGGGAGAGATTTCCCTTTCTCTTTTCTATTCGCATAGCTCCTGGGATTCAGCTTTGGATTTGGCACCGCCTCTGTGTGTAGGTCGCCTGAGGGCGTCTGTTCTTCACTCAGACAGGATGGGATTAAAGGAGCAGCTGATTCAGGGGCTCTGGCTCACTCAGTCTGGTGGGGAGGGAGGAGTACGGATGCAGGGCGAGCCTGCAGCGGCAGAGGGCAGCGTGATGTTGCACAAGCCTGAGGCGCTCCATGTGTTCTCTGGGGGAAGTTGTCCCTGGGTCACAGGACCCTGGCAGTGGCGGGCTGCACAGGCTCCCAGTAGGGAAGGTGTGGATAGTGACCTGTGCTTGCACACAGGCTTCTTGGTGGCGGTAGCAGCAGCCTTAGCATCTCAGGACCGTCTCTGGGGTCCGCGCTGATAGTCACGGCTCGCGCCTGTCTCTGGAGCTCCTTTAAAGCAGCGCTCTTAATCCCCTCTCATGCACCAGGAAACAAAGAGGCAAGAAAAAGTCTCTGGCCTCTTCAGCAGCTCCAGACTTTTTTCCAGACTCCCTCCCGGCTAGCTGTGGCACACTAGCCCCATTCAGGCTGTGTTCATGCAGCCAACCCCAGTCCTCTCCCTGGGATCCAACCTCCGAAGCCCGAGCCTCAGCTCCCAGCCCCGCCTGCCCCAGCGGGTGAGCAGACAAGCCTCTCAGGCTGGTGAGCGCTGGTCAGCACCAATCCTCTCTGCGGGAATCTCTCCGCTTTGCCCTCCACACCCCTGTGGCTGCGCCCTCCTCCATGGCTCTGAAGCTTCCCCCCGCCGCCACCCAAAGTCTCCGCCCGCGAAGGGGCTTCCTAGTGTGTGGAAACCTTTCCTCCTTCACAGCTCCCTCCCACTGGTGCAGGTCCCGTCCCTATTCTTTTGTCTCTGTTTTACCTTTTTTCTTTTACCCTACCCAGGAATGTGGGGATTTTCTTGCCTTTTGGGGTCTGAGGTCTTCTGCCAGCGTTCAGTAGGTGTTCTGTAGGAGTTGTTCCACATGTAGATGTATTTCTGATGTATTTGTGGAGAGGAAGGTGATCTCCATGTCTTACTCTTCCGCCATCTTGACGCTCTCTAGGTAACTTTTTACATGTTTAATGTACTTTTTTTTTTAATGTGAGTGGTTTATTGCAGTGTTGCTTTGAAACACTGTCCATCCCTTTTACTCATTCACTTGACACAGCTGATTACCCCTCTCAGTATGTATGTATGTATGTATGCATGTATGTATGTATGTATGTATTTATGGCTGTGTTGGGTCTTTGTTGCAGCATGTGGGCTTTCTCTAGTTGCAGCAAGCAGGGGCTAGTCTTCACTGTGGTGCTCTGTCGTCTTATTGCAGCGGCTTCTCTTGTTGCAGACCACGGGCTCTAGGCACATGGGCTCAGTATCTGTGGCTCGTGGGATCTTCCCAGACCAGGGATCAAACCTGTGTCCCCTGCATTGGCAGGCGGATTCTTAACCACTGTGCCACCAGGGAAGGTCCCTAATGTACTTCTTCTTGAATTGCCTATTCATGTCTTCTGCTCATTTTGCTATCAAATTATTTACCTTCTCACTGATTTACATGAGCTCTTTGTATATTAATTATATTAACCATTTGTTCTAAGTTTTTAAAAATCTACCAAGTTTTGGTACCTGATACTTTTGAGCACCTGAAATTTTTATTTCTGTTTACTCAAAAATTAATATTTTTCCTTTAAAAAATATTCAGATTCTCTTCTTCCCCAAAAGTCAGATTAATCTTTATATATGTTGCACACTGATTTTTCAAACAAAATTCCCTGTATTTTTCCAATTAATTGTATATGCTGCACAATGTCTATCATTTCTACAAATTAAACACCAGCAAATACAGCAATTTGCTGGTCATTTGTTATCAGAGGTTGTGTGGTATGGTGTAAGAACTACTAAACTATATGACCTTAGGAAAAATTATGTGTCCTTACAGAAGCTTATTTGCTGCAAAATGAGGATATTAATGTCTACCTCACAGGGTGGATGTGAGGATAAAACAATATTACATATGTGAAAACACCTCAGGGGCACTGAATAAATGTTAATGACGTTCATTTGTACAGATGTATTTTTGTTGAATATCAATATTGCTTTCCTTTCTTTGGTGAATTTATCACTTAGTTTACCTTTATCTTCAACATAATGCAGCTCACTCTCTGAAGTATTTTGAAAATTGTGTACTACTGTAACAACATACTAATACTATTGTCCATATATTCATATATAGCTTTAAAATTTAGAATGCCTTGCCATCATTACTCACCATTACTCTTACTACTAGCTGTTTGTTTATAGGAGATTTCCATATTGCCAAGGAAATTGGACACTAAATCCTACAAATTACTTCAGCAACACAGGAAATCTTATCGGCTACCAAAATAAATACTTTATTTCCAGTTAAATATTCTATTTCCAGCAAATCTTTTTTTTTTTTTTTACCAGTCAGAACAGACGGCTTTAATTGGTGACATTTTTCAGTTAACTGTAGTATTAATACAATTCAAAAGAGCTTAAATAATAAAAGGAATGTATTAGTTTTTGCAGTTAGGACGTCTAAGGATGTGGTTAGCTTCAGGGACTCAATGATTTAGTCAGTTAAGAACTACCTTGCTCTCCTCTCCACGCTCCTCCCCACACCCTCCCACCATTACTTGTTTTTATCCACGTTACAGGGACTATGACCCCACCAACTTTAGGCCACTTTTGCTCATCATTATTTCAGCTAGCAAGAACACTATTTCACCAACTCTAACTTAGAAACGTCCTGGGGAGGAGTCGAACTACCCTCAATCATGGTGTGAGCCATACACTTTGTCTGGTTTTAATCACTGTGTCCACAGTGATTCAACAGCATGATTGGACCAGCTCGGGGGGGATACATGATCAATCTGTTGACCAGCAGGAAGGGAACAGTGATTGGGAGTTCTCCCAGGATCACAATAACAAGGAAGAAACATGTCCCCAAAGTAAATGTTAGGGTGTGCTACCACAGAGTATGTGAATGGGAAAACCTGCTTGGTGGGATCACAACAACTACTACTCCTCAAGGGTGTTTATTTTATCAAACCAAACCACTTTTGTTAGAAGATAATAGAAGTTGTTACAGGAAGATTTCTTCATTCCTGCAAAATTTATTCAAGTGCCCAGCAATGCTGACTTCATACTATCTTTCATTTGTATAACAGTGGGCTTAATCTACAGGATTACTATTCAAAGTGTTCTTATACCCACGTTTGATGATCCTCCACAAAGGCATAAAAAAGGGCAATTACCTTATTTGAAATGTATTTTGCACAAAAATTAATGTCAGGAGCATATACCTTAACTCTCACTGTTTCAAATCAAGTTTACTTTAGCTCCTGGAGTTTTTTTCAGTGTTTCTAAGTGCCTTGCAAATTTCTGAGCAAATGATCCATCTGTATGTTGTATGTTGATGGCATAAATGACTAATAATTGCATTCATAATTATCTTTACTTTATCATGGCATTCTGTGCCTCATGAATTCAAAAACATTCAGCCATGAAAAGAGACCTTTAGTGGTATATGATGGAATCTAATTTCTTCCCACCCAAAGGGCAATTTAGCAATATTGACCATTTAAAGGGCCAAATCAAACAAGATAATGAGGGATAATTCACTTTTCTCTTTCTGGCTTACCAATCCAGATTTGGACAATATGGACAACAGAACAAAGCCACCGTAATTATTATTTGGCTTTCAGAGCTATACAAATGCGTAATCTTTTTCAATGCTGCTTCCCAAAAAAGTTCTAACATTGTTATATAATTACATTTTTTCCTTGCCTTGGCTATTTTGGTTCTTGTTAAAATGTTGTTTTTGATCAAATAGCCCATACACAATTAGCTGCAGTATTATAAAATAAATGAATCACAGCTGCACTGACAAATACATAAGCAGGAACACAGAATGATAAATGCAGAAACAATTCCATCTCTAGCTGGAAGTATCCTGACAGCAATAATTATAGAATGCAACAGAGCCAATTTGCCCATCATACATTAATTTGACTACATTCAAAAATGCTGACAGATATTTAAGGAATAACTTAAAATATATCTTCAGTTATATTGATCTTATGTGTTTGCTTCCGGAAAACTGAAAGACAAGGAAATGTCTAATAAAAAGAGAGGGTACAGTATTTGGACGTGGTTATGGGTGGTAGAATTCTCAAGCAAATTTTGTGTTGTATGTGCTTTGTTGATCTTCTAGTATGCCCACCCCCTACACACACACACACACACACACACACACACACACACACACACACACAGTTGGTCTTCTACTATACCCACCCCCCTACATGCACACACTTTTTTTAAGGCCATGTTGCTTTCTGACATTCAAAGAGAGATTCCTAGTTTTTCTGGCAGGTATATACTCAATTCCCCCAGATATATCATGTATAACTAAGTAATGCTTGCTATATTATAATGGAGCCTAATTGTAAGATTAAAGGCAATAAAATGAAATTAAATGTGAGAGAGGTGAGATAAGGCAAATCTTCAGTAAGAACAAAAATAGGTTTTAAATTTACTCTAGAGACAGCAACAAGCAGAATTGATAGTCTGAAGAGCCAAATCAACAGTATGAATGATAAATTAATCTATCCCCTCTGAACGTGAAGAGAAAAGGGTACCCTCCATTTTCCTCTAAAAAAAAAAAAGTAAGAGAAGAGATAAAAAATGTGGCGGATAGAAAAATAGAGGCCTCACATGCAGAATTCCTGAGAAAGATACAAGATCACGTGCGGCAACTACAGGAAGTTCTCAGGTGAACACTTAATTGTAGGGTGCACTCAAGTCTTATCACCTAGGATAAAATCCTGGCTCTGCCTCTTCTAAGCTGGGGCACCTGGAGCAAGTTGCTGAACCTCCCTGTGCCTCAACTTTCCTATCTATAAAATGCGGATACTTACAATACCTGCTTCAAATGTTCCATGTGCTGACATAACAAGTTGTACTTACAACAACCTGGCATGTAGAGAGCCTTCAACAAATGTTAGCAATGATTGCAGTAAAACTCTAAGCCAAATGTGTGCTGTTCATTTCCTACTTTCTCACTGCCCACCATGCTCTGTTAAATAAGTGAAAAGTTGAAGACAGACCAAAGAAAACATTCCTAAGCTGAAAAAGACCTGCATACACAGAATGAAGGAGCACATTCTCCATGTCATTGCAGGCTTTGCGATCTCAGTTTTAAAAATACCTATAATAGAGTTTGCCATAGTTGATTTAAACATTCCCATTCATTGCCTTTACAAGGGAGGGGGGGAACATTTGATTATTTTTAATTAGGACCTGATTTAAATCTATGTTCTTAGACTACAATATAAAAAATGCACTTCTTACCTTCTTCCTTTATTATACCTTGTTTAACTCTGTGTATTTGTTATTGATCAATTTTGGAGAAATGGTATGGAATTTGGACATAGCATTCTTAGTCATTAAAAAAGGATTAGTTTAATTGCTCCAGGATGTATGCCATTTTGTTTGCAAATTGCATTGCACTTCGCAATGTCATCCAAAAACTGGAAGGCCATATGGCCCTCACAACTTCTTAGGGAAAGGGCACCTCTTACACACACACACACACACACACACACACACACACACACACACAAATGCACAGAAAGACTAAGGTTTCTATCAAATTTTAGTAGAGAAAGTTCTGTCTCTTGAGTGAGAAAGAATAGTGACCAGGATGTGCACACACCAAGACAAAAACAGAACTTAGAAACAGAGTTCACATCTCAGGACCTGCTGTCAGACATTTTCCTTCAATTGCTTTTTTATGAACCCTAGGATTTGTTCCAGTGGAAAACATTCATCTCTCATAGGACCATCTAGAAATTGTATCAAAATTTATAATAGGAGACCAATTTATCATTCTGCTTTTAAAAAAATTTATCTTGGAATATCCACAACATTTTGAAATGCCAGAAAAATTAATTTTAATTAATTTAAAAATAACTACATTAATAACAGCATATATTTACTAAATGCACTCTGTACCAGGAGCCATGCTGTCTTTCACCTGAGCAAACTTGTTAAATTCTTACCACAAACAGATGAGGAAGGCATTATTACATGTCCATTTTATAGATGAGGAAACTGAAACTCACTAAGGTCAGATATCTTGCTTTAAGTCACACAGGCAGCAAGAACTATAACCACATGGATCTGATTTGCAAGTGAGATCTCTCTTATTCATTATTGTTAGGTTCTGAAGTGCTTTTAAAAATTAAAACATCTTATATGACATTTAAAAATTAGACACTGCAGAATTATATTAAGTGAAACTTTTCCTCCTCTGCAGATATCTGCCATTCATACCCCATTCTCATATCCTGTTCTCCAGAAGTAACCAATGTGAAGAGTATGGTGTGTTTCCAGCCAGATTTTTTCAATGCTTATATAAAATATTTGATACATATATACTATGTCATTTTCCCCAAAGAAACAGTATAAAATAAGCTTTAAATTTCATATTTTATTTAAGCACTATATTTTAATCTTCTTTCTATGTTACTAAATAATAATTTACAACACTTTTTAATGGCTGCATATTATTTCACTGAATACATGTACCAGTATTTTTAGTATCAGTCCACCATTAATGATCGTTTATGTTATTTCAGCTCTTCTACAAAATCACATCCCTGTCAAGAACTGTGAAAGGTTTGAGACACAGCTGAGGCACTCCAAGTTTAGGAGGCTCCAATTTTTTATAATATATAATTATAATTTTTTATAATTATAATTTTATAATTGCCACAAGCAAACCTGCCAAAACTTTATTATACTGTTCAACCAAAAAAACCACCTCTTTGCTACTGAAGGAAATACTGTATCTTTCCAGGCTGTTCACACTTTAACATAGTCCAGAACAAAAGGCTGTTAGTGCCTCTCCTCTAAATATGTGCAGAAACACAAAAAACTCATATAGAATTGTTTCCCAATAGTTACAAAGAATATTGTCCAAGATCTTAATCACTACATCCCAGGTCATAGTGATTTTTGCACTCCCCAAACATCACTATATATACAGTGTACATACTTCTCTTTCAACATTATGCTTTACAGCATTGTGGTATATTGGAGGTAGCATGCGAAGTGTTGTAAGAGAAATTTAAGTTCTAATCTCAATCTATTATGTTTAGAGAGATATGTGAATTTATATTCATAGACTGTTAATAATGGCTATTTTCAGTTGTAGAATTTGGGGTGAATTTTAATTTTTATTTTTTTATTTTATTTATTTATTATTTATTTTATTTTATTTATTATTTTTTTTATTTTAATTTTATGTATCATTTGCATGTTTAAAAAATTAGCCAGAGTTAAACTAGCAAAGCAGTAAGTCATTATCTTATAACACAAAAGTACAATTTTTGTATAATAATTTATCTACCCTTCTAAAAATCTTTCATTTCTACAGTTATTCATCCAGCAGTTTGATAATCATTATTTGGGTCAGAAGCTGAGATGTAACCCAGCATGGCTTCAGATGGACAAAATGACTTCTGAATAAAACAAATTAATTCCACTGAAAATACTGTGGCGAAATTCTATTATTGTTCCTTGTAAAAACCAAGATATATGACTCGTTTAAAAATTGCTTATAACCTTTTAAAATGAGAATCAACAGCTATGTGAAACTGTATTCTAGTCCTAAAAAAAAAGTTTGGTTTCTTTATTTCAAAAGTTGACTCTTAAATAAAAAAATTTACTATCTTCTCTATGCCTCTGTACCAGTTTGAGTTCTTTTTCAAAGTCATTTAAAGATAGGTTTCCAGTTATATCCCCAACCACCATCATAATTTTCTTGAAATTTCAAAATGGAATGTGTTTATACCATGCTGTATGTAGGTGAAATTGCTGAGAACATGAATTCCAAAGACCTAGAAAACTCCCAACCTCTTAGACATAAAATGGTACTAGAACACATTGGCTGAAGAGTTGCAAAAGAGTCAACAGGATACTATAGCAAAAATGATAGTACACATCGACAAATGAGACCAAAATTGCTAGGATACTCTGCAGTTATATTTTGATTTGACTGAAGAAACTAGGTGAGTGTAGTGACCACAGCATTCCTCACAAAGCACTGCATTCATCTTAAGAAATGTGCTCTGGGACTTCCCTGGTGGCACAGTGGTTAAGAATCCACCTGCCAATGCAGGGGACACGGGTTCAAGCCCTGGTCCGGGAAGATCCCACACGCCGCGGAACAACTAAGCCTGTGCGCCACAACTACTGAGCCTGCGCTCTAGAGCCCGTGTGCCACAACTACTGAAGCCCGTGCACCTAGAGTCCGTGCTTCGCAACAAGATAAGCCATGGCAATGAGAAGCCCGCGCACCACAACAAAGAGTAGCCCCCGTTCGCCGCAACTAGAGAAAGCCCACATGCAGCAGTGATGACCCAATGCAGCCAAAAATAAAAAATACAAATAAGTAAATTAATTTTAAAAAAAATGTGCTCTACCACATAGAAGCTTGCTGTCTATATAATCCATTAATTCAACAAACAGTTGTCAAGGGCTGAAAATGGGTCAGGAATTTGATAGACACTAGGAATTCAAGTGGGAAAATAATGAACAGTGTCTGCCTTTATGAAGTGCACTATCTGTATTTTATTTTAGGAAAAGAATATAACAGGAGGAATATATAATTTCTGTTTCACTATAACACTGAAAATAATGGTACAATATTATTTGATGCTATACAGGAAAAATAATTTCACTGAAAATGTGTCCCATTATTGAGGAAAAAAACTAAGTAGAAGACAAGGGAATTCTTTCAGTTTCACAACCTTCAATGATTTCTCTATAATGCTTTCAACATTAAAATTCAGGTGACTATGATGAAAATGCTATAGAGGAAGAACTACAGTCTTCATCTTTCAAAATATTGAAAAGCCTAATTAAATTACTCTACCTTAGTCCTCCTTTTTACCCTAATGACTTACTAGTATATACAATGCTTAAATAAAACAATCATTTCACTAATGTTAGTTTTCTATGTTGCTTTGAAGATAGGAAGAAAGTACAAAGTTATATAAGTTTCAAATACTTCTAATGTTTTGAGGACAACATAAAATAAATTTAGTGGCACTTCCCTGGTGGTGCAGTGGTTAAGAATCCGCCTGCCAATGCAGGGGACATGGGTTTGAGCCCTGATCCGGGAAAATCCCACATGCCGCGGAGCAACTAAGCCCGTGCACCACAACTACTTGAGCCTCCGCTCTAGAGCCCACGAGCCACAACTACTGAGCCCATGTGCCACAACTACTGAAGCCCACGCACCTAGAACCCGTGCTCCGCAACAAGAGAAGCCACCGCAATGAGAAGCCCACGCACCGCACCAAAGTGTAGCCCCCGCTCACCACAACTAGAGAAAAGCCTGCGCACAGCAACAAAGACCCAATGCAGCCAAAAATAAATTAATTAATTTTAAAAAAATAAAATAAAATATATTTAGTAATATACGTCAACATAAGTAAATGAAACTTTGGCTTTTGGAAACCTTCAGACTGGTATGAAATGCTGATCGTGATTAATGTCCCAAACTTATTTTCCAAGTAATCCTCCAAGGTCAAGGAGAATTCTCATGTAAATTAGACAAATTGTATCATAATTTAAGAATGGTCCACTCTAAAAGTAAAATCAGAAAATAACTATCTACGAGTGATTCACGGTGCTTAGCTCTTCTTTATGATTTGACTTCTCTGAAAATCTGGCCTTGAACAAACATCCTCTGGCCTAGTCAATGTGTTATGCTGAGGAGAATTCCATGAACTAAGATTCCTGTCCCCTTCAATTTCAGCGGAGGGATCCCTCTGAGGCAGAGAACGTTTGTGGGGAGAGAATACCTCTCATTGCACCTTCACTCCACTCCCTCTACACACACAATTTTTTGCCCAGCATACCTTTAAAAATTATATTTCTGGTTCAGATGAGCAACAGAAATATTACTTAAGAATGTGGATTTTATATTTAAACAGTACTCCGCAGTTAACACCTTATTCTTGATTCCATTATACTTTCATTTTCTTTAAAGGACTCTGAAATAGTCTACCATCTCTTTTGTAATTTTCCTCTATGCTTAGGTATAATCTATGAGGTCAAGGAGCTTATCTTCTTATGTACTAGTGTGCAAACATACACACACACACACACACACACACACACACACACACACATATACTAACTTTACCTCTGTAAGGTAATTTAGATAAGTTACTTAAGATAATAGCAGAGAGAGTATTAACTAAACCAAAATGAGAGCTGAGAGAGTTCAGTGAGTGAAACTATCTTTAAAGTGAAGATATTTTTCAGGGCAAGTAGTCTAGGTTTTAGAAAGGTTGGGTTGGTTGCTGACACTGGGATCAACAGTGCAGAACTTTAGCTATTACTTCACATATCACAGTCACATCCAGCTGGGTGAGTAATGATATTGAATAAGGCATCCTAAGGCTCTGTATCTCAGCTTCAATTTCTACTAACCATATGAACTTGAGCAAGTTTTAAAATTTCTTTAAGCCAGTGTCATCATATGAAAAATTAGATCATAATATTTCTTATTTACCAGTCTTTAATAAGTATTATATAACACATGTAAAAATGCTTATTAGCACAGTGCCTGTGACTATTCAATAAATATTATTATTATCAATGATTATAAATTTGCATTGCTCTCAATAACTACAGTTCATATAGTTATTTAGTTTTGTGTGTATGTTTACTTGGTTAAATGTTCAAAAAAAGTGGGAAAATGAAGGAGCAAAAAAACATCTTGCTTTAGAGATGCCATTCTGTCCTACAATTTGTTTGTTCTCCATTCCACAAACTTCTATCAGATGAAATGACATTCTTGCATACCTTTAACCACCACTACAATTCTTGTGCAAAAGACTTTATCTCCAACACAGACCTTGCTCATTAGGTTTACAATCTATAAAAAACTACCCATTGGACATTTCCTCTTGGATGTCTCATTGCAACCCCAAACTCAACAGATTTTCAAAATGTTTTTCTGAAAATCTGTTTTTCCTCTTGGATTCATTAACAGTCACTGAACTATCATCACCCTTCTCTTCTCTCTCTTGATCCCCACAAGCCATCAGACCTCAATTCCTATCAATTTAATCTTTATCAACCATGTCCCTTCCCCTGGTCTCTGGCACTTGGTCTTCGGCCCAGGTCCTGATCACCCACTGTACCTAGACTGCAAGATCCTCCTAGCACATCTCCCTGCCTCTATTCTTGCCTCCATCCATTGTTCTAAAGTATTCGTTTGAAAATTCAAAACAATCATCAAAGGTTCCCCATCACCTTCAGGATAAAATCTGAAGTCCTTAGCATGACATACAAAACCTGTCATTATTTGGGTTCTCCTATATCTGCAGCTCTTGCTTCTTCCCACACCATACACTAAGCTATGAATAACTGATATCTGAAGCTCAGCAAGTATTCCATGATTCCCTTACACTTCTTTGAATTTTCCCAAGCTGCTTCCACTGCCTGGAATGCCGCCTGCCTCCATTTCCTTATCTCGCTAATTCCTAACTAATAATAAAACTTGGCTTAGATGACTGCACCTCTAGATAACCTTCCCTGAACCTTCTCCCTACATGTGCACATGGTTCTCAGCGTTTGCATTTACTTTTTCCCTTACAATTCTGAACATGATGATAGGTTTACTTGTCTTCATTCCAACTTGAGCACAAGTTTCTTGACAGCAGGAAAAGTAGCTTAAATATCTGCATCTGAAATGCTAATTCCTACCACCCCAACATGGAGAAATGGCCATACAGTAGGTGTAGTAAGTTAAGTAGATTTCAGTAGATAATATCATAACCTTATTCCAACCACATATCACACTTTTGTGTCCTCCTTATATCTACCGACATGCCCCCCAATCTTTTCCCAAAACATGCCCTAGTTTTCTATGTGGTAAAGAGAAGATAAGATACCAAGCTCTTCTCTGTAGCCTGTCTTTCCCAAAACTCAACTGTCATTAACAGCTGCTAACTTGAGGAATGTGGTATGAAAGGAAACTAGTTACTTTCCACTGTCCTAATATTGGTCCTGTCCACTAGCAAACATGATCACTTGCACTCATATTCAAGATAGTTAAATTTATAGATATTTTATGAATATTAATTAGAAAAAACTACAGATTATTGGAATTAGACTGAGTTGCCTCAGTTTACAAATTCAGTTGTCAAACAATTACTTTCCTTCTTAGATTTATATACAGCTTTTAAAGGGATACTAGCCAGTGCTAGAGACAAAGTGCCCCAGACCTTGACAATGCCATGAAATACTTCAGGAATGGAACTGCTGTTACCTTGACTGACACATGCATGTCAGGCTTTGGATGGGTCAGCAACTCATACTGAGAAGCATGACTTCAGGAAACCAAGTTAGTTTCCTCTTCTATTGCTAAGTCACATGTTTATAAAATTGAGGATCACAATAAAATGCAAGTGTTAGAAGGTATTTCGGGAAACTATTTCCTTTAACCCTAAGGACAAGGTGTGCCTCAACTTACACGATGGGCTTAAATGGAATATGTGTTAGAAAGCAAAATATGTCTTACAAGCAAACCGAGGTAAATTTCCTTAGAGCCTAATCTCCCAAAATATGCACAATCCCTGAGCAATGAAATGAATTCATATTGCTTGCTGGATTTGTGTACTCTTTTTGAATATTTGATATTGTTGATTTTATCAGTTTTGTCAACGTGGAGTCCTTTGTCAGTGAGCATTATACCAGCAGGCTGTTTTGAGGGCAGCCGTTAACTTTGCCAATGCTATGAGGATCCTTTAACAGTAGCATTCTAACGAGACACTCATGTGTCCCCTTCTGTATGAAGAGTATCTTTATGCTAAACCTGCTGCTTCTAAGTCTGAACCGAAGTCACAGATCATAAAGAAAAATTAACCTGAAAACAGAAGTCAATTTTTTGCAATGCTTTTTACAATTTGCCATTTATAATACCCAAAGTCATTTATAAAGTAGTTTAGCCAATTTGTCATCAATGAGGGATGACAAAACAGTTTGACTCTGTTTACAAACACAAATTTTTGATGTAATATCTTCCTACTTCCTTTGCTTGTTTGAAGAGCAAGAAAATATATAGCTCTACTTGATTCCAGGACTTTTGAACCAGGAGTGTTTTAATGGTAAAATGATGAAACATTCCTGACTTTTTCCCAGCTCAGTAAAAGGTAAGACAAGCTGTGCTGTGAATACCAAAGCCTTAGGCAGATTTCCACCAAGAGGGCAAAATTGTTTTTCTTTCTTTGAAGGAGTACATGTGGCTCATGAAGAACTATGAAACTAGGGGGAAATGAAGAGGAAACATTAAATCTGTGGGGAAAGAAAGACATGGTATAATATATACATTACAAATCACTTCAAAAATTTGCTCCAAAGATGTAAAACAATTAAAAGGCTTTGGAAAAATAGACAAAATTTTCCTGCCAAAATGTTACTTAATATACGCTCTTTATTTCATATACCACTTTTCTCCCCTTACTTGCTGAAAAGTGATACCGTTATAGATGTCATTTGTAGAATTTTTTTTTAGCATTTATAAGTAGGAATATTCATTGTATTCCTTACACATGCACATATTTAAATTTGTAGTTTCCCTGATTACTACAGAACTTTTTCAAAATCGACCTATAACGACACACAGAACAGTGTTAAACAATCTATGTACTTTAAGATCTAATATTTGTAGTAAGCCTGAAATAATTATGATATTTTGGAATAAAATAATAATGATCTTTTGGGATGGCAGAAGAGTGTCTCGTGTCAGCTTGGAGTTATAAGCTTCAGAGTAGGAATTTTTGAATCCTTTCATAAAAGAAAGAAAGCTGGAATCCATCTGGCATGGCACTTTAGCTCTCATTCTCAACTTGCAGACTGCACTTAGAAACTCTCATTTTAACTATAATTTTGGGGTTCCCCACATAGATCTTCAGTTGACTAGGAACATTATATGGAGAAATGTCCTTTCACTGGAACACAATGTTTCTTTCTAATATCCTAATAGTTGGCATGACGGAAAAGAGTTAACTGTGCAAAGTGTACACTGCTTTCTAAGGCTGCTGCTTCTCCATCTTTGAGTACTCGAGAATAAACTCTGTTACACAGATTTTAATAACTTCATCACATTTGACAAAAGGTGAGACATCCAATTAACATTTATGCTTAGGCATTTCAAAACTATCCACATCCAAAAAAGGAAGCCCTTGTACACTGTTAGTAGGAATGTAAATTGGTGCAGAAAACAGTATGGAGGTTCCTTAAAAAACTAAAAGTAGAACCACCACATGATCTAGCAGTTCCTCTCCTAGGTATATATCTGGGAAAAAAAATGGAAACACTAATTCGAAAAGATACATGCAACCCAGTGTTCATAGCAGCACTTTTTACAATAGCCAAGACATGGAAGCAACCCAAGTGCCCATCAATGGACAATTGGATTAACAAGATTGGGTACAAAACCATAATTCAAAGAGTCATGTACCACAATGTTCATTGCAGCACTATTTACAATAGCCAGGACATGGAAGCAACCTAAGTGTCCATCGACAGATGAATGGATAAAGAAGATGTATATACAATGGAATATTATTCAGCCATAAAAAGAAATGAAATTGAGTTATTTGTAGTGAGGTGGATGGACCTAGAGTCTGTCATACAGAGTGAAGTAAGTCAGAAAGAGAAAAACAAATACCATATGCTAACACATATATATGGAATGTAAAAAAAAAAAATGGTTCTGAAGAACCTAGCGGCAGGACAGGAATAAAGATGCAGATGTAGAGAACAGACTTGAGGACACAGGGAGGGGAAAGTGTAAGCTGGGATGAAGTGAAAGAGTAGCATTGACATATATACACTACCAAATGTAAAACAGATAGCTATTGGGAAACAGCTGCATAGCACAGGGAGATCAGCTCAGTGCTTTGTGACCACCTAGAGGGGTGGGATAGGGAGGGGCTACGGTGATATATGTATACATATAGCTGATTCACTTCATTATACAGCAGAAACTAACACAACATTGTAAAGCAATTATACTCCAATAAAGATGTTAAAAAAAAAAGATGTGGTACACACACACACACACACACACACACACACACAGGAATATTATGCAGCCATAAAAAGAAGGAAATTCTGCCATTTGCAGCAACATAGGTGGACCTGGAGATTATCATACTAAGTGATGTCAGACAGAAAAAGACAAATATTATGTGATATCACTCATATGTGGAATCTAAAAAACAACAGAGATGAACTTATTTACAAAACAGAAACAGACTCAGAGGCATTGAAAACAAACTTGTAGTTACCAAAGGGAAGAGGGAAGGGGGAAGGGACAAATTAGGGGTATGGGATTAACAGATACGAGTTACTATATATAAAACAGATAAGCAACAAGAATTTACTGTACAGGACAGGGAATTACAGCCATTATCTTGTAATAACCTACAATGGAATATACTGTGCAAAAATACTGAATCACTGTGCTGTACACCTGAAACTAACACAATACTGTAAATCAATATCCATTAAAAAATCCACACCCATATATAGAGAGATTCATGCATTCATCACACCTCGGTTGAGCACTCACCACATCCATGAGCAGCCCCTTCAGGAACTGGGAACAGAAAGCACACTGCCTACCCTTTAAAATTTTATAGTCTCACATCAGGAGAGAACCATGTACAAAATAAGCCCAACACTGTGATACAGGAGGAGAATTCTGACACTGTTGTGTGAACCTTTATGCCATTGAGGAATCCCACAATTAAAGAAAAGTTCAGAAAACAAGTAATTCCTTTGACAAATTTAGAAAGTCTAAATTCCCCATTTCAGGTAAGTGTTCTATAGTAACTACACTATACAAGTAATATCTATGACTGTTGAGTCTGGTCCAACAAAGCTCAACTTTTAAATTAAAAAGGGAAATTATTTAAAATGTGCATTATTTGGTTTTCAAAATCTTTTTTTACTAAATAATCATAAATGCCTTAATATCAACCTCAATATGTAATAACAGTCACAAGTACATATTGAGAAAACAAAGAATTTTAGTTCAGCATGAAAATGTAAAGACAAGAAGACAATAATATGGAATATATGTAATATAATGCAAGAGACAATTTGAATAGCATACCACAATAAATTTCAGTAGTACTTTGAATATTCATGTACAGTAATGGCAATTTAAAGGGCTATAGATATTTTAAAGTTGTTAATACATGGCTTTTAAAATGAAATATTAAATGATTAAAATAGATTTCTCCCATCTCATGCAGCAGCTGTGATTATATGTAAATTTCTCTCTAATTAGAGAAAATGAAGGAAAAGCTTTAAGACTGCTCTACTCTAGTTTATCAAATGAGTCCAGATTTTATCCAGTGCAGACCATTTAATTATGTATGCAGACACTTATATTTCCATGTTTGAATAATGCATAGGAATGGTAAGATGTTTATTTTGAGATATCAAAATGAACAGTGACTGTGCTCTGAAAACAAAGCACTTTGTTTGTTTATTTATTTATTTTAAATGTTTCTATCTCCTGAGTCCTCAGTGGGAGAGTTCTGGACCTCCTAAGAGTCTCTTGATCTATATCTGCTATCATATTTCAACTCATTGGACTGTGAATGACCACTTCAAAGTAAATTGCTTAAGAAACAATTCTTAATTTAGGTCAATTAAAAACTCTGAGATACATAAAACTTTAGAACTCTTAAAATTTAAAACTGAAACAAAGAAGAATAATCAAAACCCAAAGGTAAGCTGAACAACCTGGTGATATAGTTGAAGAAAGTAAAATTAAAAATGTGACACTCATAAAGAGAACACGCTAACAAATACGATGTGCCATTCCTTTACTGATAGGTATGTGGAGAATGGAAACGAGCAGACATTGGAAAAATAATAATAAAATGGTCAAAAATGCATGGAAAATGTTTCAACTTCATTAGAAATAGAAGAGAATTTTAAATATACTCACATATATATGTATTTGTATATACACATTCCTATACATTTTATATATATACACAAATATATGATAATATACTATATATGAAATATATTCCTGTATATGGTATATACGTATGTGACTATACCCCCCATATATGTATACAAGAAATGTGAGCATACCAAGTTTACATGTGAGTTTTTATACATATTAAGAACAACAGAAATTAGATGAAGACTCATTCTCATGTCCAACTGTTCTGAGTATTTACTTCTTGGCATGACAAAGTATTTGAACATAATTTTGGATGAGCTTAGCAAATCATCATTTTTTGGTACAAAAAAAATAATCTCTCTACTGTTTGCAACACTAGTCAGATATCTACATTTAATAATAGAGTTCTATACTTTTCAAGATGCCTAATAAATTTTTGTAGCAGACAGTTATTTGGGGATCCAATATTCAAGTGACAGGGGAACAAAGAGTCTGTTAAGTTACCTGCTTAAGCCCTCATCGAAAGGCAGGAATGAATTTAAGTTTGAGCTCACCTCCCCTGACTCTGCCTGTACATGTGAGGCGTGGGGAGGAGGGAGAGCTGGGCTGGGGGTTCATTCCAAAATTTCTGAGCACATTTTCATTAGAATAATTTTCATGTGAAAATGCTCTGAACTCCTATTCCTCCTAAAGTATTTATTATCTTAAGCATCTTAGTGCCAGAGCTGGCACATTACAATCCCTTGGAAATGGCAGTGTTCATTTCCCATCTCAGAAGATTATTTAAAATTGTCATTTCTTTTAGTGAAAAAAAAGGATAGACAAAAAAATCATTTATGTAGTGCAAAATCATAATGCAGACGCTTCAATATCCCTCACTGTTGAAATGTTAAAATAAAACATTTTTTCCTAACATTTTAAAATAGTTCACTACAAATTTTTTTTAAAAAATAAGGTTTAGTGAAAGCTGTCATTGAGACATCTAGTTTTCAGTTTGTCTATTTACAGAGTAATTTTAAATCTTCACTCTGGAACAGAACCAAAGTTAAATAAAAAACATTTCAGATACTTCATTTTGATGAAATAATTTTCTGAAAGTTGATGCTTTAACTCTTCAGGAATTCAAGCTGGAAGACTGCAAGTGATATTTGTTTCAGGAAAGAGTTGCCAAGGGAATCAAATGTGTTATTTGAACAATTCGTATACATTAAGTAGGTAGGTTTGTTGGGACTGACACTAAGTAAACTTCGCTTCCAAGCTGTCTTTTCTAACTTTCTTGTTTGGAACCTCCTGCATCTCAATATCCCAGGGCTCTTCTGTGGCTCCCATGGGCATGGTCCCTGCGGTCGTTTCCCAGTTTATATTAGATTTAATTCCCCAGATGCAAACTTTTGATTCCAATTTCCTTGGGCCCTGCTTCATGATTATTTAAACACACGCAGACATACAAAAACACACAGACACACACACACGAACTAGCATAAGTCTTTCCTCTTGTGTAAATAGGATAATGCATTACTTTTTTCAGTAACATTAATATTTTAACCTCTACTCACACTTAATACAAAAACGTGCTTCTAAAAATTAGAACTGAGGCCCTGGATGAAGTCACTGGTGGACATGAAAGGCTTTTATTTTTCCCAATGATCATTCCATTTTATTATTATCATTAACTACTGGTTGACTCGTGCTAATTAAGCTCCTCTGAATAAAAGGGTAGCATTTCTTAATACAGAGCAGCCACCCAACCATTTAGCAATTTTCAGAACATGTTCTCCGTGGTTTACCTAATTAAAGGAACATCCAGGAGAGGGGTTCACGCATTACTCGGATGATCTCTGGAAGGAGGGAGATGGCCCACCACCACTCACTAGCTCCTTCATTCACCATGTTCATTCTAAATGAGTTCTTAAAGCTACACTTCTTGAAATTGCCCAAACTTTACACAATGATGAATGCTTGAAGTCTCCTAGACTCATAGATTTTCACTGGATAATTATGAAATGGGGTCGATAGAGCTCTTCCAGATTGTACTCTTGGGTAGCCCAGATAGCTTACTTTAAATTGCTGGAGAATTTACGTATGAGGTAGGTTGGACGGTTTTGGAATCAAATGAAACTGCATTAGACCAGCTATGAATAACAGCTATAACTTTTTCTAGCTTGTGACCTCGGACGTGTCGTCTCTCAGAGTCTCAGTTTCCTCATCTGCAAAATGTAAATAATAAGACCAACTGCAAAGAGTTGTTACAGAGATTGGAGGTGATACATACAAAGCATCCAACATAGTACATAACAGGTGCTCTCAATGGAGGTGCTATCTTACCATCAGCATCATCATCACCATCATCACCATCATCCATCCTCCTCCTCCTCCTCCTCCTCCTCATCATCCATCATGATCATCATCACCATCATTGTCATCATCACCATCATCACCATCATCCATCCTCCTCCTCCTCATCATCATCCCCATCATCATCATCATCACCACCATCAGCACCATCATCCATCCTCCTCCTCCTCCTCATCATCCCCATCATCATCATCATCACCTTCATCCCCATCATCCCCATCATCATCATCCATCACCAGCATCGTCCACCAGTGAGTTTCTGGCCTTTAACTGGCAGCATGAAAGGCTTTTGATGTATGTAATTCTATCAGTAAATAAGGCTGAACCTGAAGTACTATAGAAAGTAAAAACTCATAATCACCATAGTGTCCTGAAATAAGATGATCAATTTTTCCCTTCCCTTCCCTACTTTCAGACACTGTCAGTGCTTTTCAAACATCAATGTTCCTGGGATCTTGGTACAATGAGATTCTGATTCAGCAGGGCTGGGGTACAGTCTAAGGCTCTGCATTTCTAACTAATTCTCAGGTCATACAGTGGCTGCTAGCCCATGGACTGTATTTTGAGTGATGCTGTGAGGCATCAGAATGTTTTATGTTTAGAGAATAAGGCTTATCTAAATAAATGTATCAGGCTGTAAAGAATGCTTTACCTCTTAAGTATTAGGAAAAAATTATGTCATATGAAAGATTTAAATATTATCTTTATTATTATATAATATTGAATATATGTCACTTTCTCTATTTTACCCCCACCCTTCCCCAAAATATCTCATCATGACAAAATAAAAACCTCACTTGAAATACAAGGTTCTTTGTGGCTTAGCCAAACAATCACAAGACTCCTAACTTCATTCTAACCATGTAAAACTGTGCCAATTTGCTCTACACTCAGTATTTTTAAATATAGTTCAGTACTTTTGTGTGAGCCCCTCTGTCTGGGCTTTACTATCCTGACTTGCCTTTCCTGCTCCCTCTGGAAACTTCCTTCAAGAATCAGACCATATTCAGCCACCTTATGCCACATGATCTAGCATAGCATAAATTAATAACCTAACATTAAAGGAAAAAAATCAGCAGAAATTTTCAGAGAAAAAAAAATCACTACAAAAAGTACAACCTATTATTATCCTGCTCATTAACAATTTCAGAGCAGCTAGAATTTTGACTGTCAATTAGACTTTGTTTTTGTATATTGAAAAATATCTCCTCAAGATAATATAGAAAACTGAGATTAAGATGAAGTGATTCAGCAACCACTTCTCACATCCTTTATCAATTTCCCCATGAAATTCTTATGCAATCTCAAAAAGATATAAATCCGCAACAATGGTAGAAACTAGGACTATCGATAAAAGATATACCAGATCTTAGGAGGACTCTTCAGGCACAAAGTACAGATGAAGCCCTGAGTCAGATCAGCAGGACAAGGGATTTTGGAAAAATGAGTGTGTCCTGAACACTGACCCACACACATAGACACTGCACCAAGCTGAGGGAGGCAACCATGAAAGAAAGCAAACTTCTTCCACAGCTAGAGACATATTTTTTCCCACTGAAGACCTAACTTCCAATAGACTTCTGGAAATACAGCAAGCCTACTCCAACAGCAATTCCCTTCCCTTCCCTTCCCCCTTCTTCTTTAGTGCAGAACCTGCCTGCCTCCAATGATAAATGTTAAAAATGTGAACCACCCACTTCCTAGGCTCCCTTGCAGCTAAGGGTGATCATGTGACCCTGTTCTGATCAATGAGATATAAGATGTCTTCCATGGAAGGTTTTTTTACCTGAGAAGAGAAGAACCATTATCTCCCACCACTCCTTTCACCTTATCTTTTAAAAACTCATTTGTAAGACTGCAAGTAACCTGCTAAGGATGCTAGGCAGAAGAAAACGAAGAAAAAAGGTTGAGCTGCTTATTACCTTGGGCTCCTCTCCCTCTAAGTGCACCCTGTTCATTGGGTTTATTACAGCTGAAAGAGGTGAGATGGTACATAAAATAGCCTGAAAGAATAAGGGAGGTGTGCAGTCTGTGACTTATGCTTATCTGATCTACTGTTGCTTATAGACAAAAGGATTTCAGCAATATAGTTCATGAAAAATTATACCCCTTTCTTTTATTTTCAATCAGTCTAACCTGAGTCATAGAGTTTGGGGGCCTCTATGCAGTGGGGTGCAAGTGTGATGCTGGACTGTGTGGAACTCCAGATAGCTGTAGAAAGATTTTTTTTTTTTTTTTGTCTTCATGGAGTGGAGCAGCTTAAAGCTAGCATCAGGGGCCCCCAGTTAAGGACACAGAGTGCCAAATCCTGAAATGTCTGGATACCTGGAGAAGGTAGCTTTCAGTCCTGCCTAAGTGTTCCTCTTCACCCTGACCTGCCAGAGACCGATGGACCTGTACCTCAATGATCTATCCAAAATCAAGAGACTGCTTAAAGGAGGCATTTTGATTACAAAAATAATAATAAACACTTACCAATATTCTAATGAGGCACTAAAGAGATATCCTAGGGTAAAAATAATAATTTCCTAAATAAATAATTCAGTAGGTAAAGAAAAATTATCTGTGTAAAAGCTGAATTAGTAGACTTAGACATCAAGTGCAAATATATATATATATCCTTTATATTTTAGAGCAGTTTTAGGCTCACAGCAAAACTGAGCAGGAGGTACAGAAATTTCCAAAATAATCCCTGACCCTACTCATTCATACCCTCCCCTATTATCAACATCCTCATTAGAGTGGTATATTTTGTTATAATTGATTAATCTACATTGACCCATACAATCATTCAAAGCCCATAGTTTAAATTAGGGTTCATTTTTGGTTGCACATTCTATGGGTTTATACATTTAACTGTCATTATAATGACATACACGGTAGAGTAGACCCTTGAACAAGGCAGAACATGGTCAAAAATCCACATACTGCTATCTCTGCCTCAAAAACAAAGGAATTGATAAATGGCTCACTCAAGGGCAGGAAAGTGAAACAGTGTAGACAGAATCAGGACTCAAATCCTAGTTCTTTTGATTCTACAAATTGTGCTCTCTAATCAAACACAATCTTTTCCATTTTCTGTAAAATGTAAATACAGGTACTATATTTATTGAAATAAATCCGTGTACAAGGGGACTCATGCAGTTCAAACACATGTTGTTCAAGGGTCAACTTCCTTTCACTGCCCTAAAAATCTTCTGCATTTCACCTACTAATCCCTCCTCCCCCAACCCCTGGCAAACACTGATCCTTTTACTGTCTCCATAGTTCTGCCTTTTCTAAAATGTCATATAGTTGGTTGGAATCATACAGTATAAAGCCTTTTAAGACTGGCTTCTCTCACCTAGCAACATGCAATTAAAGTACCTCTTTGTCTTTTCATGGCTAGATAGATAGCTTCTTTTTACTTGTATTTCTTTCTAGATGTTAGGTGTAGGCTTTTTGTAGATATGCTTTGCAAGTTGAGGAAGTTCCCCTCTATTCCTTATTACTGAAGGCTTTTATCGTGAATGGGTGTTACATTTTGTCGAATATGTTTTCTGCATCTACTGATATAACCATGTGAATTTTCCTTCTTAGCTTGTTGATGTGATGGATCTTACTAATTGATTTTTGAGTGTTGAATCAGTCTTGCATACCTGGGATCACTTGGTCATGATGTATAATTATTTTTATACATTGTTGAATTTCATTTTGTTGAGGATTTTTACATCTATATTCATGAGAGATAGTGGCCTGCAGTTTTCTTTTCCTGTAATGTCTTTGGTTTTGGTATTGAGGTAATGCTGGCCTCACAGAAAGAACAAGGACATAGTCCCTCTGTATAACCTGAAAAAGATTATAAAAAACTGGTATAATTTATTCCCTAAATGTTTGAAAGAATTTACCAGTGAACCCATCAGACCTGCTTCTTTTTGTTTTTCAAGATAATTAATTATTGATTCAATATCTTTAATAGGTCCACTTGTTCAGATTGTCTATTTTTTCTTGTGTGAGTTTTGACAGATTACGTCTTTCAAGGAATTGGTCCAGTTTATCTTGGTTATCTAATCTGTGGACCTATAGTTGTTCTTAATATTCCTTTATTATCCTTTTAATATCCATGGGACCTACAGTGATGTCCTCTTTTTCATTTTTGATATTAGTAATTTCTGTTCTCTTTCATCTTCTTAGCCTGGATAGAGGCTTATCAATCTTTTCAAAGAACCAGCTTTTGGTTTCATTGAGTTTATCTATTGATTTCAATTTCATATATTTGTGCTCTAATTTTTATTATTTATTTTATTCTGGTCATTTTGGATTTTTCATTTTATAGTTTCCTAAAGTGAAAGCTTAGACTATTGATTACAGACCTTTCTAATTTTCTAATATATGCATTAAATGTTATAAATTTCCCTCTAAGAAATGCTTTTGCTGCATCCCACAGATTTTGATATTATCTTTTCACATAGTTCAAAATATTTTAAAATTTCTCTCAGGATTTCTTTGTTGATCTATGTGTTATTTAGAAGTGCATTGCTTAATCTCTATGTATTTTGGTATTTTCCAGCTGTCTTTCTGTTACTGATATCTCATTAAATTCCACTGTGGTCTGAGAGCTGACACGGTATGATTCCTATTTTTCAAATTTGTTAAGGTATGCTTTATAACCCAAATGTGGTCTGTCTTGGTGAATATTCCATGTGAGTTTCAGAAGAATGTATAATCTACTATTACTGGTTTAAGCAGTCTATAGATGTACATTTTATCCAGTTGATTGATAGTGTTGTTGAGTTCAACTATGTCTTTATGGTTTTCTGCCTGCTGGATCTGTCCATACCCGATAGAGGGATACTGAAGTCTCCAACTATGACAGTGAATTCATCCATTTCTCCTTACAATTCTGTAAGTCTTTGCCTCATGTAGTTTGATACTCTTTTGTTAGGTGCATATGTGTTAAGGATTATTATGACTTTCTGGAGAATGACACCCCCCCTTTATCATTATGAAATGTCCTTCTTTATTCCTGATAACTTTCCTTGTTTTGAAGTCTGCTCTGTCTGAAATAAGCAGTTACTCCTGCTTTCCTTTGATTAGTATTAGCATGGTATATTTTTCTCCATCCTTTTACTTTTAATCTATATGTGTCATTGTATTTAAAGTGGGTTTCTTGTAGACAATATATAGTTAGGCGTAGTTTTTTGATCAGCTCTGACAATCTCATCTTTCAATGGGTATATTTAGACCATTGATGTTTAAAATTATTATTGATATAGTTGGATTAATATCTACCATGTTTGTTAATGTTTTCAATTTGTTGCCTTTGGTTTTTATCCCTATTTTTGTCTTCCATTGCTTTTCTTACATTTGTAGTTTTAATTGTGCATTTTATATGATTTGATTTTCTCCCCTTTTTTAGCATATTAGTTATACTTCACTTTCTACTGTTTTCAGAGGTTTGCAATTTACATTTACAACTAATCCAAGTCCACTTTCAAATAACACCATACTGCTTCACATCGTAGATAGTATGAGTACATTACAAAGTAATCCTAATATATCCCTCCTATTCCTTATAACATTGCTGTCATTTATTTCACCTCCATTTAAGCATACATAAGCATCTATAAATACAAACTGTATATATATAAACACTATCCTATGATATGCATTGTTGTAGAGAGGAAAACAAACAGTATTTTAAAATACAGTGAAAAGATTTACCATTGGAAAAAATCCTAGGGTTAGTTGGGTCTAACTCTAAGGGGATAATGTTGGCAATGTTTAAATTAGTGCAGTCTGTTAAAAAAATGATCCTCAATTTATTTAACAAAGTGAACAGCTTTGTTAATTAATAAAGATGTTACAAAATAAAGTAGATTTGGTTAAAAAATAAACTACCAGTCTCACTTGTAAACACACATATAAAAAACTTTACATAAAATATTAACTAGCAAAATTCAGTTCTGTGGAAAACGATAAAGCATTTTCCATCCTAAAATAATAAATTCAGACTAATTTAGATTACCTAAGAATGTTTTCAATAGTAATTGTATTCAAGGGTCAGTGAGAGATTATATAAAATATGTGGTGAAAGCCCAAACTATTTTCGTACAGAAATAAAAAGGAAAGATTTTATAGATACATATAAAACTGAATATAAATCTCAACACAATTGTTAGAGAACCATTTTTAAAAGGACTGGTATGAACGGTATGAAAGAGAAGTAAAAATTTACAATTTTCTCATCATATTTAAGGAAATCAAAATATTTTCATTAAATGGATGATACTGATATTTAGAGAATTTAAATTCACTTATGATATTAAAACATTCTGAAGTAATCACTTGTAAAATTAAAAGAAGAATATATATTTCTATATTACTAAATAAAAAGTGGAAAGAAAATATTCTCTGCTAGTGACTAAACTTTTGGTCTGGGGTCTGGTCTGTGAAGAGGTAATGGCTGAAGTCAACCTTGTGACTTAGGAACAGGAGTGAATACTGCCAGACGTGAATGCCCCGTTTTCAAGAACACAGGAAAAGAAAGTTTTCAAAATAGATTAATAATTAGAATACTTAGAAAATGTAAAATAATTTAAAATATAATAGCCTTTGAAAGAAAAAAAGAAAAATTTGTTTAGTAATTAAAGAAATCACAAATATAACACTTGAAATGAGAAAAGAGATAAAAGAATCTATAAGGAGAGTCAAAAACTATGAGATACTTCATACTACTTTATGAAAATACAACTAAAAATCTTAAAAAAGGGTGATTTTATTAAAAAGTTTAATTTACCAATAATGATTTAATTCCTATTATTAATAATACTATTTTGGAATACTTATGTATCAGACACTTCACATATTTAATCTCAATTAGTTCTTTTCATAACTCCATGATTAGATATTCTTATAAGTATCCCCATTTTATAGTTAACAACACTGAGACTTGGTGATATAAGTAACTTGTCTAGGGTCACACAACCAACCGCTCAATACCAGAGCCTGGAATCAATGTTGGTGGGATGGTTACAGAGATATATTCTAAGCAACTTTGATAATTTTTCTGTATTCTGGGGAAAACTGTTTTGTGAAATGCTATAAAAATTGGGAGGAGCTTCCAGAATAAATGAGTTTGAGGAATATCACACTCTCTATTCTCCTTATTACCTGAGAGTTCTGAAATTAAAAAAAAAAAAAAATGGGGAATTTTGCAGAATTGTATGTCAAGGAACTTGCAAAATGTTGTACTATATAAGATTACCATCATCAAAAAATGACTGCTGTGGAATAAAGGAAATATATTTCCAAATACTCATCTATTTTAAAAGACATGGTTCTTAAAATTTTTATTACTGATTTCTTTCAAAATTCAAAAAAACATAATATTTTTGTAAATAAACCATTCAAGACCATAGAAAGGTTTTAAATAAATCTTCTCAGTGAAATTAGTCAATTTTCTTTCATCAAAAACTGCCTGTTTGTTCTATAAAAGAAAATTAGAGACAAATTTTGTTTATAACTAAACAAAACAAAATTCAAATCAAAATACCAGCTAGATTAATCCAAAAGTATATAAAAGATAACATATCATGACTAAATACCTTCAATAAGTTAAAAATTATTTAATATTAGGAAAATTTGATAATCTATATTATCATGTTAATAGGCCAAATGACAGAATTTTGATAATATTTCATACCATATGTGTATTTATAAAAATATTTTTTAACATAGTAAAGTGTAAATAGAAGTATATTTCTTCAAAATAATGAGAATATCTAAAGCCAAAAGCTAACACTGAATTTAATTATAAAACTTCAGAGAAATTCCATTTAATTCAGGATTAAAATAAGTGTTCCCATTGCAATCATTTTAGCTCAACATTACTCTTGAAATTCTGGTCTATTCAATGAAATTAGGGGAACAAAAGAGATAAAACTATTAGAATATTAAAAAGTATGTTGTTTTCAAATAGGTAAAAAGTTAGAACTTAAGCATTCTTCAAATGAAGATAGGTTAAAAGTGAATTATAGTATAATCTCATTGGCACTAAAAATATGCTTTTACAGAAACACTGAAACTGGAATCTGTCTATAACATATTATGACAGAAAAATGTCAATTACCTTTAACTCACTGAACAAGTAAGTGCCAGGCACTGTTTTAGGCAATGGAGATTGAAGAGTTAAAAACTATACACAAATCCCTGCCCCATGGAGCTTACCTTTAGTAGGGGTATGCAGCAAGACAAATAAATAAGTAAATGTATTTCTATTCATATTTATCTAACTTCTCAGAGAATAATGTCTTAATGTCTAAAACATGATAGTCACTTTGACACTGTCTTGATTTTTTAATATAGAAATACATATGTAAAAGATTGGAAGCTTAAATATCAAAATGTAAACTGTGGTTATTTCCAAATATTTTAACTGTGAATGATTTCATAGTTTGCATGCTTTTCTTGCTTTTCAAAAACTAATTCTACAATAAAGGCAAAAAACACATAAATTTAGAAATGTAGAATTTATTTTAAAGTCCAACATAAAGCATCACAATTTCTCATTCCTTTTCAGTTTTATTTATAACTCATAAAGTTAATGATCAAATATCCTATCACAGACTAAACTATAGTGATAAAGATCAATTGTAGTGTGATTTCTCTCTATTATGTTGTGTTGAAAGCCATACCAAAGTTAAATTTGAAATCTGTGCTTCTCTGCAATTAAAATAAATTATATGTAATCAAAAACAGTAAAGATTAAGATCGACTGCCAGTTACATCGACATCCAAACCATACTCTGTCCCCAAATTCCAAGTTGTAATTTGCTAAGCTGAAAGAACAAACATACGTTATTTGTATAGCCAGACATATGATTATCTGGATAAAAGTATGAGTACCATCCCCATAAGGCATAATCCAATATATTACTACAGAGCTGAAAAGCCAAACTCAACTCATTCTTATCCTACTGACTCATGCTTATGAATAAATTTTAAAAGTATTTTGTGCACCCATAACCTTGGAAAGTATATATGATGAATTTATTACCCACTTGCAAAACACAGGGTTTTACCCAAGTGGAGCTGTTCCCTCATTTTGCTATATATTCTAATATTATGAAATGTTGCAGAGAATGACAAACACTGTTCCAGAAGAAAGATGGAAATTTATGTACCCTGTTCCACAATAAAATAGAGTGGTTATGTGGCAAAATGAAAAAGGAAGATTGGGCTTGGCATCTATACGAAGAGCAAACATTCAAGAAAGTTTTCCAATGCTTACTTCTACCAGCAAAATGAAGGCAATTATCTAGACAAACCATATGAAAGGAGTTATAGTCCCTGATAGAAGACACTCACTGTACATGCAGACCATCACATTTTTGAAAATCTTTCATGTTTAGAACATTGTGTTTTATGTGAAATTCCTAGGGGTGAACAAAAACTATTCCTCTAAATTGCTTTCTTTTTCTCTCATCAAACCCCGGACATTTCCCTCTCTCCAGTGTTGATTTATTGTGCATGTACTATGACAGACCACCATTTATAGAGCACTGATGATGACAGTTTCTGGCATACAAAGGTGAAAAGATATGATCCTTGCTGTCAAAGTAGTTGACAAATTCGAAATTCTAAGAATTTGTCCATTCCTTCCAGGTTGTCCATTTTATTGGCATAGAGTTGCCTGTAGTAGTCTATAAGGATGCTTTGTATTTCTGCAGTGTCTGTTGTAACTTCTCCTTTTTCATTTCTAATTTTATTGATTTGAGTCTTCTCCCTCTTTTTCTTGATGAGTCTGGCTAATGGTTTATCAATTTTGTTTATCTTCTCAAAGAACCAGCTTTTAGTTGTACTGATCTTTGCTACTGTTTTCTTTGTTTCTATTTCATTTATTTCTACTCTGATCTTTATGATTTTTTTCCTTCTCCTAACTTTGGGTTTTGTTTGTTCTCCGTTCTCTAGTTCCTTTAGGTGTAAGGTTAGATTGTTTATTTGAGATTTTTCTTGTTTCTTGAGGTAGGCTTGTCCAGCTATATACTTCCCTCTTAGAACTGCTTTTGCTGCATCCCATAGGTTTTGGATTGTCGTGTTTTCAATGTCATGTCACTAAGTATTTTTTGATTTCCTCTTTGATTTCTTCAGTGATCTCTTGGTTATATAGTAACATATTGTTTAGCCTCCATGTGTTTGTGTTTTTTACATTATTTTCCCTGTAATTCATTTCTAATCTCATAGCATTGTGGTCAGAAAAGATGCTTGATATGATTTCAATTTTCTTAAATTTACTAAGGCTTGATTTGTGACCCAAGATGTGATCTATCCTGGAGAATGTTCCATGCGCACTTGAGAAGAAAGTGTAATCTGCTGTTTTTGGATGGAACGTCCTATAAATATGAATTAAATCTATCTGGTCTATTGTGTCATTTAAAGCTTCTGTTTCCTTATTTATTTTCATTTTGGATGATCTGTCCATTGGTGTAAGTGAGGTGTTAAAGTCCCCCACTATTATTGTGTTAGTGTCGATTTCCTCTTTTACAGCTGTTAGCAGTTGCCTTATGTGTTGAAGTGCTCCTAAGTTGGGTGCATATATATTTATAATTGTTATATCTTCTTCTTGGATTGATCCCTTGATCATTATGTAGAATGTCTCTTGTAATGTCTCTTGTAAGAATGTCTCCTTGTCTCTTGTAACATTCTTTATTTTAAGGTCTATTTTATCTAATATGAGTATTGCTACTCCAGCTTTCTTTTGATTTCCATTTGCAGGGAATGTCTTTTTCCATCCCCTCACCTTCACTCTGTATGTGTCCCTAGGTCTGAAATGGGTCTCTTGCAGACAGCATATATATGGGTCTTGTTTTTGTATCCATTCAGCAAGGCTGTGTCTTTTGGTTGGAGCATTTAATACATTCACGTTTAAGGTAATTATCAATATGTATGTTCCTATTATCATTTTCTTGTTTGGGGTTTGTTTTTGTAGGTCCTTTTCTTCTCTTGTGTTTCCCACTTAGAGAAGCTCCTTTAGCATTTGTTGTAGAGCTGGTTTGGTGGTGCTGAATTCTCTTAGTTTTTGCTTGTCTGTAAAGCTTTTGATTTCTCCATCGAATCTGAATTAGATCCTTGCCTGGTAGAGTAATCTTGGTTGTAGGTTCTTCCCTTTCATCACTTTAAGTATATCATGCTACTCCCTTCTGGCTTGTAGAGTTTCTGCTGAGAAATCAGCTGTTAACCTTATGGGAGTTCCCTTGTGTGTTATCTGTGATTTTTCCCTTGCTGTTTTCAAAAATTTTTCTTTGTCTTTAATTTTTGCCGATTTGATTACTATGTGTCTTGGTGTGTTTCTCCTTGGGTTTATCCTGTATGGGACTCTGCGCTTCCTGGACTTGGGTGCCTATTTCCTTTCCCATGTTAGGGAAGTTTTCGACTATAATCTCTTCAAATATTTTCTCAGGTCCTTTCTCTCTCTCTTTTCCTACTGGCACCCCTATAATGTGAATGTTGTTGCATTTAATGTTCTCCCAGAGGTCTCTTAGGCTGTCTTCAATTCTTTTCGTTCTTTTTTCTCTATTCTGTTCCACAGCAGTGAATTCCACCATTCTGTCTTCCAGGTCATTTATCTGTTCTTCTGCCTCAGTTATTCTGCTACTGATTCCTTCTAGTGTAGTTTTCATTTCAGTTACTGTATTGTTCATCTCTGTTTGTCTGTTCTTTAATTCTTCTAGGTCTTTGTTAAACATTTCTTGCATCTTTTCGATCTTTGCCTCCATTCCTTTTCCGAGGTCCTGGATCATCTTCACTCTCATTATTCTAAATTCTTTTTCTGGAAGGTTGCCTATCTCCACTTCATTTAGTTGTGTTTCTGGGGTTTTATCTTGTTCCTTCAACTGGTACATAGCCCTCTGCCTTTTCATCTTGTCTGTCTTTCTGTGAATGTCAAGCCAAGGCCTTTTCCAACCTTCTTTTTTCCATGTCCCTTTTTTTTTTTGTCTTTTTACACTGTGGTTCTGTTTTACCTTGTTGTTGTTGATTCATTTATATTTTTATTTTTTCTAATAATTTTTTTCTTTTTCGAATTTCATTTTATACTTTATACTTTGTTATTCAGCTCCTTTTGGCTTGTTCACTTTTTTTCCTCTTGTGGTGCTGTTTTACCTTGTTGTAGTTGTTTCACTTACATTTTTATTTTTCCTAATATATTTTTTATCTTTCGAATTTTATTTAATTTTTTATTTTTTATTATTGTACTTCTCCCTTTTTTTTCTTTTCTTTTGCCACACCATGTGGCTTGCAGGATCTTGTTTCTCAGGCTGAGGGTCAGGCCTGAGATACCATGCTGGGAGCACCAAATCCAAACCACTGGACTAACAGAACCTCAGACCCCAGGGAATATTTATCAGAGTGAGGCCTCCCAGAGGTCCTCATCTTGGCACCAAGACCCACCACCACCCAAGGGTCTGCTAACTCCAGTGGTAGATGCCTCAGGCCGAACAACCAGTAAGACAGAAATATAGCCCCACCCGTCAAAAAGCATGAGACAACAAAAAATATGTTACAGACGAAGGAGCAAGGTAAAAACCTACAAGAACAAGTAAATGAAGAGGAAATACGCAACCTACCTGAAAAGGAAATCAGAGTAATGATTGTAAAGATGATCCAAAACCTCAGAAAGAGAATGGAGACACAGATCGAGAAAATACAAGAAATGTTTAACAAAGACCTAGAGGAACTAAAGAACAAACAAACAGTGATGAAGAACACAATAATTGAAATGAAAAATACACTAGAAGGAATCAATTGTAGAGTAACTGAGGCAGAAGAGCAAATAAGTGAGCTGGAAGACAGGCTGGTGGAATTAACTGCTGAGGAGCAGAATAAAGAAAAAAGAATGAAAAGAATTGAGGACAGCCTCAGGGATCTCTGGCATAACTTTAAACACACCAACATTCGAATTATAGGGGTCCCAGAAGAAGAAGAGAAAAAGAAAGGGTCTGAGAAAACATTTCAAGAGATTATAGTGGAAAACTTCCCTAATATGGGAAAGGAAAAAGCCACCCAAGTCAGGAAGTGAAGAGAGTCCCATACATGATAAACCCTAGGAGAAAAACACCAAGACACATATTAATCAAACTAACAATAATTAAATTCAAAGAAAAAATGTTAAAAGCAGCAAGGGAAAAGCAACAAATAACATACAAGGGAATCCCTATAAGGTTAAGAGATGATTTTTCAGCAGAAACTCTGCGGCCAGAAGGGAGTGGGAGGATATATTTAAAATGATGAAAGGGAAAAACCTACAACCAAGAGGAAGGAACAATCCCAAACTCATTCTACAAGGCCACCATCACCCTGATACCAAAACCAGACAAAGATATCACACAAAAAAGAAAATTACAGACCAGTATCACTGATGAACACATATGCAAAAATCCTCAACAAAATATCAGCAAACAGAATCCAACAACACATTAAAAAGATCATGCACCATGACCAAGTGGGATTTATCCCAGGGATACAAGGATTCTTCAGTATACATAGAACAATCAGTGTGATACACCATATTAACAAGATAAACAATAAAAACCATATGATCACCTCAGTAGATGCAGAAAAAGCTTTCGACAAAATTCAACACCCAAATTGATAAAAAAAAACTCTCCAGAAAGTGGGCATAGAGGGAACCTATATCAACATAATAAAGGCCCTATAAAGCAATCCCACAGCAAACATCATTTTCACTGGTGAAAAACTGAAAGCATTTCCTCTAAGATCAGGAAGAAGACAAGGATGTCCACTCTCGCCACTAGTATTCAACATGGTATTGGAAGTCCTAGCCATGGCAATTAGAGAAGAAAACAAAATAAAAGGAATATAAATTGGAAAAGAAGTAAAACTGTCACTGGTTGCAGATGGCATGATAATATACATATAAAACTCTAAAGATGTCACCAGAAAACTACTAGAACTAATCAATGAATTTAGTAAGGTTGCAGGATACAAAATTAATGCACGGAAATCTCTTGCATTCCTATACACTAAAACAAAAGATCAGAAAGAGAAATTAAGGAAACAATCCCATTTACCATCACAACAAAAAGAATAACTACCTAAGAATAAACCTACCTAAGGAGGCAAAAGACCTGTACTCAGAAAAGTATAAAACACTGATGAAAGAAATCAAAGATGACACAGATGGAGAAATATACCATGATCTTGGATTGGAAGAATCAATATTGTGAAAATGACTTAACTACCCAAAGCAATCTACAGGTTCAATGCAATCCCTATCAAATTACCAATGGCACTTTTCACAAAATTAGAACAAAAAATTTTACAATTTGTTTGGAAACACAAAGGACCCTGGATAGCCAAAGCAATCTTGAGAAAGAAAAACGGAGCTGGTGGAATCAGGCTCCCCAACTTCAGACTATACTACAAAGCTACAGTAATCAAGACAGTATGGTACTGGCACAAAAACAGAAATATAGATTAATGGTAGAGGATGAAAGCCCAGAGATAAACCCATGCACCTATGGTCACCTACTCTATGACAAAGGAGGCAAGACTATACAATGGAGACAAGATAGCCTCTTCAATAAGTGGTGTTGGGAAAAATGGACAACTACATGTAAAAGAATGAAATTAGAACACTACCTAATATCATACACAAAAACAAAGTCAAAATGGACTAAAGACCTAAATATAAGACCAGACACTATAAAACTCTTAGAAGAAAACACAGGGAAAACACTCATTCACATAAATCACAGCAAGATCTTTTATGACCCCCCTCCTAGAATAATGAAAATAAAACCAAAATAAACAAATGGGATCTAATGCAACTTAAAAGCTTTTACACAGCAAAGAAAACCATAAACAAGATGAAAAGATAACCCACAGAATGGGAGAAAACATTTGCAAACGAAGCAACTGACAAAGGATTAATCTCCAAAATATACAAACAACTCATGCAGCTCAATATCAAAAAAACAAACAACCCAATCAAAAATGGGCAGAAGACATAAATAGACATTTCTCCAAAGAGGACATACAGATGACCAAGAGGCACATGAAAATATGCTCAACAGCATTAATTATTTGAGAAATGCAAATCAAAACTACAATGAGGTATCACCTCATATGGTCAAAACCGTCATTAAATAATTACGTATTTAATGTAAGCCATCATTAAATAATCTACAAACAATAAATAATGTAAGCCATCATTAAATAATCTACAAACAATAAATGCTGGAGAGGGTGTGGAGAAAAGGGAACCCTTTTGTACTGTTGGTGGGAATGTAAATTGATACAGGCACTGTGGAGAACAGTATGGATGTTCTTTAAAAAACTAAAAATTGAACTACCTTATGACCCAGCAATCCCACTACTTGGCGTATAGTCTGAGAAAACCATAATTCAAAAGACTGTTCATTGCAGCACTATTTACAATAGCCAGGACATGGAAACAACCTAAATGTCCATCTACAGATGAATGGATAAAGAAGATGTGGTATATATATATAATGGAATATCACTCAGCCATAAAAAGGAATGAAATTGGGTCATTTGCAGAGATGTGGATGCACCTAGAGTCTGTCATACAGAGTAAGTATGCCAGAAAGAGAAAAATAAATATCATATATTAATGCATATATATGGAATCTAGGAAAATGGTACAGATGAATGTATTTGCGGGGTAGGAACAGAAAGGCAGACATAGGGAACGGACATGTGGGCACAGGGGGAGAAGACGAGGGTGGGATGAACTGGGAGATTAGGTTTGGCATAAATACACTACCATGTGTAAAACAGATAGCTAGTGGGAACCTGCAATATAGCACAAGGAGCTCAGTTCGCTGCTCTGTGATTACCTAGATGGGTGGGATGGGGCAGGGAGGGAGGTCCAAGAGAACGGGGATGTATGTATACATATAGCTGATTCACTTCACTGTACAGCAGTAACTAACATAACAGTGTAAATCAATTATACTCCAAAAAAAATAAATATATAATTAAATAAATAAATAAGATGTGGTACATATATACAATGGAATATTACTCGGCCATTTAAAAGAACAAAATAATGCCATTTGCAGTAACATGGATGGACCTGGAGATTATCATACTAAGTGAAGTAAGTCAGACAGAGAAAGACAAATATCCTACGATACCACTTAGATGCGGAATCTTAAAAAAAAAATGATACAAATGAACTTGTTTACAAAACAGAAACAGACTTACAGACTTAGAGAATGGACTTATCATTACCGGGCAGGTGGGTGGGGGGAGGGATAGATTGGGAGTTTGGGATTGACAAGTACACACTGATATATTTAAAATAGATAAACAACAAGGACCTACTGTATAGCACAGGGAACTCTGCTCAATACCCTGTAATAACCTAAATGGAAAGAGAATTTGAAAAAGACTAGATACATGTGTATGTATAACTGAATCACTTTGCTCTACAGCTGAAACTAACACAACATTGCTAATCAACTATACTCCAATATAAAATAAAAATTTACAAAAAAGAAAAAATATATATTTAAATGGTTTTGTATGTACCAAGTAGAAAAGCAGAAAAAAAGGAGATAGAAATGGATAATATTCTGGGGCGGTTGGGGAAAGTTTTATACAGAGATTGCCATAGAGGTGGGTTTTCACAATTCTTCCCTTTGACGGAACAGAGGTCAAACAATACCCTTTCTGACAGGATGGGACAGACATCACATATTTGATTGTACCGTGATATACCTTGGTCTTCTTTTTTCTATATGTCTTTAATTGGTGACATGGTTCCTGGACTCATCCTCATTTGAGAAGTCCACCTCCAATTTCACTAAGCCAACCCTTGGCCCCATTCAGGTCTTTGTTCCGGGACATGGAGCTCAATATGCCCTCAGGTAGCTGCCATTCCAATGAAAGGATAATAAAAGAATAAATCAAACAAGTTAAAATGATAGTGACTTTAGTGTGGGAGAAATGATATAGATCAAGGGACCTAGAATGGTCTCTGAAGTGGGAGTGGGCAAACCATGGCCTGCCACCTGATTCTATAAATAGAATTTGCTTGGAATGACAGCCACAATCATTCATTTACATACTGTCTTTGGCTAATTTCCTGCTTTAATGGCAGATTTTGGTATTTGTGACAAAAACCATATGTCCCACAAAGGCTAAAATATTTACTACATGGACCTTTACAGAAGAAGTTTGCTCATCCCATCTTAGAGGAACAGATACTAGATCTGAGGTCTGAGTGAAAAGAACAAGAATATTAGTTGTTTATGGCCACATAAGAAATTGCCTTAAGACCTGTGATTTAAAACAACAGACGTTTATCATCTCATAGTTTTTGTGGGTCAGGAATCCAGGTGTGGCTTAACTTGGTCCACTGGCTGGGGGTTTCTACCAAGAATGCAATCAAGGTGTCAGGTGGGGCTGCAGTCACCTCCAGGTTCAACTGGAGGGAATCTGCTTTCAGGTTCCCTCACAGGCTGCTGGCAAGCCTTCGGTCTTCCCTGGCTATTGGCTGGAGACATCAGTTCCTTGCCATGTGGGCTTCTCCAGCAGGGTACTCACAATGTAATAGCTGGCTTCCCTTAGAATGAGGGATTAGAAGGCATGAAAATGAAAAATACAGAGAGCCCCGAAGAGAAGACACTATCTATATCCTACTCTCAAAAGTGACTTCTCATTAATTTTCCCACGTTCTATTCACTAGAAATGAGTCTGCAGGTACACTGTATGCACAAGGGGAGGGGATGACACAGGACACAGATATCAGGAGATAGGGATTATTGGGAGCCATATTACAAGTTGCCTACCACAAGGGGTCATTCAAGTAGGAAGAGCATTCTAAAGAAAGACTGCAAATATTGTAAAGCCCCCAAGTTAAAAATGAGCTTGGCTGTAATGGCAGAAGTAAGTCTCTCAGGAACAACAAGATCATATGACTGGATCATGTGGAAGGAAAAGCAAATATCAGGGAAATAAGGTCTGAAAGGTCAGACCTAGATTACAGAGATTTATAAGTCATGGAAAAGTAGCTGGATTTTATTTCAAGTATAATTGAAGTCCAATGGAAAACTTTAAGTTGGGGAGAGGACATACTTAGATTCAAGGCTTAAAAAGTTTTATTTAGCTGAGTGAATGTGAAATAGACTTTGCTAGCTAAGGCCATATACTTAATTTCACTTGTCGTGGGAATCCCTGGTAATGTGGATACCGAGCATACTTGTTACTGGAAGATCCTCTGAATTTACTGACAATAGTGGGTTAAGGTTACATAAGTAGCTAGAACATAACTTGATAAATATGGATATAACAATGCAAGTGTTTTAAATTAACCAAATTTTAGCAGGAAAAACTGGCTTTGAAAAGTTGTATCTTAATGATTAATTGAAATACATTTTACAAAAGTTCCAGATGGCTATTGTGCCACTGTCCATTACTATAAATACACAATGGTATGTTGTCATCCTCTTTTTGATAAAATGTTTCTTAACATCATATCCTTTTTTGACTCTAAACATTCATTTGCTCTGTCCATATTAGAAAAAAGATACACTTGACATAGTCTAGCAAAGACTTTTTTTTGTTAATTCTAAATACTTATGCAGTCATGTCCTCCACTTCACTTTGATACAGCTTTTTAAAGGTATAAAATACATACCATATAATCCTACAGTTAATTTTAAATTTGTTTTCCATATTTTAATAGCAATAATAAGACACTTATTTGGGAAATACAATTGTACAGAAGAAAGAATACAGAAGATGTATCTATTTCCAAAACTCTACCAATAAACTTTCTACTAGTGGTTATCAATCCTTTATGAGACAAAGGAAATACTCGCTTCTTCCATGAGTTGTTTTCTGGCCACCTCTATATCTGCAATTTCCTGAAAAGAGTATCTCTGTTTGACTCTTGCTAACTCAACTGAGTAAACAGACTCAGCACAAGTCTAAAAGCAGTGGAAATATACAGTTACTTTAATGTTCACTCAGATGTGTTCACTCAAATCTATGACTTGAGTATTAATATGTGATTATTGCAAGTCCATCACCTCTTCTTTTTCCACCTCATGCTTTTTATACCCTGTTTACAACAATTTTTGGACCCCTTAGTTTACTGAATTATCAATTTTTCACTGTCATATTCCCCTTCCTGTCCTCAGCTTCCTTAAATTTCTGTTACATACATTCTTTAGCCCCTTATTATATTCGCTCCCCACCTCAATCTTCTTGCCCTTCTCTCCATCCTCTCTCAAACTCATCTGGTTGAATCCAACTTTCAGTTTTTTCTCTGTTTACACTAGAAGAGATGGATATGTCTGCAGAAAAATACACAGCCTTGGTAACTTATCTCCCTTTAATTTCATGACCACAAACCACCTTGTAGCCCAGCAGCCCTACCATTTTTTTTTTTTTTTTTTTTTTTTGCGGTACGCAGGCCTATCACTGTGTGGCCTCTCCCGTTGCGGAGCACAGGCTCCGGATGCGCAGGCTCAGCGGCCATGACTCAGGGGCCCAGCCGCTCTGCAGCATGTGGGTTCTTCCCGGATCGGGGCACGAACCCGTGTCCCCTGCATCGGCAGGCGGACTCTCAACCACTGTGCCATCAGGGACGCCCAGCCCTACCATTTTTAACTGGCCCATTCTTTCTCCCACTCTCTGAAACTGGTTTACCCATTCTCTTCTCTCCTCTCCTCAAACAGGCAAAATATCCTTCCTGCTCATCACTCTCAGCTGAGTGCCTTACATTTCTATTTTATTGAATAAATAGGTGAAAATAAAAGGGAGCATCCATATTCTCCCACTCCCAAATATGATTATAATGAACAAACTATCTCTGTTCTTAAGGTCAATTCTTCCATTGTGCACTGGATCCCATACCCTCTCTCCTACTCATGACCTTTGCTTTTGCAATTATTGCATCACTCTTTTACATCAGCAATGTCATCCACTTACTGGACCATTCCCATTCCTTCAGTATTTTTCTCTTCTTTAGAGCAAAACTCTCAACAGAGTTACCTATACTCTGCTCTATCCACTATTCTCCTCCCATTCTCTTTCAATCTATTCTACCACTCTACTAAAAATGCTCTTTTCTATGTGACCCATGACTATATTTTGAAATACAATAAGAACTTCTCAGTCCTTAACTCTTTCAATCCCTCAAAAGCACTTTTTTTCTGTTGATCAATCCTTCCTTCATGAAGCATACTTTAATTGACCTCTGAGTCTCTATGATCTCATAGTTTTCCCCATTTGACTGGTGGCTCTCTTCCTGGCCTCCTTTTCTGAATATCTTGATTTTGATGTGTTGCAATGATGCAGGGTTCAGTGCTCAAACCTCTTCTTTATCGCTACTTGCCCTAGCTGAATTCATTCACCTCAGCTGCTTTACATACCAAATATACGTTGTGTGTCTAAAATTTGTATCCCATTCCTAACCTATTTTAAATTCCAGAATTCAACAATATCTAGTTCTTCTGTGGTATTTCCACTGGACTGCTTAACAGACATCTAAAATGCAGTATGTTCAAACCAAAATCTTGATTTACTCCTGCCAAACCTACCTTCACAATGCTCCGTATCCTGGTGAATGGAACCTCAGTTACCTAACTGTTAAAATACTCAGTCTTCCTTGACCATGAGTCTTTTTTCCCCACATATCTGTCAGCAAATCCTGACAGCTCTACCTTCAAACCCTTCTCACATTCAGCAATTTCTCAACAACTCTACCATTACAACCCTTGTCCAAATTACCAACCTCACTTACGCGGACTATTGCAAACTAATAGCCCTGCACACACTCTGTCACCTCTCCAAGAGAGCTCCGGGCTAGAGCTCAGATTCTGAAAGTGCATTGCAAGGATTTATATCCTAGATGAGCCAGTTACCTGCCGTATGCCTTGGGCGAATTACTTAATGACCGCGTACCTGTGTTTCCTCACCAGTAAAAGGAGGAAGATAATAGTATCTAACTCACGGATTGTTGTTGGGACTTAAAAACATAGATCAAGCACTTTGAACAGAGTGTGACAAACAATAAGAAATATATAAACGTCAGTCAGTATTATTATCTTATCTATTTTTATTAAGCTATTTTCTACATAGCTGTAAGAAAGATTCCTTAAAAACAAATTAAATCCTGCCAATTTCTTGTTCAAAATACTCAACTGGCTTCTGCTTATATGTAGAATAAAATCCAAAATTCCTCCAGGTCTACATGAGTGGTCTGTCAGCCTACCTCTCTTGAGACCTCACCTGCTGCCAGCTTCCCCTCGCCTGTTCCCTACACTCAAGTTTCTTGCTTCTATTTGAACATTCCAAGCACTCATTTCCCGTGGGATCTAAAACCTTCAACAAATATTCAAAAATGACTTCTTATCCCACTTCCTTCAGCATCTTCTCTGTATGCTTTTCCCTTGATAGACAGATAGCCACCCTATCTCCAATGTCAATTCCCCTTCCCCACAAGTTCATGTTCCCCTTCCTAGCTTGTTTTCCTTGTAAGGACTTATTATCTAACATATATGTTTTAGTAATTCACCTCATTTTTTGACTGTCTTCCCTTCTGGAATGTAAATCCCAGGAACAAAGTTATTTATTTACTTTGTTCTCTTCTGTTTTTCCAGTACCTAAAACAGTACCTGGGACTTAGGTGCTCAAAAATATTTTTTGAATGACTGAATATATGTATATACAAAACAAAACCAGGTCTTATTAAAATGAATATTCCAACAACAAATAATAGTTCTTGAATATTATGAAGGTGATACTACAAAAAATAGAAAGCTTAGAAGTTACTGTTAAATCATAAATCTTCTTCCAGAGAGAAAGAGAGAGAGCAGCTAAGAAATTTACAGAAACTATCTCAAACTAAATTTATGAATGATAAGAATTTCTAAAAGAGAGAATGGAAAAAATAATGCAGAGGAAATTATTAAGAAAAAAATCAAGAAAGCGAACGATATATGTTTCCAGTGTTAAAGGGCCGACAAAGGGTTCAAAGAAACAGTGAGAAAAAGATAATAGCAAAGCCCAACATTTTGAAATGATACAATACTTAAAATAACAAGAGCATCCTAAAAGCCTCTAGACAGAAAAAGTTCAGGTCACAAACAAGGGACTAGACATCAGAAACTTCCTAATAGCAGCGAGAGAGAGCAATAACAAAAGTTCTGAAAGAAAATACTTTTCAACGCTGGATTCTAAGTCCCGTGATACTATTAGTAAGTGTGAGAGTAGAATAAGTACATATTCTGATACGCAAATTTTCAAAAAAAATGAATCCCCAGCTAAATCCATTTCTTAGGATGTTAGTGGAGGTATGTGCCAATAGAATGAGACTAAATTAAGGAAGGATAAAACATGAGATCCTGGAATTAAAGAATCAAGAGAGGAAAAAAGCACAGGTAATTAATAATTTGGGTGAAGACAAAGGGGGATCTCAGAATCACAGCTAGAAAATGAGAGTGGGAGGACAGCGGGCTCAGGGAGAGATCCCCAAGAAGCCAAATTTGGTGGGATGCTTGATGTATTTGAAATTATTGAGATGAGGATTACACTTATGATGGAAAGTCTCGGAATTAATTAGTGATTAGTATATAGAAAATGAAACAAACAAATATATAAAATAATTAACATCAGGGAAAGTAAAACCTTTGTACAAAAACATAATGGTAAGCATCAGTAGTGAATAATATTACAGATTCATAATAATGTAAAAACTATTTTTTCAACCAAAACTCATGTTGTAACTATATTAGGTTGATGTCAGAGGCTGTGTGTGTGTACTAGTGAGTAGGTGTGCAAAGATAGGTGCACATGGGAATGTGTATGCACGAGTGTGCATGTATATGTGTGTGTACGCAAAGATAGGTGTGCACAGGAGTGTGCATGCACACGAGTGTACATGTGTGTACTAGTGAGTAGGCTGCAAAGATAGGTGTGCACGGGAGTGTGCATGTATATGTGTGTGTACGCAAAGATAGGTGTGCACAGGAGTGTGCATGCATACGAGTATACGTGTGTGTGTGTCTGGAAGGTGGATGGTGTGAAAGGTAGCCACCCATGGAAAGTTAAGATGAAATATCAAGGAACAGTATGATATGTTATTTAGAAATACAGGGTTAAATACTAAACAAATAATCAGCTAAGTATCTAAAAGTTGAAAATAGCTACCTTTGAGGACTAGGGATGTGTTCTATGTATTTGGGTGCAGAGTGGACAGGAGATAACTCTTTGTTTTAAATAAATCTTGTTAAATTATTTGACTTTTTAAAATTACTTGCATGTGTCACTTGGAAAACATATTTAAAAAGATGTGTGAATTGTGTGACTTAGTTTCTAGCCAAAACACAACCCAATAACTTCCCAAACCTTTCTCCAATATCCAACCATATTACCTTTAACATACACAGACATTCTTTTTAAGCTTTGTCCAAAATGCAGTCATAAACATAACTTAGTCTCTTGACTCCCCCAAATAATATCTCAGTTATGTGGAGTGTGGGCTAGATAACAAAGCACTCTCACATATATCATCTCATTTTACCCTTTGTATTAATGTAGTAAAGTAAGGCAAGCAATCATTACCACTTTACAAACATTGAAACTGAGGTTCAGAAAGATTACAGACTGAGCCAGGCTTATATTCCATCCACTGATGTTTTGCCTAATATTCATTTAGCTGTACTATGTATGTTAAGTCCAGTAATTTTTTCCCTACAATACATGATACACACGAAGAGCCACTGCACCCAATGATACAGTTTCATTGCTTTTGGGAGGCCAAGTATATGAGCTATCTAGTATTCCGCTTGGACTACGCTTTGGGGCTAATCTGACTTCAGGCCCAGATAACAGTATGAGTACATGCGTGTGTGTGTGTGTCTGTGTCTGTGTGTATGTGTGTGTGTGTGTGTACGCTTGCTTATGTATTTACTTATTTTATATTTTGAATTTCTAAAAAAAAAAAAATCAGTAGCTGAAGATATGACAACTCTGATAATATTTTCCATGATTTCCTTTTTTGTTGTTGATGTGCAGGTGTTCTTTTCCCCAAAATCCTATACAATTGAAATTCACACTACATAAAGATAAAATATTCAATTTCAGTCTACCATAAAGTGACTTACTGGCATTTGAAGAAGAAACAGATGATTGACAAGAAATCTATCTAAACTATAAAACTATGCACCTTAAAATCTGGGATGGTCTAATCACTTCCTCAACATACGATGATGTAGTTTGGAGATATTTTCACAAAGTCTTGAAATTTTCCAAAGCCAAAAACAGGATAAAATGCCTTCATATATAGTCATAACTTCAACACACAACCTTTGTCTTTATTTTATAAGTAGTATATTACTGAAAAGGGTAAAATAGGAAAATAAATTTATTCTGGATTGTTTTATAATCAAGTCTATAGAAATTCATTTGTAGTAGCAGCATAATCAAGCAATAGCTACAGCTATTACAAATGTAATTTTAATTTAAACTATTCAATAAGATTAATGAATAAATGATGCAAAGGCATCACAGTTTAAAGCGTCTTCCAATTGTAGCTAGTCTTTTTCTTGGGAAATATTTTTGTACTAGAAGTAAAGACTGGCAGAAAATGTACACTACTGATGACACAAGCCTGTGTTTCTTATCGGACTAGTTTTAGTTCTTTGGGTTTTACTAACATCAGTGCTTTGGTGTCCTTTATAACTAAGAGCTATCAACACAAACCTCAAAGACAAATAAATATCTTGCTACAATATGGTGAGAGGTTAACAAACTTCATAATGCTTAAAATTTCATTAGGAATATATCTAAGCACAGACTAACGCTTTGAATTGCTTCTTTACTATGCAAGAATATCCCTAGGCTTTTCAATTAAATTCTCTTGTATTGTCATGAATTATCTTTTCTTTTAATCCAGCCAATTGAAAAAGAGAACAATTACTAAAGTTAATGGAAACAAAGTAATCTATGGGGAGGTTTTCTTCTCTATGGACATGTTTACCATTTTCCAGGCAAGAGAAAAATGGTACTAATATCGTCTCACATTTCCTCTAGAACATTACTCTTAAGGGAACTCTAGTGACCAGCAAAAGAGAACATAAGCTCTATTTTCTTCCCCATGGAGAAAAGGCCTATAAAAAGCTTTTTTAATTCTTTAAACGTATTCATTTAGAATCCAGAAACTCAAAATATTTCACCAACCAATCACTAAACGTAAAGCATCTACTGAATCATCAACTCTGCAGTGTCCTGTGTGAACTTAAATTCTTCATGCTCCTCATAATTATGGAACAGAAAAGTGCAAATAAAATTCCCAAATCCCAGGAAAACAGAAGTTCTGGGTTGTACCAGATATATCTGAATGTGCACTTGTGCCCCTCCAAGTAAGCAGAGAGAGTGTGTGATCATTCCTGCCATTAGATCTGATTGGACCAGCAATGAGATTGAAAGCCTAGCCCTGAGATCTTGAACTGAGTGCCCTGGCTCCAAAATATAACCTGGGGTCAATCAGAGGCTTGCAGAGACTTTCTAATAGGCAGCAATGGGGATGCTGGCCGCAGTCCTGCACACTAAGAAGACTGGGAGAGGATGAGTGGGAGCTGGTAACACTATGAAAAGCACAGCATTTATGTGCTACGAAGAGAAATGGAGACGACAGAGAGAGAGCATTCTCTGGAGCTCTTCCAAAGGGCTACAAATTCAACTTGTCCTGAATTCTTATGGAGATCTTACAGGCATTTAAAATAATATCCTCCTCAACTGATTCTTTTCTGAAAACTTTTAGAGTACATTTTCTATTTCTTATAAGAACCTTGACTTGGACATGAGTATTACGAGTGCCTGACTACATAAAAGAGGCAGTCTGATACACAAGAAAGAAGAGTTGTAGTTGCCATGTATCCTAGTAAGGCAAGGCATTAGTGGTGAAACCTTGGAGAGGTCATTTAATCTCTGGGATCTTAAGTTTCCTCATCAATAAAATGAGGAAAACAATCCATTCTTTATAGGATTATTATCAGGATTTTTTAAAGTGGATGTAAATCTATCATTTTTCTAACACAGAATAAGAGCACAATAAACGATATTTACTTTATAATTATGCAAGCAGGTTGTATACCCTTCATCTGGCCTGCGTAAACTTTTCATTTCTTACACTTAATCAAATGTAAGATACTTAAAAGATGAAGTTTTCCTATCAGAGGAAATAGGCTAGAATTCCCTTATGGAATTTTTTTTAATAGCCTATGTGTTTATGGACTTGAAACATATAAGCCATGAAAACTGCATTTATTTTTCTATGATTTTTTCTTTTTTTAGAAAATATGAATTGTTGAAGAAAATGGGTCTATTCACTCCTTATATTTTCTTAAACTGTTCAGTCCAGTGCAGACATAAGTGTATCTGGCTTATTGGTGGTATCTGGCTGTTACTTAGTATCACCAAAGCTTCTTCAAAAAGATTCACCTTTCTTTTTCATATGATTAAAACAAGCGGACAGCGCATAAATTAACCATGATGTGCCTTGCCTTAAACACTTACACGGTACCAGATCCATCCATAATGTATATCATAATCCAAAAATCCTTCAAAAACCCACTGAAGTGCCAGAAAGAGTTTCTTATAAAAACCATAAGTTAATATATTCTGCACATTTCCTTAGGCAAGAATATAGACATTTCACATAAAGTTCCCATCTTTCCATGTGAATATACAGAACGTCTGGCCTTTGCAAAATAGACCTTTAACAGAAGAGAACAAATTAATTCTTTGTTTTTCACTTCACAATGAGAAAAACAGCTGAGGGCCCTTAATTGAAACAATGAGAGGACACACATAGTCCATATAACTCTTTCAAGAAGAATAACCCTTAAATGCTTTCCAGTAGGAGGGACTTTGAGAAAATAAAGTGGATAAATAAACTGCGATGGACAAATTCCCAAATAGTCTTTTCTAAATTGAAACCATCTACACATAAAGTCAACAGATCTCTTTTCTTTAAAATATTCAGTGTCATTCTTACACGAAATAGTCTTTGTTCATCTTACCAAGTAATATTTTAGTTACTGGACAAGGACAATTGTGCAAGTTCCTTGTTCTATACCAGAATTTCAAACATTTTTGTGTTTATATCTTAGTAATAGCTTATAATAATGATGACCTGAAGCAAAATTAATTCCATCCTCACTCCATGCTGGCTTATTCTAAAATAAATGACATGTTCAACAATAACTTTCAAAGCTTTGTTGTGAATTTAGTAACCCTATGAAATATACCTTTTTTCCTCAGTAGCTTTGATTCTTTTTTTACTTAACAGACCTGACAATCAGTTCAAGTTATCTGCTGTTTACATAAAAAGGAACAAATGCAGTCTGGAAACAAGATCAGAATCTCAAAAGACCATAATTACTTGCATCCCCATCTCACATCACCTGCCTGAGACAATCAAGCCACAGGAATTTCTTTCTTGATCCTAGGATTTTTGTGGAATTATTTATTTAAAATAATGCATATTTTATAAGAGAAATCTTTCTTACCAAACAAAACTAAACAAAGTTGTTTCAACACTAGTAATTATCTATGATTTAAAATTTTTAAATTTACTATTAGATATGTTTGTTTTATGTAAAGCATGTGAAATTTTTAAAAATTACACCTTTTCTCCCAGGAGCAATGATAAATGTTAAATAAATTGTCATTGTTTAATGTTGTTAAAATAATTTTAAAGGATAGTACAATAAATGCATTGTCTTTAGCCTCTCAATCCTCCATGTTAGTGTGGTACTTATCACATTTTCTCCAATGTTTTAAGCTAAAACAAGATTCTGGATTTGCTTTTGTGCTACCATATGCGATGCCAAACAACTATCAGAAACAAAAAGCAATGTAAATATAGGAAATCAACTAAGCAAAGATTTCTCCAGATTTGTCTTTGTTTTACTAAGAAATACTTTAATGATTTATTTCACTGCATGTTGAGTGTAAATGCTAAGAACACTGTTAGTTTATAGTTCCAGAGAAGAGTGATTTTATCATATTCAAAATGCCCAAGTAGATACTGTAATAGCAAGTATGAGAGAAGTGAGAAATTCAAAGCAATGCATTGTATAAAATCACTTAATTAAAATGATAAATTATTTAGTTCAATTTTGTAGTGCTTATCTTATAAAGCCGCCAAGAAACAATTTTTTAAGGGACTTCTAAGAGAAGTTTTCCATCTCTTTTGTAACATCAAACATTGTCTTTGGCTGGAAAGGACAATTCAGTTTTTGGTGGATCCATTAAAAACAGAATTATGTCTTTGGTATGTGGTATAATTTATATATTTTCAAATACACTTTGATAACATACGATGGCTTTTCCTTATGAGTTCTAAGTAAATACCATTCAAATCTGTGTGTGAGCAGAGGGCATGAGAGCAATTTAGTGAACTGAACTGGAAGAGATTAAAAGAAAGGTATGTTAGAATATGCCCCCAAACTTAATCTCTATGGGGATTGTGGCAAATGTATAATTAGTTATTTAGGGAAACAAAATGGAAATAAGAATTGAAGCGGGAAAATATAAATACTTTCCACTTTAAGATTTCTTAAATTTCTTACCAAAATTCTTATTAAGAAAATTCTTGTCCTGGTGTTTATTTATACATGTGTTCAGCATTTAACCACTTAACCATTATCTGGCTTTTAAGCAACAAAGTTTAGTAGTGCCTTTGATTTGCTTCAGTATAATGGACACCCTTACTTGGGTTTTAAATTTTGTTTGGATAAAAGTGAGGCTTGTTAGGATTGGGGATCTTATCTTAACTTCCCAAATCCCTTAATACTCCAAAGCTGGAATGAAAACAGAACTGAGAAAGGGCAATCTGCAGGCCTTTCCTTTAGAACCTAGCTTGAAAAGGGACTTTTCCATGGGACAGTTTTAAGAAACAGACATAAAAATAAGTAATATATTATTTAAGTTTAAATGAACATCCTTTTTGAGCAAACAAATGATTTAAAAAAAATAAACATTGGTTGAGCCCCCAAAATTCCAGGTTGAGGTGACATGCCCGGGGTCTTAAGGAAACCTGGATTATTTGGGATGTCTCTAAGAAAAAGCCTTAAAGCTATGAAACATGAACCCCTGCTATCCACTGAAGGTCGTGTTGTTCCGTCCTCAACTGTGTAAATAAAACTCCATCAGCTACTTGTGTTCATCTGTGAGTCAAGAAGAAGTAGCCCATGGTGGTTGCTTAGCCTCACACAGAAACAGATAAAATGCCAGTAGCATAAGGTCTCTTTTATCTATCTAGGAGGAAACCAAGGTCCTATTTGGTTTATCTCTTTTTTTTTTTTTTCCCACCACCCTAGCTATTTTAAGTGATTTTCAGGAGAATCTATTAAAAAAAAAATTGGTCAGAATATTTCAAAATCCAACCAAGTATTTTTCTTCTGAGTGTTAGACATTACAAGGTGGAAACTGTATGAGGTTACAAATAATCTCCAAGGTTTTGAAATAGGTGACCACATCCTGACTCTAGGTTTATTTCATGGATACTACTCTCCATTCCTCCATCCCTATTTAGTTATCAGCAGGAACAGCTAATCAGTTTGTTTACCGATATGGAAAGAAGGATGTGAGAACCAATTACAGAGACGAGCAATAAAAAATTTTTTCTTCCCTGATCAAAGAGAGGAAGAAATAAATCCACACTGAGATGAACAAAGGTCTTTTTCCATAGGCATTCCCAGAATTTACAATCTATGGCAAACTCCACCAGGCTCTCAGTAGCTTTGCTGAATGTGACAAGCCTAATCAGATGTTACACAGAGCAGACGTACATGGGCAGTTAGCACTTTCCACAGGTCTCTAACCTGTGACCCTTCATTCTCTCTACATTAACACCCAGGACTCTGATCCACCGACATCAGTGAACAATTCAAATCCAAGAATGTTACCTTAAAAGATAGAAAGGGATTCAGAAAGTTGCTAATCACACTAAAGTTTGCCAAAAACTGAAGGATTTGCTAAACTCTGTGGAATAGCTATATAGCATAAACTCATTATGCATCAGTATGCTACATGTTAGAAATTCCAACTCCTGCCAGATATGTTACATTAGCATATTTATAATGGAACACTAGATTAACAATGTTTGACATCTTCACTGTGTTCATTTTCAGTTCTATTATTACTCCAAACAGTTCCTCCAAAAACATTAACTGGCTAACAGTAGAACTGTGAACAATTTTGGAAAAAAAGAAAAAAAAAAAAAAGACTGTTTAAAAGCTATTTATATTTTCATTGGGTAGCTTTCTGGAGAATGATCCTGGATTAATTATAGCATTATAAAAGATGCTATAATTTTAAACACTTTTTCCTGTATTCAATCACATATAGAACTAAATTCACAAGAACTTCTGCATAAGTTTCAAATTGAACACAATGAAAAGGTTCTAATTTTTTATAAGCTAGTGACGAAATGCTTGGATAATTTCACACCTCACTGAGTAAACAGAAGAAAGCCTAGAGTTTATTCATCTAGTACTGCTTCCAACGGTGATCTTTTTATTTCTAAATATCTCTAAAGGACATTCTGGTAGGTACCATATTTGGAGGACGGGGCCATGCGATTTAATGGAAAAACAAACTTTGGTGAAAGGCAAGCCTGAGCTTGAGTACTTACTAGTTGTGTGTGACCTTCAGGCTGCTCACTCTTTTCTGGTCTTCTTTTTTCCCATCTACAAAGACAAGGATGATAATATTTTGCAGGGATCATTCAGGATTTAAAAAGTAATAGTAAGAAATGAAAGCAGACCACCACCCTCCCCAACTCATAAAAGTAACTGTCCCTAGTCTTGTATCTAATTCAAATATAAAAATTGTTCTGAAAATATATTCTCAAAGTTTCCATTCAAGTTACTAAAAATAAATCAAATGATCCATTTATCATAAATCTGTTCAGAAACATTTCCTAATCTGGCCATCTTGTTTAGCCAGGCACAAGATGGTAGTGAACATAGGTCTGGTCAATGAGACAGCTTTTCTGGTAACTCTAAAACTCAGTCCTAGAGCTTAGAAGGTCACATGCCTTAAAAGTCCCCGGAGAACTGCTGCCAGTCACCATAGACCACTGGTTCCCAACACTTGGCAACAAAAGCAAAACAAGCCACCTATGAATTTAACCACAATTGTATTTTTTATCAAGAGACTTGAAATTTTGTCCCAGAGCAGTTATTTTCTGCCTGGTAAGCCCATTTCTGCTTTACCACTTTGTTTAAAAAATAAATGTTTCCAAATGGTCAGTAAAGCTGCTTTCGTGAGAATGCCTTACGGAAAGTTTTCCTTTAAAAGTCAAATGTTCTTTTCACTTTTAAATATATGCTACGAAAATTAATTTATTTAATTATACTAAAGGAAAATAAATGATACATACACAGACACTCACATCTGAATTGGAATTGTTTTCCCTAAACTTTCTGAATACAAACTTGTTTTTTGACTGAGATCAATTTAAGAAACTTCAGTTCTAAAGAATTAATATTAAAGAGTTCTAAACTATTGCACACATGGAAAAATGAACTGGTGAACATACTCTTATGTTACGTGAAGCATAAACTTAGAGTAGGCTTAGTGGGAATTAAAATTGTAACATGTTTGCAAATGAGTGTCAGAATATTTACATACATATCTGTATTATATAACCCCAAGAAGATAATAGGATCCTCAGTAATTTAAATAATTCTAGACAATACAGAATAGATCTTCTTAAAATACAGGTTAAAACAACACCAAATTTAACGAGATTCTAAAGTCAAAATATAGACAAATTTAAACTCAGTGCTCTCAAGCAAAAATATCTCACAACCCTGCCATCCATGCTTATCTATGTACTCATTCACTCTCCCCGCCCCTTTACCCTCTCTTGAATCCCAAGTCCTGGCAGGGCTTCTGGGGACCAGGAGCCATGTTTAACTGCTGAGGATTTATTGAGTGCTTAGTGTCAACATAGCATTTATTTTTCAGAGATTACAAATAAAAAAATATAAAACAATAATATGTATTATCAGAATACATGACCATAGCTGTCAAGTGAAACTTTTTTTTTTCTTTTTTTGGCCACGCTACGCATTTTGCAGGATCTTAGTTCCCTGACCACGGACTGAACCTGGGCCCACGGCAGTGAAAGCGCGGAGCCCTAACCACTGTACTGCCAGGGAATTCCCAAGTGAAACTCTTTTATATCCTGCAAACTCAAAATTCATCTCATTACAGCTGATGGATAAGACGTATCTAAATTAATTCTTGCTCTAAAGATCTTTGAAAATGCTGAAACAAAATATGTAAGTATTGTTTTGGAGTAAAAATCTAATTTTTCAAAAATTTCAATAAGTGTAAATTTTCTTTTTAATTATTTAACTCATTCAACTGCAAGAAAAAACAACCAAATTAGAAACCTCAAATTCTAGTACAGTGTTATTTATAAAGATTAAGAAAACATTGCACCATTGTTTCTTCTCCTGGCTCTCACTTGAAGGTTACATTTCAGTCTATTTAGAGGGAAAGAAAGTTATATGAATATTTCATTAGAGAGGAGATAAGAGTAAAGCAAAATTAATATATGAAGACAAGACAGAAGTAATGAAATGGGAAGCCAGTCAGATGAACATGGTGTTAACAAAGGAATGAAAGTGTGGGACTTTGTGGAATGTTGCCCTCTTTTCTCCAAAAATATAAAATGAAAAGAGAAATAAGGAAAGGTGGGCATTTTATAGCACCTACCAACCAGTTTCAATCGGCTAGTGCAAGTTAGAAAGCAATGATTTTGCCTGAAATTGGACAAATTACTGTTTTTAGTTTTTTTTAATTTAGAAATTTTAACATTAGAAACAGTTCTTTTACAACTGTTCCCTCTCTAACAACAAGGAATGCACTCACAGAATGCCTTACCAACTGTCTTATGATGTAAGTAAAGTTACTATTTTTCTCTTACTATGTATTGAATAAATGAAGAAATAGTGGAAATAATTAATAAATTATTACAACATATAAGTTGGGCAGAGTTCCATATTCTAAGCTCCCAGCACCCAAGTTCAAAAATAAAGACAATTCAGGGAAAAAACAGGCATTTCCCTAATTTAAATGTTTAACCTTCATAAGCTACATTGAAAAACCTTTAAAGAAAGGTTGTTTTAATTAGTTTGTCTTTAAACAGCCCCTGGTTATTTTTGTTTTTCTAAAATGAAAACACAATTAGACAAGAATGTGAAATCAGTCAATAAAATTTTTAAATATGTTTCTGTTTTAAATCTGGCAAAAGTTTTAAATGCATGCACTAGACATCATTATACCATTAGAAACCACAAAAACTGGAAGGTAAAGGTCGGTCACTTCTCAGAATTAGTGTGTTCATTCATGTGTACATTCAGGGGGGAACAATTTCCCAAGCTTTAAAAAATTCATAGACACTTCTAGAAAACCCCAAACTACCACAATTGCACTGAAGTAAACTAAGTTTTTAGTTTCCTTCATTGGTTTCAAAATGAATAGAAATTCCAAAATTTATCCAAATTACAAGGCTTGCTGTTCCCCCTTCCTAGCTATTAGTTGTACTAGCAAAAGGTACAAAAGGCGTTTGTTCCTAGAATTCACCAACAACCCAAATCACATACTTTTTTCTTACTTCAAGAGTGTAATTAGGTTGACCATAAATAAATTTATTTCTCTGTTAACTTTGTTCCTAAATTAATTTTCTTCTTATTTTGAATTACCATGTTACACATATGTGCAGACATGCTAACTTGGGATTTAATTTCTGGCTCTCATAGATGCGTTGTTTATGTATGGGCGTGAATGTGCCTGAATGCTGGGGAAGACCTTAAGCTGGAGTGGTGTCCATGACAGGTATTGAAATATGGTAGGTTCATTAGGGGTAAACTTGCATGAGAGACTGAAGAGCCGGCTGAATAGAACTTTCCCTGTGTGAGAACGAAGGAAGGCAAATCAGGCCCAATAACAACGCTTTGGAAATCAGAGAGAAAAATGGACTTTACTTCACTGAAAGATGGTGACGAGGAATCTGTCCATAGCCAGGTTCCCCAGGAATTCGTGTTTGAGTCTTTTGGTGATGGTATTAACGCTGTAGGGTAAAATATAAATAGTTGTTTTATTTTTTTAAAAAAAGGTATTGGGGAAAACAGCTGTTTTGGTACCTCTGTGATTTGTATAACATGACAGAAGGAACAGGGAAGCATTTATAAATGGACTTGGTTCCAAGGCATCAAGAACATTAGAAAACACAGAACAGCAGTAATAGCCTGAGAGAGAAACGTGCATTATTTACTAGGGGCAGTGGTGCTCTGCTAAGGAGATGCTGGATCCGAGTTCTTGATGCCTGGTGGGAAGGTTAGGTACCTGTGGGCATACTTGGGACTGTGGGAAGTTTCCAGGTCACACCTTTATGGATACAGTATATTTCTTCACGGAGGGCTATGTATAGAGAAGGTAATAATAGGTTCCAGGTGGTAACCAACAAACTTACTCATATGCACATCTGAGACAAATCCAGGACATCTCAGGAATAAGGGAGGAGGTGGGAGACCTTTGGGTGGACTGTAAATCCTACCAAAACAGGGAGGGTGCCGGAACTACAACTTATAAATAGGATTTCATTCTAAACCTGGGGCTGGTATAAACTTGGGAAACAAAATGTCATTCTATATTATATGTACTTGATCTCTCCTCAAGTGAATGTGCCAAAACATTAACAACTCGTGAATCTAAGTGAAAGCTGTGAAGATGACTATGGTACTCTTCTTTCAGCTTCTCTGTAGATCTGAAAATTCCCAAAATAAAATATTCAAAGAACAAAGAGATGTATTTCTTGTATTTCAAAATTTCAGTTTTGATATTTAATAATTATTTATAAAAATTAATAATAAATCTACTTTGTTTTGATTCACTGTGTACTAATAACAAATATAATTGAATCTAAAAAGAATTTAACACTTAGGACCTTATGATCAAAGGGAAGTTTTTAAAAATTCAAACTTCAGTATAACATATTTTAAGACAATGAAATATGATAGAATAATCATAAGGGTTTTTCAAGCATTAAAAGAAGAAATAAAATAGCAATATGAGTGCAAAAATAAAAAACAAATAATGTAAAATTTTCAACTGTTAGAGAGCCTTTTCAAATAATGGTTTACATGGATGACAATCACTAAGATATATAATCACAAAGATATCTGCCTTGGCACATCTCTGCTCAGATCCATTAAGAGCTATTTGCAGGTAATCATGTGCTCCTTATTTCTAAGATCCTAAGAAGACACTTGCGACAGTACAGGCAGGCATACCTTGTTCTCTTCGGCTTCATAGATATTGCATTTTTTACAAAACGAAGGTTTGTGGAAACCCCATGAGGAGCAAGTCTACTGGTGCCATTTTTCCAACAGCATTTGCTCAGCTCATGTCTCTGTGTCACATTTTGGTAATTCTTGCAAAATTTCAAACTTTCTCATTACTATTATATTTCTTACGGTGATCTCTGAAGTTACCACTAGGACTCGCTGAAGACTCAAATGATGATTACCATTTTTTTAGCAATAAAGTATTTTTTAATTAAAGTATGCACTTTTTAAAGACACAATGCTATAGCACACTTAACAGACTATAGTCTAGTGTAAACATAACTTTTATATGCACCAAAAACCTTGTGTGACTGGCTTTATTGTGGTATTCATTTTACTGCGGTGGACTGGCACCCAGTCTGCAGCATCACCAAGGTATGCCTTCCCATGAAACTCCTCTTTGCTCTCAGGTTAAAGATAAATGACTTTAACATTGTATACTGACTTGTTATGATTTCAAATCCATGTTTTGAAATCTTGTTTTGGACAAAGTTGTTCATGGTTTAAACTTCTTTAGAATAAATCATTTTGATAAAATTGAAGTTAGATATTAAGACTTACTTATCAAATTCTCACACCTGGAGTGGAAAGGACTATTTCATCATTGACACCACAGTAAAAGTCACATGACAGACTTTTGAACTTTAAATATCAATAAGTTTGACCAGCAACTGAAGAGTGTTCAGTCTGGACAAGGCTACTCTTTGTTGATCTAAATAGCTCTCTAAAGATCTTGAGACACTTGCTCCCTTACAGCCAGGCTACTCTTGGTCAGCAGTGATGTTAAACTGTGCGGTAGTCTCAGGAAGAGAAGGGACATCAGTTCTTGCCTTAGCAAGGCTACTCTTCAGAGGCAGTGGCACAAGTTGTGTAACTGTCCATACAGTAATAACCTTTGGAGCTGCCACCTTGCCTGCCAACACTGGTACTGTTGCCCACTAGCTTCATGCCCCAGAAATGAGGTACCTAAGCCAGCAGCTGATACCCAGCTTTTAGTTGGAAGGACTGATTCTACAGAGAACCAACTCATAGAAAGGTACTCCTCAACGAAATTTGGACTTTCTTTCATCTCCCCTTTGCCTGGAACAATAGCGTAATTACCTATCGCTGCTATGGAGTAGGTTATTTCTTTATTATCTTATTAAGAGAAGTTTTTCTGTATTCTACTGCCTTGTAAAATATTATTATAAACTATAATTCCTACAGTGAACCTGTGTTAAATAAATTATTGGCAAAGACAATCTCGGTCTCTGAGCAAAATTTGCCTTGAAGAAAACAAAGGTTTTAAGACCTTTCACCACTAAGTATCTGAAACCAGTCCTGTCATTTCAGCTTTCCTGTATTTCTCTTTGTGCAGCCTCTTCTTGTTGGGAATTTTTATAGGCCTTGTGCTGTTTTTAAGTTGAATGACTGTTGTTATTGTTACATATTCTAATAATGAATAAAATCTGAAAGAGCCCAACTAAAATGGTGAGCATTTTCCAAAAGTCTTCATGACTTAGTTTGGGCTCTGAAACATTAGAAATCATTTGAACGAAACATTTTCAGCTTTATTAGATGACAACTAAAATTGTATAGACTCATCTCAGTTGCAGAGCTTGGAACAGGACTGAATTTGATTTATTCCACTGTGACAGAAAGGGATTTTCTTTTCACTCAACAAACTTGTTTTGTTCCCACCACCTATCAACCTAACAACATGTTAAAGTAATACCATGAGAAGCAGCCAATATCAGAATATGAAGATCTGTTTGTTTTGTAAATGGATGTTTGGGGAATCTGAAGGACTTAAAGCCTTCATCAGCGATACATCTGAGCAGCTCCCTGAGGACAGAACCAGGAATAGCTGAGTCACAAGGACCTCACATTACTAAGGAAAAAGAGATGATAGTCACCTAAAGAATGGTAAGAAAGACAAAGGAAATCATGTGGAGTAAAAAGAGAAAGAGCTGACAGCAAGAAAAGAGATTCCCAGATGGCCACAGGCCTGAAATTTGATTCAAGGTGGGATGGGGAGAGAGTGTATGAGAGAAATATATCTATTCATATTAGCATTCAAATGTTTATATACATAATATATATATAAACATATGTATACATATTATACATATATTTCTAAATGTTTTTTATTGTCCTCTCAATTTCACAATATATAAATAATCATCTGATTATTTTTCTTTTTGGTAATGGGTGTTACCTACATATCCTCCCTGATATTGCAGGCATAAATTCAGGGATACATCAGTATCATTTTATTGATGTTGTATTTTTATTATTTTTAAGAGAAGCATCTTTTTTCTTATGGAAAATAAAATCTGATTAATTACAAGTGTTACAATACCAAAGAAACACTGACCTCCCTTGAAAATTCAGACAGAATGGTTTCTAAACCATTCTATTTAAACCATTGGTTAAAAACTTACCAATTAGTTTACAGTATTTGCAATATGCTATGCATTTATAAAAAACATAAAAAACTTATTTGAATACTGACTGTTCATTTGGGATGTTTTATTAAATATTTTTTCAAAACTCATTACTAAAGAGGTATTTATTTATTTTCACACAAGTCAATCATTGGTTAGAATTTGAATCAATGCACTTTGTGAAATCTTTGAATCAGAACTGTCAAAAATATGATATTTTTTGTTTAGAAACAACAAAAAAGAAAAACTCCAATTTCTAATGTGCAGACAGAGCCAAATTTCGACCACCTTCATCCAAATCCTTCTAGTTGATTTCCTTTCCCTAGTTTCCATCTCAGGATTTGTTTCACAGGTATTCTGGAAATAACCAGCCATCTTTTAAAATATTTTAGACACAAATGAAAATAATAATAATAAGAACAATGACAATAAGAATAATGGCTATTCTTTACTGAATTCCTTCTATAGTCCAGGCACGCTGCTAAGCAGTGTGCATATATTATCTCATCTAATGCTCATGGCTCTATTAATTCATTGCCATTATTATCTCCATTTTGCAGTTGAAAACATCATTATCAATTGTGAAAAACTGAAAGCATTTCCTCTAAGATCAGGAACAAGACAAGGATGTCCACTCTCACCACGCTTATTCAACATAGTTTTGGAAGTCCTAGCCACGGCAATCAGAGAAGAAACAGAAATAAAAGGAATACAAACTGGAAAAGAAGAAGTAAAACTATCACTGTTTGCAGATGACATGATACTATACATAGAAAATCCTGAAGATGCCACCAGAAAACTACTAGGGATAATCAATGAATTTGGTAAAGCTGCAGGATACAAAATTAATGCACAGAAATCTCTTGCTTTCCTATACACTAACAACAAAAGATCAGAAAGAGAAATTAAGGAAACAATCCCAACTACCATTGCAACAAAAAGAATAAAATACCTAGGAATAAACCTACCTAGGGAGACAAAAGACCTGTACTCAGAAAAATATAAAACACTGATGAAGCAAATCAAAGATGACACAAACAGATGGAAAAATATACCATGTTCTTGGACTGGAAGAATCAGTATTGTGAAAATGACTATACTACCCAAAGCAATCTACAGATTCAATGCAATCCTTATCAAATAACCAATGGCATTCTTCACAGAATTAGAATAAAAAATTTTACAATTTGTTTGGAAACACAAAAGACCCTGAATAGCCAAAGCAATCTTGAGAAAGAAAAATGGAGCTGGAGGAATCAGGCTCCCCGACATCAAACTATACTACAAAGTTACAGTAATCAAGACAGAACGGTACTGGCACAAAAACAGGAATATAAATCAATGGTACAGGATAGAAAGCCCAGAAATAAACCCACACACCTATGGTCACCTAATCTATGACAAAGGAGGCAAGAATATACAGTGGAGAAAAGACAGCCTCTTCAATAAGTGGTGCTGGGAAAACTGGACAGCTACATGTAAAAGAATGAAATTAGAACACTACCTAATACCATACACAAAAATAAACTCAAAATGGACTAAAGGCCTAAATGTAAGACCGGATACTATAAAACTCTTAGAGGAAAACACAGAAAAAACACTCTTTGACATAAATCACAGGAAGGTAATTTTTGAGCCAATTCCTGACAAAAATATAAACAAAAATAAAGAAATGGGACCTAATGAAAATTAAAAGCTTTTGCACAGCAAAGAAAACCATAAAGACAAAAAGACAACCCTCAGAATGGGAGAAAATATTTGCAAATGAAGCAACTGACAAAGGATTAATCTCCAAAATATAAAAACAGCTCATGGACCTCAGTAACAAAAAAACAAACAACACAAATCAAAAAGTGGGCCAAACACCTAAATAGACATCTCTCCAAAGAAGACATACAGATGGCCAGGGGTACTTGAAAAGATGCTCAACATCACTAATAATTAGAGAAATGCAGGTCAAAACTACAATGAGGTATCAACTCACACCGGTTAGAATGGCCATCATCAAAAAATATACAAACAACAAATGCTGGAGAGGGTGTGGAGAAAAGGGAACCCTCTTGCACTGTTGGTGGGAATGTAAATTGATACAGCCACTGTGGAGAATAGTATGGAGGTTCCTTAAAAAACTAAAAATAGAACTACCATATGACCCAGCAATCCCACTACTGGGCATATACCCTGAGAAAAGCATAATTCAAAAGGACATATGCACTCCAATGTTCACTGCAGTACTATTTACAATAGCCAGTAGATGGAAACAACCTAAATATCCAATGACAGATGAATGGATAAAGAAGATGTGGTACATATATACAATGGAATATTAACTCAGCCATAAAAAAGAAAAAAATTGGATCATTTGTAGAGATGTGGATGGATCTAGAGTCTGTCATACAGAGTGAAGTAAGTCAGAAAGAAAAAAACAAATATCATATATTAACACATATATGTGGAATCTAGAAAAATGGCACACATTAACCTATTTCCAGGGCAGGAATAGAGACGTAGATGTAGAAAACGGACATGTGGACACAGTGGAGGAAGGAGAGGGTGGAACGAATTGGAAGATTAGGATTGACACATATACACTACCATGTGTAAAACAGATAGCTAGTGGGAACCTGCTATATAGCACAGGGAGCTCAGCTCAGTGCTCTGTGATGACCTAGATGGGTGGGAAAAAAAAAAGGATAAGGCACAGAGAGGTTAAGTAGCTTTCCCAAGGTCACAGTCAGTAAACAGTACAGCTGAAATATGACCCTGAACCATCTGAATCCAGAGCTTGCACTCTGAATCACTCTGCTGTTCTCGAAAAGAAAATAATTTTAATTGGTTTTATGAAACTAACTAAAAAGATTTCATGGGCTTCCCTGGTGGCGCAGTGGTTGAGAGTCCACCTGCCGATGCAGGGGACAAGAGTTCGTGCCCCGGTCCGGGAGGATCCCCCATGCCGCGGAGCGGCTGAGCCCGTGAGCCATGGCCGCTGAGACTGCACGTCCAGAGCCAAGAAAAAAAAAAAAAAGAAAAGAAAAAAAGATTTCATGATTCATTAATGTTACTTTTCTAACAGATCAATAAATTATTGAAAACAGTCACAAAAAATTCATTGTCAAAGATATACTTTCCAGTTTTTGACTTGACACTATAAACTGCACTCATTTCAAGCAAAATGTTACTGTAAGTTAGAAAACATTGCACTATTTTAGTCAACCTCTATTTAACTGGATTGCCAGAATAACTGAGATTCTCCATTTCCCAGTGAATTATATTATTGCTACCCATAGGCTATTAACTTCTTGAAATTAATAATCAACTTTGCAATATACTTGTGCCCATTAGCAACTACCAGTTGAGTTGTGTGTTCACCAAGAATTGTTTTCAGTTCTGTTTGTGTATTTTTTGTTATAATTATTAAATTTAATCAAGCGTTATACAAAGTTATGACTGAATGAAAATATGCAGCTGTTTCTATGAAAATTAAGTTGAAATCTTCAGAAAGACTCAATAAACTCCAGTTTCTAAAAAGAAGAAAAAGGCAATTGAATTAAATATGATTAATGTTGCTATAAAATGAAAAAAATAATAAAGCAGTGAAAGAATTCTGAATTAAATTGCTGCACAACTTTCCTGCTCTACTTTCAAGGGTGTATTTTGTGAAAGAAGGAAAATCCAACCTGTTCCACCTGGTCCTACATCAGTCAATTATTGGATGAACTTAGAGATGTATAAATTTTAAATATGTGTGTATCACTTTAAAAAATAATTCTTCATTTATACACCTTTCAGTTTCCTACAAACTACTGGAGGCTGACTGTTTCAGCTTCTACTGTATTTTTTAGTTAAAATTTATTTGGCATAACAGTGTTTTGAAATTTGTAGAACAGAGATAGAAAAAATAAGAGTTACTAAAATACCATTTATTTTGGATTGGTTATAGAGAAGTAAAAGTTAGTGGAAACATTTAACCAGTATCAATTTAAAAAACAAAAACACCCCAAAAGCATCCAGGATCTTGACTTATCCACCTAACATAAAATAGAAGGGAAAACTGAGTTCGTCCCATAAAATGATAATATACATTCTCTCACATCAAATACTGATACAAACAAAAGGAATCTTCTTAAGCTGTTCCAAATTCTGCTAATATAAATATCATCACTAGTACGGAAAACAGAATCTGGGCGTGGACACGTGTGCCAGACTGTCATTACCGAGGCTGACCAACTACAGAGACTCATATAGTCATAGAAACTATAAGCTAAGGGGTGTTTCCAGGACTGACGGAAACTTTGCTCTGCAACTTTATTTTTTACTAGTCATTGTTTGTTAACAGGATTACACGTTTATAAAAACAAAAGCTAAAAATATTTTCATAATCATAACTGTGCTAGCCATTGACAGCTTTTCATGCAACAGTTAGTCTACTCCCCAAACACAGTTTTATTGCCACACCTGGTCCTTCCTTGACTTTCAGACAGTTTTAGAAACTACACCACACTGCCTACTAGTCTGTACTTTTATTTCACTTTTTACTCTTCTTACAAGTATTTTTATGGGTCCATTCTTCTTCTTTCGTACTATCTGAAGCTCTGTGTTACTGCTTCCTGTAATTAAAATGTATGGTACCTTCCCTCAAAGGAAGGCTATTAACTACTGATAAAGGAAAGAGTGTTTGGATTGAAGGACTAGGAGAAATAAAATGTCTGCAGACATTTAGGGCATGATGAATTCTTCAGTGTGCCTAAAGCCCTGGGCTGGATAAGGATAGGATGTGGAAGGATAAGGGAATCTGGGGGCCAAGTTATGTGAGAGTATTTAAAAAAAATCCAACTCTAATGAGAAGTTTGTCTAACTGCATATCCTTTAAAAATACCAGAAATTTTAACTGCATCAAAAATTATGCTCCTTGATAAATACAAATAAAACAAGTCTTTTTTTTTTTTTTTTTTTTTTTTTTTTTTTTTTTTTATAGCCAAGAGCTAAGAATGATGAAAATGAAGTAAAAACACATCTGGCTTTTTGGCAAATTTAATTTCAGTCAAGCTCCAAGATAAATAAAATCAATTTATTTAACTTGCAAATTATAATATTCTCTCATTCTTCTCAGTATTTTGTGTTGCTTCTCACATTTAAAAGGAGCCCTGGCACTATACCTGGATCTCTTCTTTTTTATTTGTTTGTTTCCATCTGCAAAATGTGGGATTTGGGCATTTTTCTTCATGATACAAGACAGAAAACTCTATTAAAGTGAGTGATTTGTAGATCTAAAAAAATAATAATTTTATAGTTAGTAATATTATTCTGTATCATTTAACTGCAATCTAAAAAGGATCAGCTAGAACTATATTCAATATCTTGTAATAACCTATGATGAAAAGGAATCTGAGAAAGAATATATATATATATATATATATATATATATATATATATATATATATATAAAGCTGAACCACTTTGCTGTGCACCTGCAGCTAACACAACATTGTAAATTAACTATACTTCAATTTAAAAATAAATAAAATTAAATTAAAAGGATCAGGTATTAATTTCCACAAAATCTTAAAACCAGTGGCCATATCCTCAGAAAGGAGAGGTCTGAGTAGCTCTTGGACTTTGTAAGGAACATGACTTCATCAAGACAAAGACTTGGAAACCAATCAATTAAGGCAATCTACATATACATCATGTAGGTCAGAGACCCCAGCTTAATGGCCTGAGTTTGTTTGGTATTCACATACCAGACTATTATTTAAGAACTTTGATTGGCTGTTGTTTTCATTGTGGAAAAAAAGGAGAAAAGAGTTGATTTGAGTTTTAAATTTTGGTTCTCAGCCTATCCCCGTTTTCTTCTGTTTCATCATTCTTTCCCATCCATCAGTCACAGCAATCCAGAAAGAGGCCCAGGGAGATGGGAAAACAGGATAGAAGCCTGCTCGTCGCACACATGTTCAAGTCTCTTCTGGCTTCTGGTCTTCAGTTTGAAGTGATCACCAATTTCTCTGCGGAGCTCAGGTCGAAAGTCACTTCCTCAGAGATACCTTCCCTGACCTGCCTATCTAAGCTGCACAACACACCCCGACATCGCTCACGCTCCAGCTCATCTTACCTGAGCTTTCTTCACAGCATTATCTCCACAGAGCAGTTCATATTTACTCATTTATTTATCATAATAATAAGAGCTAACTTGCTGAATGTCCAGTATGAGCCGAGTACTCTTTTCAGGGTTTTACAAGCACTAAATCATTTGATCCTCATTTAACCCTATGAAGTAGAAACTAATGTTCTCTACTTTTAACAGACAGAAAACAGCACTGGAGCTTAAATAACCTACCCAAGGTTATACAGGCAGAGCCAGGCTATCTCCAGGGAAGTCTGACCCCAGAGCCTGGCTCCCCACTAATGAGTTACCCAACCTCCAAAAGGGCAGGGATTTTATTTTTTCCACCGATATGCTTCCCGTGGCTAAACTGTACTTAGTACAGAGAGGTTTCTCAATCAATACTGTATTTGTAGAATGAATAAAATGAATGAGCAAAAAAGTGAAGGAGTAAGAGGGTGAAAGTGTAAATATAGAAGAATTAGGAAACAAATTCATTCCATGTAGCATGTCAAACCTGGATCGGCAGCATTCCAGAAAATTCAAATTAGCCAAGATAGCCAGGGTCAGGATGTGGGTAACTGTAACGGGGAACTGACTGTTTTGAACTTTTAAAATCATTTTACTCATTCTGATCTACAAGGGTATTCATGTTGAATACCTTCTTCCTTAGGTAGTGAATATCTCTAATCTTTTTTGAGCCTTTTTGATAAAATGAGTATTCTAAGGTCAGTCTGAATTTTTCAGTATCGCCTGTTTTTCTAATCACAGAGGAGTCAAGCCTACAACAAAATCCTGTTTCTCATGTAAAGTAGTATGATTACTGTGTCAGAAAGATCTAAGTAAATGTTTGATTAGAAAGCTAGGAGAGATGCTGTCAGTGAAAACTGCTAAACCATAGCATGCTGTGTTAAGAGACACTATTCTTAGGAGGAGGTACAATTTCCATTTTAAAATTACTGGAGATGGTTTACGTGCATAATTTGGAGGGCAAGATAAAGCAAGCAAGTTTTGGGAGAAAATGAACCTGCATAAACTGGTTACACAACTGGTTTAAAGGGAAATGGGAAGTTAAAAATCAAAGTTCTTGCTATAATTTTCTGTTATGTAGACCACAGCTTGTTGATTGGTGTTTAAATGAAGTCGGGTCATATGACAAATTTTTGAACTGCATCCTTAAAGCAGTGGCTTTCAAATTTTCAAATAATGCTGTAATATTTGGGGGAATTATCATTGTTTGGAAGACTGGTAGAATTCAGGGCTCACACCGAATTCAGGATTTATAAACATTACTTTTATTAGAAAACTTTTGTAAAACAATACCCCATGTGAAACCAAAGATAGTCAATTTACGAAAATCAGAGGTAATCAGACGGAAGTCAGAAAGGGGAACGAAACAATCCATCTGCTCACTCCCTCTCCCCTTTGTGGCCTCTGCAGAACTTTAAGACACCATTAACACAGGCATCGCTGGGTGGGCTGGATAAACTAGCAACATTTTTTTTCTTTTTAACATCTTTATTGGAGTATAATTGCTCTACAATGGTGTGTTAGTTCTGCTTTATAACAAAGTGAATCAACTATACATATACATATATCCCCATATCTCTTCCCTGTTGCGTCTCCCTCCCACCCTCCCTATCCCACCCCTCTAGGTGGTCACAAAGCACCGAGCTAATCTCCCTGTGCTATGTGGCTGCTTCCCACTAGCCACTGATTTTACATTTGGTAGTATATATATGTCCATGCCACTTTCTCACTTCGTCCCAGCTTACCCTTCCCCCTCCCCGTGTCCTCAAGTCCATTCTCTACGTCTGCGTCTTTATTCCTGTCTTGCCCCTAGGTTCTTCAGAACCATTTTTTTTTTCTTTTTAGATTACATATATATGTGTTAGCATACGGTATTTGTTTTTCTCTTTCTGACTTACTTCACTCTGTATGACAGATTCTAGGTCCATCCACCTCACTACAAATAACTCAATTTCATTTCTTTTATGGCTGAGTAATATCCATTGTATATACGTGCCACATCTTCTTTAACCATTCATCTGTTGATGGACACTTAGGTTGCTTCCATGTCCTGGCTATTGTAAATAGAGTTGCAATGAACATTGTGGTACACGACTCTTTTTGAATTATGGTTTTCTCAGGGTATATGCCCAGTAGTGGGATTGCTGGGTCATACGGTAGTTCTATTTTTAGTTTTTTTAAGGAACCTCCATACTATTCTCCAGAGCGACTGTATCAATTTACATTTCCACCAACAGTGCAAGAGGGTTCCTTTTTCTTTCTCCCACCAACAGTGCAAGAGGGTTCCCCTCTCCAGCATATAGTGTTTGTAGATGTTTTGATGATGGCCATTCTGACTGGTGTGAGGTGATACCTCATTGTAGTTTTGATTTCCATTTCTCTAATGATTAATGATGTTGAGCATCCTTTCATGTGTTTGTTGGCAATCTGTATATCTTCTTTGGAGAAATGTCTATGTAGGTCTTCTGCCAATTTTTGGATTGGGTTGTTTGTTTTTTTGATATTGAGCTGCATGAGCTGCTTGTAAATTTTGGAGATCAATCCTTTGTCAGTTGCTTCGTTTGCAAATATTTTCTCCCATTTTGAGGGTTGTCTTTTCATCTTGTTTATGGTTTCCTTTGCCGTGCAAAAACTTTTAAGTTTCATTAGGTCCCGTTTGTTTATTTTTGTTTTTATTTCCATTTCTCTAGGAGGTGGGTCAAAAAGGATCTTGCTGTGATTTATGTCATAGAGTGCTCTGCCTATGTTTTCCTCTAAGAGTTTTTTAGTGTCTGGCCTTATATTTAGGTCTCTAATCCATTTTGAGTTTATTTTTGTGTATGGTGTTAGGGAGTGTTCTAATTTCATTCTTTTACATGTAGCTGTCCAGTATTCCCAGCAGCACTTATTGAAGAGGCTGTATTTTCTCCATTGTATACTCTTGTCTCCTTTATCAAAGATAAGGTGACCATATGTGTGTGGGTTTATGTCTGGGCTTTCTATCCTGTTCCATTGATCTATCTTTCTGTTTTTGTGCCAGTACCATATTGTCTTGATTACTGTAGCTTTGTAGTATAGTCTGAAGTCAGAGAGCCTGATTCCTCCAGCTCCGTTTTTCTTTCTCAAGGTTGCTTTGGCTATTCGGGGTCTTTTGTGTTTCCATACAAATTGTGAAATTTTTTGTTCTAGTTCTGTGAAAAAGGCCATTGGTAGTTTGATAGGGATTGCATTGAATCTGTAGATTGCTTTGGGTAGTAGAGTCATTTTCACAATGTTGATTCTTCCAATCCAAGAACATGCTATATCTCTCCATCTGTTTGTATCATCTTTAATTTCTTTCATCAGTGTCTTATAGTTTTCTGCATACAGGTCTTTTGTCTCCTTAGGTAGGTTTATTCCTAGGTATTTTATTCCCTTTGTTGCAATGGTAAATGGGAATGTTTCCTTAATTTCTCTTTCAGATTTTTCTTCATTATTGTATAGGAATGCAAGACATTTCTGAGTACTAATTCTAGCAACCTTTTTTAACATGTAGAAGTTTATGAAACATAAAATCACTATGTTACCTAATAGCACAAAAAATCTTTTTTTAACTGTCCTTTGAGCACAAAAGCTCAAGTAGATATACTTGTGTGAAGTACATCTACGATAAAATTATCATTGACCACCAAAAGCTTTATAAACCCTCAAGAAATTTCTCTATATTGTAAAAGGAACATATGCTGTGGAGTCAGTACAATCTATGAGTGGTCTCTACCTCTAGCACAGGACCTGGAACATATTAGATACCCCATAAACTCAATTCTATTACTGTCCTCTGAAATGACCTCATCTGCACATATTGGATCTCTCCTCTGTCCCTTCTCGCTTGCATCTGTTCCTTATGAGTCGCTCTCACGTTCTTGCCAACACCACCTCAGAGCTCCACATTCTTTGCCTTGATTCTGTTGGTTTCCATGAGCTTCTACCTAAAAACTGTCAGTAACCATGTTCTCAGGTACACATCACACGCACCTGGCCCACTTAATTTTGGAGCAATACTAAATAGAAAGAGGCAGATGCTCTAACTGCTTATCTTCTACTGAAATGTTACATTTGATTCTTTTCCTTTCTTTGTGTATTAATTTATAGGCTTTCTTAGAGCCTCCGGTATAGACATCATACTCTTCTTTTATAGAACTTTCCACTGCTGCAATTAATATCAGACCTGTCCTCTCTTTCACAAGATATGTTTTCACCACGTTTCTTAGCTGTATAATATTTGATTAGTATCTCTCTCCCCAGCTAAACTGTTTGGTCTGTGATGGAAAGAATTCTGTGGCAACTTGGTACCTCCTGGAGTTGGGCAAAATAGTGGCCAGTACCTGTCTCATTTATCATTTTGTTGTGCACAAAATAGGCACTCAGTATATATTTGTTGAATATGGGAGTGGATGAATGAATGAATATCTTTCTGCTCTGAAAATGTGTTAAATAATTCAAACTGCTTCTCTCTGAAATCTCCAAATAAATATCCCCCTTGAGTGAAGTCTTCCAGTAATTCCTAGTTATCCCACAATACACTGAAACTCATCAAAAACCTTATACGGCTTTTGAAAGAACATGGAGAGATAACAACAACAACAACAACCGTAGTGTGATACAGAATTACTCTCTTTCTCAATGTTATGTCTTTTGGATGTCTTAAATAATGCAAAAGTTAGGGGCACTGACCCTCCAAACAGCCGAAAATCCAGATATAACTTGCAGTTGGCATATAACTTATAGTCAGATATAACTTATAGTATCTGCGGTTCTGCATCCTCAGATTCACCCAACCACCAATGGTGAGTACTGAATTATATACTACTGAAAAAACATCTGCATAAAAATGGACTTGTGCGGTTCAAACCTGTGTTGTTCAAGGTTCAACTATATTGTTTTCCTAACTAATTTCCTATTAGGAAACTCCAAAAGAAAAAGAACCAGTTTCAAAACTATATTTGTACTATCTTTCAGTTTTTAATGAAGTGTAAATTAATGTCATCCATTGGCTCTTTATTCTGCAGTTCAGTAGTGTGTGGCTTCTAGTTAACACTGAACTATATCTAAAAGGAAACTGCTGTCTTTTTCCCTCCTCCGTCCCAGTCCCAGTCCTCCATCTGCAAACAAAAAGTATTATTTTTCTGCCCTCCTTTCCTCTTTTATGCCCAAAAACAGGAGGGGAAAAAAGTACTCATACCCAAATCACATACTACTTGCTGGACCTACTAATTTACACAATGGCTGAGTTTGGGGTTAAATAAATATGCTTAAAAGCCAAAATAAAATCCATCATTTGGCATCAAAGTAATGCTTGACTGATATTCCACTAAAACTTTGAGTTCCACTGCTCCACAAAGTTAGGGTAGGATTCTAAAACTATCATTTGTGGTGAGAATGGCATTCTACATCAGGCCATCACTTTTTCATTTCTGATATTCAGCCCTTTTACTGTATGATCTGTTGTCTCAGAAATCTGGGGAAAGACTAAACTGGAGTGGCATGAGTGAGAGCAAGGGAGAAGAATATAATTTAGAGGAAGATACCATGGAAACTAGATACGGCTACGAAAGCACACAGATACCAAGTGGATTACTCATTGTCATCTTCTTCATTCTGTCCTTAATAATAGCAAATGGCTAAATAAGATTGCATCAAGTTTACAGATTTTAATCTCAAATGTTTTAACAGTCTTTCCATTTGCTGATAAAACTTTCTAAAGGCTGTCCCTGTATTCACAAGTTTGTATAAAATTAAAGTTGATGATAAAAATTTTAACATATCATCTGACTATGAGAGCATTGGTTTTCAAAGCACTAGCTATGAGAAGAAAAGAAACAAACAACAACAAAAAAGCAAACCTATTTCAGACTTAAACTACAGATTGCTTGTCAGAAAGCTAGTGAAGATAGGAAATAATTTTTTTTTCTTTTTTTTTTTTTGCGGTATGCGGGCCTCTCACTGTTGTGGCCTCTCCCGTTGCGGAGCACAGGCTCCGGACGCGCAGGCTCAGCGGCCATGGCTCACGGGCCCAGCCACTCCGCGGCATGTGGGATCTTCCCAGACCGGGGTACAAACCCGTGTCCCCTGCATCGGCAGGCGGACTCTCAACCACTGCGCCACCAGGGAAGCCCGGAAATAAATTTTAATATGAAAGACATGAAAAAAGTAAAAGCTGATCATTTAAGATATGTGCTTATTTCTAAGACTGCCCATACTTTGAGGACTGCAGATTAAAAACACTTCATGTTGCCCTGCATGAATGTTAGTGTACTATGATCTGATTCGTTAAATATCAGGAGTTACTGCATCTGCATTCTAAATAGGCACTTCCCAGAAAACATTCTGTAGTTACAACTGGAAGACTTCCAGAAGCCCTTTGGAAGAGGAAGAATCTAAGAAGCACCAGTCTTGATCATATTCCTTTTCGTCTTTATCTAAATTCAGGTATCTGGATCATCACAAACTACTCCAAACTGACTTTCCTTATGGAAACAGAGGTAAATGGGCCCATTTTAGTGTCAAAATATTTAACTAATGTTTATTGAGCACCTACTAAGTGCAGCTGCTGCTCTTGTTTCTGGGTACAGAGTAGGGTAGACAGCAAGACAAGCATGGTCTGTGCCCTCCTGAGCACCCACAGTCTTGTTGGGGGACATACTGAATTAGAAAGTTAAGAAATATCACATAGGTTATTATAAATACCGAAAAAGTCCCTGAAAGACACAGAGTGATGGAAATATTGACCGAGGGTGGGGAGAGTGGAGGGGATCTTGGGGATTCACCATCATCAAATCCCAAATTGCCGAAATCAATGTGGATACTATTATGAATAGTGGATTTTTCATGTATTTGAAATAATTATGATCTTTTTACTGTTTCCTTCATAATTTGTTGGCTTATTTATCTGCATATAAGGCTAAACACAGTACCACTAAAACCTTTCGCTTTGAGGTAACTAGACCATAACTTACACCTTTTCCAAAACCGTTTATGTTTATATCTTGCAAAGCCTTTAGATGCCATCCAGGCTGAAACTGGTTTCTATCTTTTTGGAAGCAGAATATTCATGTTTTTGGTTACTGGCCAAAAAGCATGTTATTTATTTGAAATAGTATATGCACAAAAATATGCTAACTTTATCCCAGGACATTAGTACCTTAAGCACCAACTTTTTAAAATGTAGTCAGTTGTTTCTAAAACAACGGAATTCTTTTCCCTAATCATAGTGTTGGTGAACACTGACTGTATTTTCTCATGTCTTTTGAAACTCTTATGAGGGAGGACAGTGTTTTGAAATGTTATCTGGTGACTGTTTATTCCTGGTCATTCTTGCTGCCCTGATGTTCTTCACCTACCACGTGAGGCATCCTCAGATTCAAGAGGGCAGAAGACAACCAAAAGCAAAGGTGATGAAGCTCAGACTTTGACTTCTAAAGCTAATACTTAATACTCTCTTCAGAGATGACAACTGTAGGAATCCAAGCTTTTTAGAAAAGGAAAAGAATCTTCTAAATTATAATAATAATAAAGGTATTTTAAGTAGCAAGAAGCAGAGACTGCCAACCAAAGAACACAGGGTTTTTACCATAAGCCACAGAGTAAGAAAGCAGCATGTAAATGTTTGAGTTCCAAATGTTAATTTCAAGGATTTCAGCTACCAACTTTTTAGGATGAGCCTTTTAACTTTTTTTAGTTCAGGGGTTGAATATACAATAGAGCCCCAAGTGAGGTTCTCTTGGTACAGGTTATGGAGAGTTGTAGACGTGATCCTGGCAATTTGTATGAAAAGTGATCATACCTTAAATGTATCAAGAAAGATCTCTGTTTAACAACAGAAATTTATTTTCTCCAGTTCTGGAGGCTGGAAGTCTGAGATCAGGTTGCCAGCATGGTTGGGTTCTGGTGAAGGTCCTCTTCCTGGCCTGCAGATGGCTGCCTTTTTGCTTTGTCTTCACATGGTAGAGAGAGAGCTGTGGTGCCTCTTCCTCTTCGTTCTGTTGTTGAAGCCACCCCAGTCTATGGTATTTTGTAATGGCAGCTTCAGCCGACTGATACAGGGAATGATTGTTTTTCAATACTAAAAATCATCATTGTGACCTATCCAAAATAAAATATTCAACAGAGATCTTTCTTGATACGTTTAAGGTATGATCACTTTTCATACAAATTGCCAGGATCGTGTCTACAACTCCCATAAGCTGCACCGAGAGAACCTCACTTGAGGCTCTATTCAACCCCTGAACTAAAAAAAGTTAAAAGGCTCACCATAAAATGTTGGTAGGTGATATCCTTGAAATTAACATTTGGAACTCAAATAAACATTTAATGGTCAAACACATATAATACTATAAGTAAACAAGTCTAATTTTCAAAGGTATAAAATTTCTAATTAAAAAAGCCCTGACCTTGCCTCTTCTTTGCCTTATGATTATGTAAAGTTTCACTTTCATTATCTTGCCAATTTCCTACCTTCTCTTCCTACTCCCACTGAGATTTTCTTACGCCTTTTCTTTTTATGTATTATGAATAAATTCAATGCAGTTGTTTGGGATTCATTCCAAGTAAAGAACAATGAAACTTTAGCTTTTGATTTTTATATTCATAAGTTGTTTTTGGAAAGGCACCATTTGAGAAACACTAGTAGTAATTGCCTGCTATGCAGAGTTGTGAAGGATCAGTACCCACAACTGCAATTTACTTGAAAGCAAAGCACCAGGAGCCCACAAAATGCTTTCAGTCTAGTGCCAAACCTAAAATTCATTCGCTGGAAAGAAGTGTTCCTTCCACTGGAAAAGACACATACCAAATTAAGAAGGCTTCTCTGTGTTTGTCTTGGGAATGGCTTAGTCATTGGGCCCTAAGTAAAATATCCATGGGGGCTGGAGGTGGCGGTTACACTGCAGCAACAAACGATCTCAATATTTCAGTTGCTTACAAAAAGGGTTGACTTCTTGCTGGTGGAATTTATTACAGATACACTGCATTTTCACTCTTTGACTTCATACCAGAAACCAGGATGATGAAGCAGGCTCTATCTTCATTTTTCTGATTATCATGGCAGAGGGAAAAGAAATGGTGAACCTCACACTGGCTCTTAAAATTTATGCTCAGAAGCAACATGTATGACTTCTGTTCATTTTCACCGGCCAAAGCAAGTCACATGGCCAAGTCTGATGTCAATGGGTCAGGGAAATATAATCCTTCCCTTGGGAGGAGCTTCAAATATCTGGGAACAATAATACAACTTACCACAACAACTTCTTATATAACCACATACTAAATTACGATATATTCATTAACAAATAGCTATAAGGTTTTTTTTAATACTTTTCTACTTAATAATAATAATATTTAATCTCTACTGTATTGTATCCCCATTTTAAATAATTATCCCCATTTTAAAGATGAAGCTACTGAGGCTTAGTGAAGTTAACTTGTTCTCTGTTGCATAGATAGTATGTGATGAGGTAGAGCCGACTCAAAGCTTTTGTAAATTGCCATTATCCACACTATCAGTAACAATGTGCTTCAACTTGTGCTCAAAACTACTTTTTCTTTTTTCTTTCTAAACTGGGTTATCTTAAGGTACAGCAACATAGGTCCCTTGAATAAAACATCAGTCTAGCACTCGCAAGAGAGCAGCATACCTGAGAATAAGGTGAAGAGAATGAAGCAGTTGCCTCAAATGAGCTCAGCTCAGTGGACTGTCAAACAAAGACCCACTCACATAAACCGTGAAGGGATCTAGGGCAACAAGAAGTTTAGCTTCTAAAGCTCAATTATTCCCGACCTGTGAGCTCTGAGAGTTTAAAATTGAGCAGAACTAATTGTATTATTTGTAACATTTTTAATTTGTTCCTTTCACTTTGTGGAAGAGTAAATAGATGCAAGAGAGGAGAGTTGGCAAATCTTGATAGTCTTCTGAATTAATAAATTAATTTGATTCAATCTATCAGAAGCCTACTGTCAGCTGCAAAAACAACAACAACTTAAATTTTCTTCGTTGGTCAGAAGAGGGCCCCATGGCATATGACTGGTGCTGCTCTCTGTGTCCTCACAGTGACAGCAGTGGTAGCATCCCGCGTACACATGTAGAGCTAATACCCAGAACTCAACTCATCAAGCCAGTGATCCACTCAGAAAACTGGATAAGTGGTACTGAAATGCTTCCCATGAAAAACCCCAAAGGGAATTGCTTGGGTTTTTTGTTTTGTTGGGTTTGGGTTTGCTTAGAATAGCTTAAGGTGCCCTTTCTTTTTTCCTTTTGACTTTATTTTATAGGACTTGTTCTGACTGTGGGAAACAAATACAGGAGATTCTCTCAGTATTACCTTTGCCCCAGGCCACCTCAAACCTTTATGCTTACATATTAGTAAACAAAGCAGGTTCCCTCTGGGACATTTATGAGGCATGTGAAGCAGAATAAAAAGGGTGGTCTCATCTCCTTCCTTAATATTCCTTATGGTTGGAATGTTCCACTTTTATCATAGATTTTTATTACTGATTTTTCTGCTATTTTTAAATATGAAGTTGGGCACAAATGTGGAGACCCAATGACCCATTACACACACAAATAGTATACAAAAACAACATAATAAGTAAATAAACAATAACCAAAATTATCTACATAATCACCAAGTTTGCTCACCTCTGATGTGTCAGTGCACTAAAATTTATAATGCTTCCTGAGTTTGCTCAAGTAATATTTTTTCATTCACTTTCTTGTACACTGACCAACTATCTTTGCCATGTCCCTTGTTACTTCTTTTTGTGGACCACTGACCACCTGTTATAAATTCATCATTGCCAGTGAACTGGAGGACACCCAGTACTCTGGACCTACAGAGTTTTACTAATCTCATCTTCCATGATTCAGTCTAAAGCAGATTGAAAATAATGCTTCTTTCCCTGTCCCAAAGGATGCTTTCATGTACATTCATGGCTTTAAATCACTAAGTGCAGGTAAGAATACACAGTTTTCAGTCATATGAAGATCAAGAGTATTAGGGTTATTCAGAGAAACAGAATCCATAGGAGATATCTATAGATTTATATCTATATCTGTCTATATAATTTTTATATATGGAGACTTATTATAAGTAATTTCCATATGAAATTATGAAGACAGAAAAGTTCCATGGCCGCTTATCTTCAAGTTACAGATGCAGGAAAGCCAGTGGTATAATTCCAGTCCAAGTCCAAAGGCCTGAGAATCAGGGGAGCTGATGGTGTATCCCAGTCCAAAGGTAGGAGAAGACCTATGTCCCAACAAGCAGGCAGGCAGGAAGAAAAAAGGGTGAATTTCTCCTTCCTCCACCCTTGGTTCTATTCAGGCGCTCAACAGATTGAATAATACCTACCCACACTAGGGAGTACAATCTACTTTACTAAGTCCGCTTATTCTAATGCTAATCTTATCCAAATCCAGTCTCACAAACACACTCAGAAATAGTGTGCAATCTGGGTACCTGCTGGTGCAGTCAAGTTGACAAATAAAATTAAGCAGTGTACCAAGTAACCTAAGATAATCCCTCAAAAGTGGAAGTGTTTAAGTCCACAGAAAATACATTTAGGCCTTGCCTGCTGGCGCGTGGAGCAGCAAAACACTCTGTGTCAGTGATTGTCAGAGAGATTAGCTCAAGATGGTGGAGTAGAAGGACACGTGCTTACCCCTCCTTACTGGAACACCAGAATCACAACTAACTGCTGAACACCATACACACAAAAAAGCTACAACCTACCAAAAAAGATACCCCACATCCAAAGACAAAGAAGAAACCACAATGAGATGGTAGGAGGGACGCAATCACAATAAAATCAAATCCCATACCTGTGACCCACAAACTGGAAAACAATTATACCACAGAAGTTCTCCCGCTGGAGTGAAAGTTCTGAGTCCCACATCAGGCTCCTCAGCCTGGGGGTCCGACAACAGGAGGAGGAGCCTCCAGAGAATCTGGCTTTGAAGAAAGCAGAGTTGGATCACAGGAATTACACAGGACTGGGGGAAACAGAGACTCTACTCTTGGAGGGCGTGCACAAGGCCCTATGTGCACCAGGACCCACAGGAAAAAAAGCAGTTACTCCATAAGAGACTGGGCCAGACCTACCAGCTGGTATTAGAGGGTCTCCAGTAAAGGTGGGGGGTGGCTGGAACTTACTGCAGGGACAAAGACACTGGCCGCAGCAATTCTGGGACCTACTCATCGGCATGAGCCCTCCTGGAAGCCGCCATTAGCCCCACCCAACAGACTGTAGGCTCCAGTGCTGGGAAGCCTCAGGCCAAACAACCAACAGGGTGGGAATACAGCCCCACCCATCAGCAGACAAGCAGATTAAAGTTTTACTGAGCATGGCCCTGCACACCAGAGGGACAAGACACAGCTCCACCCACCACCAGTCCCTGCCATCAGGAAGCTTGCACAAGCCTCTTAGATAGCCTCATCCACCAGGGGGCAGACAGCAGAAGCAAGAAGAACTACAATCCTGCAGCTGTGGAACGGAAACCACTATCACAGAAAGTTAGACAAAATGAAACGGCAGAAGAATATGTCCCAAATGAAGGAACAAGATAAAACCCCAGAAAAACAACTAAGTGAAGTGGAGATAGGCAACCTTCTGGAAAAAGATGCAGAATAATGATAGTGAAGATGATCCAGGATCTCGAAAAAAAATGGAGGCAAGAATTGACAAGATGCAAGAAATGTTTAACAGAGACCTAGAAGAACTAAAGAACAAACAGAGATGAACAATATAATAATTAAAATGAAAAATACTAGAAGCAATCAATAGCAGAATAACTGAGGCAGAAGAATGGATAAATGACCTGGAAGACAGGATGGTGGAAATCACTGCTGCAGAACAGAATAAAGAATGAAAAGAAATGAAGACAGTCTAAGAGACCTCTGGGACAACATTAAATGCATCAACATTAGAATGACAGAGGTCCCAGAAGGAGAAGAGAGAGAGAGGACCCAAGAAAATATTTGAAGAGATAATAGCTGAAACCTTTCCTAACATGGGAAAGAAACAGTCACCCAAGTCCACGAAGTGCAGAGAGTCCCAGGAAGGATAAACCCAAGGATGAACATGCTGAGACACATAGTAATTAAATTGACAAAGATTAAAGACAAAAAATATTAAAAGCAACAAGGGAAAAGCAACAGATAACATACAAGGGAACTCCCACAATGTTATCAGATGATTTCTCAGCAGAAACTCTGCAGGCCAGAAGGGAGTGGCATGATATATTTAAAGTAATGGAAGGGAAGAACCTACAACCAAGAACACTCTATCCAGCAAGGCTCTCATTCAGATTCCATGGTGATAACAAAAACATACAGACAAGTGAAAGCTAACAATTCACTATGAGACCAGCTTTGCAACAAATGATAAAGGAACTTCTCTAAGTGGAAAAGAAAAGGCATGTCTAGAAACAAGAAAATTACAAATGAAAAAGCTCACCGGTAAAGGCAAACACACAGTAAAGGTAGGAAATCATCCACACACAAATATGATATCAAAACCAGCAACTGTGAGAAGGAGAGAACACAAATGCAGGACATAGGAAATGCATCTGAAATTAAAAGAACAGCAACTTAAAACAATCTTCTTTATACACAGACTGCTCTATCAAAATCTCACAGTAACTACAAATCAAAAGTCTACAAAAGATACACAAACAAAAAAGAAAAAGGAATCAAAACACAACACTAAAGTTAGTCATCAAATCACAAGAGAAGAGAAAAAAGAGGACAGGAAGAAAAAAGACCTACAAAAACAAATCCAAAATAATTAACAAAATGGCAGTAAGAACATACATATTGATAATTACCTTAAACATAAACAGATTAAATGCTCCAACCAAAAGACATAGACTGGCTGAATGGATACAAAAACAAGACCAATATATATGCTGTCTACAAAAGACCTACTCCATATCTAGAGATCCATACAGACTGAAAGTGAGGGGAGGGAAAAAGGTATTCCATGCAAATGGAAATCAAAAGAAAGCTGGAGTAGCAATACTCATATCAGAAAAAATAGACTTTAAAATAAAGACTGTTATGAGAGACAAAGGACACTACATGATGATCAAGGGATCAGTCCAAGAAAAAGATATAACAATTTTAAATATATATGCACCTCAATACAGAAGGCAAATGCTAACAGCCATAAAAGTGGAAACTGACAGTAACACAATAATAGTGGAGGACTTTAACATCCCACTTACACCAATGGACAGATGATCCAGACAGAAAATTAATGAGAAAACACAAGCTTTAAATGACACAATAGACCAGACAGACTTAACTGATATAGAGAATTCCCCAGGATTGACCACATGCTGGACCACAAACTGAACCTCGGTAAATTTAAGAAAACCGAAATCATACCAAGCATCTTTTCCTACACAACGCTATGAGATTACAGATCAGCTACAAAAAGACCTCTAAAAAACACAAACACTTGGAGGCTAAGCAATATGCCACTAAAAAACCAAAGGATCATTGAAGAAATCAAAGAGGAAATAAAAAAATACCTAGAGACAAATGAAAGCACAACAATCCAAAACCTACGTGATACAGTGAAAGCAGTTCTAAGTGGACATTTATAGCAATACAATCTTACCTCAGGAAACAAGAAAAATCTCAAAAAACAATCTAAGCTTACACCTAAAGCAACTAGAGAAAGAACAAACAAAACCCCAACTTAGCAGTAGGAAAGAAATCATAAAGATGAGAGCACAAGTAAATGAAATAGAGATGAAGAAAACAATAGAAAAGATCAATGAAACTAAAATCTGGTTCTTTGAAAAGACAAACAAAATTGATAAACCTTTAGCCAGACTCACCAAGAAAAAAAAGGAGAGGGCTCAAACAAATGAAATCAGAAATGAAAAGGAAGTTACAATGGACACCACAGAAATACAAAGAATGGTAAGAGACTGCTAAAAGCAACTATATGCCAATAAAGTGGACCACCTGGAAGAAATGGACAAATTCCTAGAAAGGTACAACATCCCAAGACTGAACCAGGAAGAAATAGAAAATATGAACAGACCAATCACAAGTCATGAGACTGAAACTGTTATTTAAAAACTCCCAACAAACAAAAGTCCAGGACCAGATGGATTCACAGGTGAATTCTACCAAACATTTATAGAACAGTTAACATCCATCTTACTGAAACTCTTCCAAACAATTGCAGAGAAAGGAATACTCCCAAATTCATTCTATGAGGACACCATCACCCTGATACAAAAACCAAAGACACCACAAAAAAAGGAAATTACAGGCCAATATCACTGATGAACATAGACGCAAAAATTCTCAACAAAATATTAGCAATCTGAATCCAACAATACATTAAAAGGAGTATACACCATGATCAAGTGGGATTTTTTCCAGTGAGGCAAGGATTTTTCAGTATCTACAAATCAGTGTGATACACCACATCAACAAATTGAAGAATAAAAACCACATGATCACCTCAATAGATGCAGAAAAAGCTTCTGACAGAACTCAACACCCACTTGTGATGAAAACTCTCCAGAAAGTGGGCACAGAGGAACATATCTCAACATAAAAAAGGCCATATATGACAAACTTACAGCTAAAATCATACTCAATGGTGAAAAGCTAAAAGCATTTCCTCTAAGATGAGGAACAAGACAAGGATGTCCACTCTCGCCACTTTTATTCAACATAGTTTTGGAAGTTCTAGCCATGCTAATCAGAGAAGCAAAAGAAATACAAACTGGAAAAGAAGAAGTAACACTGTCACTGTTTGTAAACAACACGATACTATACATAGAAAATCCTATAGATGCTACCAGAAAACTACTAGAGCTCATCAATGAATTCAGTAAAGTGGCAGGATACAAAATTAATACACAGAAATCTGCTGCACTTCTATACACTAACAACAAACGATCAGAAAGAGAAATTAAAGAAACAATTCCATTTAGCATCACATCAAAAAGAATAAAATACCTAGGAATAAACCTACCTAAGGAGACAAAAGACCTGTATGCAGAAAACTATGAGACACTGATGAAAGAAATAGAAGAAGTCACAAACAGATGGGAAAATATACCATGTTCTTGGATTGGAAGAATCAACACTGTGAAAATGACTCTACTACCCAAAGCAATCTACAGATTCAATGCAATCCCTATCAAATTACCAATGGTATTTTCCACAGAACTAGAACAAAAAAAATCTTAAAATTTGTATGGAGAAACAAAAGACCCCAAATGGCCAAAGCAATCTTGAGAAAGAAAAACGGAGCTGGAAGAATCAGGCTCCCTCACTTCAGACTATACTACAAAGCTACAGTCATCAAAACAGTATGGTATTGGCACAAAAACAGAAATATAGGTCAATTGAACAGGACAGAAAACCGAGAAGTGAAACCACACACCCATGGACAATTAATCTATGATAAAGGAGGCAAGACTATACAATGGAGGAAAGACAGTCTCTTCAGTAAATGGTACAGGGAAAACTGGACAGCTACATGTAAAACAATGAACTTAGAACATTCTTTAACACCATACACAAAAATAAACTGAAAATGGATTAAAGACCTAAATGTAAGACTATTTACTATAAAACTCTTAGGAATATATAGGCAGAACACACTCTGACATAAATTGCAGCAATATCTTTTTTGATCCATCTCCCAGAGTAATGGAAATAATAACAAAAATAAACAAATGGAATCTAAACTCAAAAGCAAAGGAAGCCATAAACAAAACAAAAAGACAACCCACAGAATAGGAGAAAATATTTGCAAATGATGCAACTGACAGAGGATTAGGCTTCAAAATTCACAAACAGCTCATGCGACTCAATAACATAAAAACGAACAGTCCAATCAAAAACATGGGCAGAAGACCTGAAGAGACATTTCTCCAAAGAAGACATATAGATGGCCAAGAGGCACATGAAAAGATGTTCAACATCGCTAATTATTAGAGAAATGCAAATCAAAACTACAGTGAGATACCACCTCACACCAGTCAGAATGGCCATCATCAAAAAGTCTACAAACTTTAAATGCTGGAGAGGATGTGAAGAAAAGGGAACTCTTCTGCACTGTTGGTGGGAATGTAAATTGGTACAGCCACTATGGAGAACAGTACAGAGGTTCCTTAAAAATCTAAAAATAGAGGTACCATAAGATCCAGCAAGCCCATTCCTGGGCATATATCTGTAGAAAAACTTGGTTCAAAAGTATACATACACCCCAATGTTCATTGCAGCACCGTTTACAACAGCCAAGACATGAAAGCAATCTAACACAGTCCATCGACAGATGAATGGGTAAAGATGTGGTACATGTATACAATGGAATATTACTCAGCCATAAAAAAGAATGAAATAATGCCATTTACAGTAACATAGATGGAGACCTGGAGATTATCATACTAAGTGAAGTAAGTGACACAGAGAAAGGCAAATCATGTGATATCACTTATTTGCAGAATCTAAAACAACAAAAAAGAAAAATGATACAAATGAACGTATCTACAAAACAGAAACAGACTCACAGACTTAGAGAATGAACTTATGGTTACCGGGGGGAAGGGTGACGAGGAGGCATGGACTGGGAGTTTGGGACCGATGTGTACACACTTCTATATTTGAAATAGATAACCAACAAGGACCTACTGTACAGTACAGGGAATTATGCTCAATAGTCTGTAATAACCTAAGTGGAAAAAGAATTTGAAAAAGAATTTAAAAACAGAAAATACATTAACTATAATTGCTGAGCTTTTTTTATTTTAACACATATTGCTGGCAAATCTAAGATTCATTTTCCAAAGCCAATCTTATCTGTAGAGGCAGGCAAATTTTTTTTAATATTTAAGCTATTTTGAATATTCATTTTCTAAAGGAAGATGTGATCATCAATAAAAATGGCTCATTATAGATGAAATGATTAAAATATATCCCTTTTGGTTTTTTAGAAATTTTTATGACAATATTTTTATAGAATGTGAATTGTTGAGTCCTTGACATTTTAGCACACTTATTACTATGAACAAACATCTTACTTTCAAAGAAAGCAGAATGTAGTGGAATAAATTTGTAACAGTGAGAATGCTTGGAGACAATATTCATTTTTCATTTTCTGGTGTATTATATCATTCAATTATATAAAACACTTGTTTTAATCAACATTAGATCTATATTTGTATGTCTTGATATCACTGACTGAAATAAAGATACAAAATGCTTTTCACTAAGTCCTTTTTGTAAAGATTCAAAAACATTACAGTGTTTTTAGGGGATATACGGTAAGTTTAAAAAATTTTTTAGATGTAAATATTCTTGTGAATTTTACATACTTCTTTCAACAATACTATGTAGTAGCAGTACAAGAATAAAGTAATATGTGGAGTAAAAAAATTTATACCTCCAGATTTCAAATATTTTGTCCCATTTTGGGTCACGACTCAGAAACCATGATCACTATTGTTAAAAAAGAAATAAATAATATTTTTAAAAGGAGAAAAAAAAGATTGATAATAGATGCTAGTTGCAGGTATAATTTATTGTGCATATAACTAAATGCTATCAAAGATTTACTTTCCATGTAAAATTCTTTAATAAATTTTACAGACTTCAGGTCCCTAAACAGGTAAAAGGAAATCTCATCACGTTCCCCTTTCCTTCAAAACACAAAACAACTCCACATTTTAATTGTTTTCTTTGAGTGAAACTTGGGACTGAGAACTATCTCAAGATTGATGGTAAATTTATTTAAGAAATTATCTGACGGTTCTGACCAATTTTTAGTAGGTTTAGTTTGGTCCTTATTGAAACTGGGTTACCCCTTTCCCTAAAATAAGTGAACTCTAAGAGAAATCCAGTAGACTTTTTAATTTTTGAAAAATGTTTTGAGTCACTACTTTATGCAAATAATAGACACAGACATGAACAGGTTAAGGAGGAAAAAGGTTCTTGATATACTTAAACTACAATCTCTTATGAAATGAAATAAGCATTTCCTACATAGATGGTCCCAAGAAATACAACAATAAGTAAGGGGAAGCTAAAGTGGAGGGTCACTTTAGAAACAGCTAAATCAGAAAAGTCTAAACGGCCTGCAGCAACCTCAGAAAGCAGAGGACAGACTTGCATACACAGAGTGCACATTCACTAATAGGAGGGTGACAAAGAGACGACTTTTTCATAACATTTTGTAACATCAACAGTTATGCATCAGGACTTTGATTTTCAGGCCCAACTGCCACGCTACACAAACATGCACACACATACACATCTTCACACTCTTGTGCTCACCAAATCCAAACAGCTTTTCTACACCCAGGGTATATTTTAATAAACCAAACAAGACAACGTATAAATCATCTGAACTCACCAAAGCAATTTCAGGTCACCTTCTACCTAAATATAGAATAAATGTTCCCTAGGTATTGCCCTGATATCTTTTTAATTAATTAATTTTATTTTTGGCTGTGTTGGGTCTTTGTTGTTGCATGTGGACTTTTCTCCAGTTGCAGCGAGCAGGGGTTACTCTTTGTTGAGGTGCACAGGCTTCTCATTGCAGTGACTTCTCTTGTTGCGGAGCACAGGCTCTAGGCACGCGGGCTTCAGTAGTTGTGGCGCATGGGCTTAGTTGCTCCGTGGCATGTGGGATCTTCCCGGACCAGGACTCAAACCCGTGTCCCCTGCATTGGCAGGTGGATTTTTAACCACTGCACCACCAGGGAAGCCCGTCCTGGTATCTTAACGACAGCTTTCTGATAAGCCACTAGTGAGAAAGAATCTGAAATAGACTCCTTTCATAGGCTCATATTTTAAGACTATGAAACTCAACCCTATTGTAAAAATACTGAAGAATTTAATGCATTTTGCAAATGAGATGCAAACTTGCAAAAAGTAAATTAATGAACCAAATAAACGAATAGTTTAACTGCCTGGAATTACTGAAACTGTATTCTAAAAATTCCTGGCATCTAGGTTCATGTACCACTCAAGGTGGCATAATTCATACTACTTGATAACACCTTGCTTTCCAGAGCTTTTTAATTGTTAAAACCATTTCAGCGAGGTGAATTGCACAGTTTATAATCAAGTAAGATAAAAACGTGCTTTTGGAAGAGGTGAACAAAACCACAGATGGTGGGGGCAGGGGGACTACTGTACATTGGCAAGAGAAGCATCAATTTCCCTGGGAAGAGGTGAACAAAACAGGATGTGAGAACAAGATGTCCTCTTCCAGTACAGGAAAATATTTGCCTGTGAGTCTGACTCCCTGTTTTCAAGTGGAATGCTGTTATTAATAGTTCACATCCTACTCCCCAAAAGTTTTACTTTCCCTTTTGTGTCTTGCAGTATCTGGACACATCCTGCAAAGAACCTTTATGGGAACATCGACCCTACTAGAGGTTTCTTGTATTTGTTGCGTAGTTTTGTGATTGAGCAAAGATATGCTCTTAGGAAGGTGGCAGAGATGTTGGTAATGCCTGGATGATGTTGAGAGGCATATTGTCAGGTGGGAATTACTGAGGATGTGTAAAACAGCACTAAAAGGCTACCTTTGGGTTTCAGTGTACCGTGGAGTGACTAAAGCCTCTTTCATTACTTAGCTACTGTAAAACACAATATACAGAGAAGGAGTCAGTGAATGGAGGGCTGTTCCCAGTTCACCAAAATCCTATATTGTGCTCTAATATTTAGTTCTCAATGCAACTTTGTCTTAACAACAAGTAAGTAACTGTTAGGTACAATACATGATGTTTGATATTTGGGGGATTTTAAAATGAATTAGCCGTAATCCTCCTCTTGAGAAATTTTTGATGTGGGAATCCAAAATGATGAAAAAGAAACATTTCCACAACATTCTACACTTCACAAAGTACAAAGTTCAAGTGCATCCTCTTATTTAAACCTCACAACAACCTTGTAAAAATACATCATGTACTATTCATCCCATTTTATTGATGATTCAAAGAGGTTCAAAGAGGTCAAGAAAACTTCCCAGCATTTTAAAAACAGTTAAAGGAAGAACCAGAACTAGGGTCCAAATTATCTGAAACTAGAATTAAAATTTGACCATTGCTTTTTTTTTACCAATATGCGACATGTATATATGTGTCTGCAGTTAATATACAATTTTTTTACCTTTTTTTTTATTGGAGTATAACTGCTTTACAATGGTGTGTTAGTTTCTGCTTTACAACAAAGTGAATCAGCTATACATATACATATATCCCCATATCTCCTCCCTCTTGCATCTCCCTCCCACCCTCCCTATCCCACCCCTCTAGGTACAATTTTTCTGCCTTTCCAAGGAAACATTCATGAAAACAGAGATTCCAAAGTTCTAACTATAAGAGAAACCAAACTTAACAATCTAAAATCCTCCATGTTGTGAAAGGGATTTTATCTTACCATGGGTGGGGTTTAGAAACAGAACTAGTCACTCATCCTTCATAGAATACCCTTAGCTAAGATACCCAGGTCTCAATGTTTAATATTCTCCTAATATTCTGACTATCTCTTTGCCCAGTATATAAAGACTATATAAATGGCCACAGATTCCTTTGGGAATGACTGGAGTGGGAGGCAGAGGGATCTGAGGAGGAATATTTATAACACAACCTTGTGACAATATTGCAGTGTCTTTCCTTTTAGGGAACCCATATCTCTCTACACTCTTTTTTTTGACTTATATCAGGTCTCTGTTCCCCAAACTTAGAGTTTCATTTTTTGACACACATGTCAAGTAAGAGTCAGTATGCTGTTCTTGCAGATGTATTTGCATCCTAGGGAGAGGGTGATTCTTGTGGGTCAAATCATTCCAATTCATGCTTTGGTCTTGTTAACTATTATGGTATTTATATGTACTTTATGCCTGGTGCTGAAGAGCTACCACATAACTCTGCATTTCTGGGATTCCATCATCCCATTGAAATAAGGCATCCATCTCAATCATGGCATCTTCCACTGTCATCTCCAGCTTTCAGAGGGAAGTTACAACAGACCTCAAGGAAACTGATGCTTCTTTTGCCAATGTACAGTAGTCCCCCCTTATCTGTGGTTTTACTTTCTGAGGTTTCAGATACCTGTGGTCAACCCCAATCCAAAAATATTACATAGAAATTTCCAGAAATAAACAATTCATAAATTTTACATTGTGCACCATTCCGAGTAGCGTGATGAAATCTTGCACCATCCTGCTCCACCCCACCCTGGACATGAATCATCCTTTTGTCTGGGGTATCCCGTCCATTAGTCACTTAGTAGCCATCTAGGTTATCAGATCAACTGTCCAGGTAGCGCAGTGCTTGTACACAAGGAACACTTATTTTACTTAATAACAGCCCCAAAGCACAAGAGTAGTGATGTTGGCTATTCGGATATGCCAAAGAGAAGCCATAAAGTGTGCCCTTTAAGTGACAAGGTGAAAGTTCTTGACTTTATAAGGAAAGAAAAAGTCAAATGCTGAGATGGTTAAATTTCACAGTAAAAATGAATTTTCTATCAGTGAAACTGCGAAGAAGGGAAAAGGAACTGGTACTAGTTTTGCTGTTGCATCTCAAACTGCAAAAGTTTACAGCCACAGTGCATCATAGGTGCTTAGTTAAGATGGAAAGGGCATTAAATTTGTACAGTGAGAAATTTTGACACACATTCACATAGCATTTATTACAGTATATCTTATTATTGTTGTTAATCTCTTCCTGTACCTAATTAATAAATTAAACTTTATCACAGGTATGTATGTATAGGAAAGAACATAGCATATATAGGGTTCAGTACTATCTGCAGTTTCAGGCATCCACTGGGGGTCTTGGAACATATTCCCCGTGATTAAGGGGTAGCTACTGTTTTTAAGCACTTTGGTCATGGCAGTATTTGGGGAAATTTCCTGGGGTACATAGTGATATCGTGGATGTATGGATAACACATGATAAATTCTCAGCGTTTCACTTCCTCTAGGTGTAAGTCAAGATAAATTACATTACAATGCAGTAACTGTCCTCGAATCTCAGTGGTTGTATATATTGAAGGCTTATGTTTTACTCACACTACTTGCTCATTTCAGGTCAGCAAAGCGGTTCCACTACCGGAGACACTCAGTGAACCAAGCTGATGCAACAGCCACCATGTCAAACACTGTCTGTCAATGTAGCAGAGGGAAGAAATGCTCTGGAAGTGTGGCATTAGCAGTTAAATGCCCTGGCCTGTAAATGATGTGTGCCACGTTCTCTCACAGTTTATTGAATGGAATTACATAACCTCTACTAACTAACAAGGGTGCCTGGAAGTACAATTCTGTGATGTTCTCAGTAGAGGACCTGAAATATTTGTCAACAGGCATTACTGTCTACCACACTCTCCATTATTCCAGGGAAGTCCGGCATCCCATTTTAATTTAATACAGAGAACTGTTGAGATTTCTGTTCTCCAAGCAAGCAGATTCCCAATGCTGGTCTCAGATGCTCAAGCTAATACACTGTATCCACATGCCTGGTCATTATACCTACATAGATCAATTCAACCCACACTAACAAATTTCTTCCTTCCTCATCAGCACTCTTAGAATTCATTCCCATATATATTACTAAGGGTTCTACCAAGTTAAATTATTAAGATCTTAAAATTCTTTTTGATGTGTATCTATTTTCTTCCGCTTCCAACTTTTTAATTGTTCTTCTGAGACAAGATGGAATCTTACTCTAATACAGATCTGATGACAATGAGAGGTGGACATGAAGAGAATTAGCATCCTTTGTAGGTTAACTGCCTCAGGTAAAATCCTTGAAGGATCTTCAAGCAAGACAGTACTAGATTCATCTGCGAGAAAGGACTACTGATGGCAAAGAAGCTCACTGGGACTTGGTGATTCACAGAACCTGGATTCATCTAAACTACCAATTGTCCCTAACCCTTTCTTAAAGTCACACTCTTTCCTAATCATTATCCTAAATTTCACATAGAGATCTGGTGAAGCTATGAATTCAACCTGTGTTGGAATTAGGCATGCAAGATCAGACTCTGTCTTGTTTTTAGCTACATCAGCTCTGAGTCTACAAGAGAAGAAATTCTTAGAATAGTCATAGAAGGTCTCATGTCCTCAGACCATGCCATAAGACCAAAACTAAAAATTCAGAACATTTTATTCTCTTTCTTTAAGCTCTTCATTACTTCTGGAGTTAGATATTGACCCACAGAGGTAGGTATTCCTTAGTCCTATCACAATAGTTTATGACAGCAGCTATATAATGTGTCAAAGCCTTGCCTTAAATAACCCCTTCTTTCCAGACAACCTCAAGTAATCACTTAATAGTTTTTCTACTTTTTAATTGACCACCAGTATCTCATTTTCCGCTGGCTTATTGTTGCCTTCAAGTCCAAACTTGTAAGATAATAATCCAGATTCCAAACTTTGTGAATCTGTTTATGGGAATAGGTTTCAATTCAGGAAAGAGAAATTAGTCTAGAAACTAGTCTAAGTATTTCACACAAAAAAGGAAGTTACTGGAATTAATGGAAGAGTAGAAGTCATGGGAAGACCACTAGACTGCAAGGCCATGCCATGCAACTACTATCCAAATATCAGAAAACTGTTACTGCTATTCTGAAGTCAGGAAACAGCTGGAAACTGGTGTTGCTATCACAGCTGCCTATTCCACCAGAGAGTGGCATGTGCAGTCTAGCGTCAGAAAAACCTGTGTCTGCCAGAACCTGTCCATCATCCACTATCACAGAAAGAACAGGAACCACCTGACTCACCTTCCAGACTTCATTTGGAATTCCTGCATGACAAAATGACATTAAAAATACAGATTCTATTTTATTTCTAAATTAATTTATAATAAGACTCAATTCCCATAAAAATCTCCTCCTCCTATTTTTTACTGGTACTTGAGAGACTGATTCCAAAGCTCTTCGGGGTAAATAAATTAGTTGAGAATATCTACGAAAAAGAATAATAATAAGAGAAACTTACGTGCTCAGAAATGAAAATGCATTGTAACTCTTTAGCAGTACATTTTGTGATAATGACTTGAGAGACAGACCAGTGGAAAAGAACAATTATCCAGAAAAAATGGTATATATAATAATGTAGTAGAAGATGACAATGGCTTCACAAATCAATGATAAAAGGAACATTTGCTCAATCTACCAAAACAAATTTTAGCTATTTATTACAACAAAAATAAAGTCGAAATCCAAGCTGTTACTTCATATCTTAGACTCAATATTCTCTGAATAATTATATGTAAAGTTAAAAGCTAATAAAAATGGAAAATTGTACAGGTAAATACAATTTTCATAAATGAACTTCCTATAAAGAAACACTTTACTGTTGCTCAGTCATCAGTCAAGATCTGTCATATCAGACTTCACCCATCATCCCATGGGAAGCTCTGCTTTTCTAGGGGTGTTGGTGGTGGGTGAGGGAAGGGATTAGGTAATAAACACTTTTTAAATAAAACACAAGACAAGGCCTTTGCCATTTTCTGAGGATCATCCTCAACTAACACTGAGAAAAAAACTTGCTATTATGAAAAAAAATTAAGTATTCTTAATATGGGTTCTAAAATTCACCCAAGACTATTTCTTGAAAATTATAATAAATAAAATAAACTGATTATCTAGAGGAAAAAGGCTTCTTATAGAGAGAAGAGCAGTGCAAAGATCTTAGATGACAGTGGGTTTGGAAGTGTGCAAGGAACTATAGTAAGAAGGTAATGCACATTGTTGAATGAATGAATACAGTCCCCCAAAACAATGAGGTTGCCGTAGAGTAACATTAAGCCAATGATAAAGTTTGAATTCTTGACACATTTTCTTAGGTAAAGTTGCTTTAAAAAGAAAAAGATAGTAAAAAATAAAGTCATCATTTTCTATTTTTCTTTGCTTCAAATTTTGGTCTGTATATTATTTTGAAGGTGAGATCAAACCCTAATTTGCTCTGCCTTATACTGATGTGCCACCCATACTCTGGACTCCTTCCACAATTTCAATCCATCTCCCACTATTTCTCAACACCAGTCCTCCACTCCAGCCAACTGTCAAGCACACCATGCTCATTTTCATCCCAAATTCTTTGTTCTTATTATTTCTCTGACCTGGAATGTCCTTCTTCCTTTTCTCCCTACTCTGCTTATTATCAAAATCCTACCCACACTTCAGAGCTCACCCCAATGTTCTTCAGCCCCTGAAGCCTCTACTCATTCTCCCCACAACCTTACCTCATAGAACTCAAACTATATTTTTCATTCAGACTACTAAATAATAACATTATTATTGATATTACTGTTCCATTTCAGATTGACAAGTTTCTAGTAACTTACTTAATTTCAAATTTACAGAAAAGTTGCAAAAAGAGTACAAAGAACTTTTGATTTCTCTCACCTAGGTTCCCCAACAACTGTTAATATCTCAACATACTTGCACTATCAACCATATATAAATATAATAATCTCATTAAAATTTTCTAGTTATTCTCAAAATAGGTCTTTTTTTCACTTTCTGGTCCAGGATTTCATTGCATTTGTTGTTATGTCTCTTTAGCTTCCTTCTATTTGAAACAGTTCCTTTATCCTTCCCTGTCTTTCATGACCTTGAGAGTTTTAGAGAAAACAAGCCCTCTGTCTCTGTTTTGAATCAGTCCATTATGCAAGAAGTCCTGGGTTTTTTTAGTGGAATATGATATATAGAAACAGAGGTGGCACTCCATGTTCTCATTGCTACTGAGGTGTCTTTGATTTCAGGACTTCTCAATAGCGGGGTGGGATGAATTGGGAGACTGGGTTTGACATATATACACTACTGATACTATGTATAAAATAGATAACTAATGAGAACCTACTGTATAGCTCAGGGAACTCTATTCAATGCTCTGTGGTGACCTAAATGGGAAGGAAATCCAAAACAGAGGGGATATATGTATACATATATCTAATTAACTTTGCTGTAGAGTAGGAACGAATGCAACATTGGAGAGCAGCTATACTCCAATAAATTTTTTTTTTAATTTTATTTTTTTATACAGCAGGCTCTTATTAGTTTTCTATTTTATACATATTAGTGTATACATGTCAATCCCAATCTGCCAATTCATCCCACCACCACCACCCCACCCCCAGCTTTCTCCCCTTGGTATCCATATGTTTGTGCTCTACATCTGTGTCTCTATTTCTGCCTTGCAAACCGGTTCATCTGTACCGTTCTTCTAGATTCCACATATATGTGTTAATATACGATATTTTTCTCTTTCTGACTTACTTCACTCTGTATGACAGTCTCTAGGCCCATCCAAATTCGGTCTCTACAAATGACCGAATTTTGTTCCTTTTTATGGCTGAGTAATATTCCATTGTATATATGTACCACATCTTCTTTATCCATTTGTCTGTCGATGGGCATTTAGGTTGCTTCCATGTCCTGGCTATTGTAAATAGTGCTGCAATGAACATTGGGTTACATGTGTCTTTTTGAATTATGGTTTTCTCTGGGTATATGCCCAGTAGTGGGATTACTGGGTCATATGGTAGTTCTATTTTTAGTTTTTTAAGGAACCTCCATACTGTTCTCCATAGTGGCTGTATCAATTTACATTCCCGCCAATAAAATTTTTTTTTTAATTAATGGATATACTTAGAAAATAAATGTAAGTACACATGGACATGCATCTGTATCTACTTCTAAACCTATTTATCTTTTTAAATAGGTTCATGTCAACGACTCCAGTTTCCATGCAATACTTTTCTAGCTTTCCTCCTCTACATATGTGAAATCCTTTCTCCAGCAGTGAGAAATTTGGCTCTCAATATATTTAATATATTTGCTTACTTGCTCATTCCTCTTGTATGAACCAAATCTAATCACACACATCTGCCACTTCCTTAGATCTACATTTCCTTGGCCCCACTGCTACTTCCTTGGCCTTGCCACCAACAGGGGGCTTGGTCATATCACTGTCCCCAAAGAAAGACAAAGGAAGAGAAGGGAAAGAAAAAAAAAAGAAAGAAAGAGAAGCAATTCTTTTGTAGAAGGTAGAATGTTAATACCAAAAGAAGCTTGAAAATCATCTAAAATATGCTCTTCAGATAAAGAAACAGGTTCAGAGAAGTAAAATGATCTGCCCAAAGCCACTCATGGAGAGCTCAGAGTATAAAACAAGTCTCTTGAGCGTTTAGAGCTTTTCCCTCAACAAATGATGTGTATACCCTGTTCTCACTTCATCTCGTAATTATTAAAATAAAAATGCTTAATTATTATATATTTAGTAAATTAAATAAAATATTGAGGGGAGGGCTTCCCTGGTGGCGCAGTGGTTGAGAGTCCGCCTGCCAATGCAGGGGACACGGGTTCGTGCCCCGGTCCGGGAACATCCCACATGCCGTGGAGCGGCTGGGCCCGTGAGCCATGGCTGCTGAGCCTGCGCATCCGGAGCCTGTGCTCCGCAACGGGAGAGGCCAAAACAGTGAAAGACCCGCGTACCGCAAAAAAAAAAAAAAAAAAAAAAAATTGAGGGGAGTGAAAATATAGTGTTCTTACTGCAACCACAGAATGTTTCTTCATTGCTGCATTCATATGTAGAACTTTACAAATAATTATATTCCATATATTTCTTTCTTATATAGAAAAAAATTGAAATTTTTAAATACAAATAGCTAATTTTTAAAAACTAATTTCTTCTAATATGTCAATTGTTAATTTCAACCAAGGTCCATATTCAGAGCTGTAAAACTTAAAATAATGTAAAACATAGTAGACAATGATGTTAGAATTTGGTTAAGACTTATTATGTAAGAACTAATAAAGAATGATAAACCATAATGGAAAAGAATATTAAAAAAAAGAATATACTCAGTGTATAACTGAGTCACTTTGCTGTACAGCAGGGATGGGCACAACACTGTAAATCAACTATAATAAAAAAATAAAATAAAATTTTATAAAAGAATAAAGAAATTTGTACTTTGTGACTCAAGCATGTCATTTGCTCTAAAGCTGTACTTTCCAAAAAGAAATATAAAAGCCACATACATAATTTTAACCACATTTTTAAAAATGTAAAGGAAGCAGATAAAATTAATTATATATCGACTGCTATAGGTTGAATGTTTGTGTCCCTACAAAATTCGCATGTTTAAATTTCATCTTCAGTGTGATGGTATTTATGAGGTGGGGCCTTTGGGAGGTGATTAGGTCATGAGGGCAGAATCCTCATGAATGAGATTAGTGCCCTTATAAAAGAGACCCCAGAGAGCTCCCTTGGCCCTTCCACCATGTGAGGACATAGGGTACAGGAACTCAGTTTTCACTGGACACCGAATCTGCTGGCACCTTGATCTTGAACTTCCCAGCCTCCATTACTGTGAGAAATAAATATTTATTGTTTAAATCACCCAGTCTATGGTATTTTTTTAGCAGCCTGAACAGACTAAGACGTATACCTACACATACACACATATGTGTATATTAAAATATATGCAAAGTATCATATCAATATGGAATCAGTAAAAAATTATTAGTGAGCAATTTTACATTTTATTTTATGCTAATAAATCTTCAAAAATCCGGTGTGTATTTTACACTTAAAAACTCAACTGGGTCTAGCCAGATTTCAAGTACTCAATAGTCACTTGTGGCTAGTGCTACCATATTGGCAGTACAGCTCTAAGGTACAAATGAACATTCCTCAAGAAGTTCTAACCTTTCAGAGTATTTGGCAAATAAATTTTATAAAACTTTCCAGTATCCATAAAAAGGTAGTTATGGTTTTGTATGTAAACCATAGGATTTATTACTATTTATTTAATAAACCATAGGGTCAAATATAACCAAAAAGAAGTAATGCTTTTTAAAAAAAAAGGAGGTAGAGTTTTCTTCAGACCAAAGGGAGAATTGATGATTGCATACAGTGTCCATTATACTTCATTAATATTCTCATTATTCGAGTCACATCTCCTTACCAATCCCATTTCTACTTTAAGAAATCAGAAGAGACTCAAAGTATTATAAAACATTATTTTAATGTTTTGGTCTTACATCAGTAGTTATAATTTCCTGGAGGTGTATGTAATATCAACAAAGTAGTTCAGTACTTCTCATGAGTATTTTTCCTGTTTTCCTCAGTATATCCATGGCCCCATTTACTTTATTCTTTCATTTTTATGCTAGCCTTTTCTTTTACCCTAAAATTCTCTTTCCTAAGAACATTTAAGGACAGGGTCCCAAAATGGTATATTTCTGCAGATGATACTCCAAATCGGTATGCTAATACACAGAAATTACTATCATGGGAGTATTCAGCAAAATGCCAAATATATGACTCATTGTACCAACATCAAAAAGTAGAATAAAAGACAGCTGACATTCTAGTCACTTCCCACCCTAACAACTGCTTATAAAAATTGCAGGAAATGGTAGGTATGTATGCAGCGGCCATTTGTAATTCGTTGTTCAGGAGCAATATTCTTGTCTCAATAATATTGAGACAAGACAATATTCTTGTCTTCGAGAACTATTTTTCCTAGACCCAGTCCTAGAAGTGGGCAGATACCCAGCTGTTGCCAAGGACCACCTACCCTTTGGCCATAAGGACTGATTTAAAGGTAGGCACGTAATCAAGGAACTTTTCTTCTGGAATCATCAGGAAAGATACTTGCTTATTCTGCCACTGCATGTGAGGACAATCTACAGAGGGCTATTTGTATCACTGTCTTCTGGCTACAAAGAGATGAGAAAGTCATTTTAAGGAGAAAATGGGGCCAAAACATAAGAAAAAGTGTCACGAGAAAGAGGGGGAAAATTTCCTGGTGGCATTATTTAGGCCACTGGACCCAGACACATATGACAGCTAATTTCTAGAAGAAAATATAGGAGAAAAACCTTTGTAATTTTCAGTTAATCAAAGATTTCTTAAATAAGATACCAAAAGTACAATATATAAAAATAATCGATAAATTGGACTTCATCAAAATTGAGAATTTCTGCTATTCGAAAGGGAGTATAAAAAGAATGAAAATGAAAAACAGACAGGGAGAAAGTATTTGCAAATCACATATCTAATAAGAGATTTGTATCCAGAATATATTTTTAAACTATTAAAATTTAATAATGAGAAAACAAAATTTTTTTAAAAAACAGAGCAAAAGATTTGATCATACACTTTACCAAAAAAGATATAAAGATGGAACATAAGCACATAAAAGATGCTAAACATCATTAGGCATTATGGAAATGCAAATTATACCCACAATGAGCTACTATTGCACACATAATAAAATGTCTAAAATTCAAAAGACAGCCCATACAAAATGTTAGCAAGGATGCAGAATTCTCATATATTGCTGGTGGCAATGTGAAATGATACACCATTTTGGCAAACATTCTGAGAGTCTCTTAAAAATGAAACCTACACCTACAAACCATTCTACTCCTAGGTATTTGGTCAAAGTAATGAAAGTATACAGCTGGCCCTCCTTAACTGTGGGTTCCTCATCCTCAGATTCAACCAACTGCAGATCAAAACTATTCAAACAAACAAACTAAAACTCCAGATAGTTTGAAAAAGCAAAACTTGAATTTGCTTCAAGCAGGCAACCATTTACATAGCATTTGCTTTGTATTATGTATTATAAGTAATCTAGAGAAGATTTAAAGTATATGGTAAGGTGTGCATAGGTTCTATGCAAATACCACGCTATTTTATATAAAGGACTTGAACATCTAAGAATTTTGATATCCAAAGGGTGTTCTGGAACTAATCCTCCATGGATAACAAAAGATGACTATATGTACATGTATGTTCACTGTAAACTCATTTGCATAAGTCTCAAGCTAGAACCAACCCCCCAAATCCATCAACAGGCAAATGGATAAACAATGTACAATCACTTATCTATCTGTATCTATCTGTACAATGTATCTATCTGTTTCTATCTGTATAATGGAGTACTACTTAGTAATAAAAAATGACAGATTGTTGCATGCAATATGGATGAATCTCAAAATAATTACACTGCATGAAAGATAACAGAAAGAGGCACATACTATATAATTCCATTTATATAAATGTCTAGACAATGCAAACTAATCTGTAGCGACAGAAAGCGATCAGTGGTTGCCTGGGAAAGTGGTAAGGTTGGGAGGTACAGGAGGGTGGAATTACGAAAAGGCATGAGAAACTTTGGGGAGTGCTAGATAGGTTCATCATCTTGATTTTGGTGATGGGTTTCTGAGTGCATACAAAAAGTAATACATAATGGAAGCAAAAACAATATTTTTATTACATTCTTAAATAACCTCAATTACTTATTAATGAGATGGGTGTGCTTGTCCGAGACACTGCACAACTTTTCAAATCTTGACATCAGATTGGGCCTCATCACTGTCATTTCCTGTTCCACAATGATCTTCACACAACACTTGCTTTCATCACAACTAACAAAAACCCAGCTTTGGAAAGATATGATGTCGTCTAAAGAAACGTGGTTCAAACTATTGTTGAAACTATGTACTATTTCAAGCTAGGAGCTGACATGATCTCCACCAACTGTTGGCAAATTGGATTGAAATCTCCAAATCTAAAATTTCTCATTTTTCTGAATGCAATTTTAAACATTTCCTAACGGTATAAGAACTAGAGTTATACTATTGATTTAATCAGGTATGGTGTGACCTCAGGCAAATTTGTGGAAAGTTTTCCAATTTTCAGTGGAGCCATCTGAATATACACTTTCTATAATTTATTTTTTGTTCCCACCTTTGCTACATAACTGAAAAGTCACACACAACCTATTGTTGAACTATTCAAAGAAGCTTTGGGAAGAGAATATGAAGACTATTCTGACTCTTTGGGTGTAAACATCTTTGAAAATCTCAAATAAAAAAATATGGAAACAGAAAGTCTATTTAATAGGATACATGGTATTGTCTTTATAATAATTATCTTTGCTTCTGTTCTTACTGTAATTTATAAACCATTTCAGGTTATTTCTGCTATATTTTATAACTTAATTAAGAAATTTTGTTTACTTATTTTGAATTATGGTTAAGCAGCCTAACTTGGAGCTGTAATATGGGCTTTGTTAGGACTTCAGTTTCTGCAAGAAGACATGGATGTATTCATAAGTTTTAATATCATAGAAAGAGTGTTTATTAGCAGGTCTTTGCCTAAACTTGTCTGGCCTTCAACAGGGTTCAAATCCAGTTAAATTCTATTTCATCTAAACAGCTGCTATCTCCTTTTTTGCATATTGTTGCCTCAACTATAATAAGGCAGTGATCTAAATTTGCATAACAATTGGATCCTATCCCAATAACTTGAAGTGTGTTCTAGCCAAATGCAGATTAAATTGGCTAAGTAAAAATGCACTTCAAATTGCTGTACTCTGCTTTAATAATGAAGTAGAACTCTTAGAAATAACTAAAAAACAAGTTGTTCTTCAATTTATAAACTCTTTCTATTATATTGAAACATAGATTGAAGCTTTGAAAACATCTGCAGAGAGAACACAGATCAACAGTGATCCAGCTGTGACCTCACTACTTAATAATTGTGCTTTTAGCCTACTCCACTACTTGTCTCCTAACTACAGACATTCTTGGGTGGGAGGGTACCTCTAATCCATTGATCCATCAAGCCTACCTTTTAAAAAGTGAGCACAGGGGAAGGCTTTACTACCAGTGATTTCAATAAAGTTTCCATTAAGTGCAACTCTGTAGTCTGGCTAGTACTTGTGTTTTACAATTCAAGTGCTCACATTAAAGATCATAATATGATTGAATTCAACAGAAACCCAGAAATCTCAGGTTATCTAGTAATGATAAAGAAGGCGCGCTCAATATCACCCACTCACATTTTGCTTTGTTTTGTTACCTGCTTACTTTAATACACACAGAACACAAGAAGATTGCCTTTTTCTCATTTTCAATGCTAGTCCTAAAATGGTTAAGTCTCTTGCGGGATGAAATCACCAGGCTCAGACTGGCCGTTCAACGGAAGGTCAAAGGGAGTGGTGAAGTCACCTCCCATGGTAAACACCCATACACTTCCAGCCTGAACAAGTTTGGGCTTAATTCTTGCCATTCCAAAATTCACTGCTCTCTTGGCATATGACATTTCATGAACTGCAAAGGATGAGAAATTCCACTCCAGAGAATTCTGTTTATAAGAAGTTATACACATCTAATAATCTCAGAAGATATGAGCACAGCAATGTTGAAAATTACCGATTGTTATTCCTGAGAAAAAATTAGATAATTATTTCTGAAAACATAAAAAACCTCATATAATAAAAATTAGACGCCCACATGTGATTCAACTTCCACTTATGAATTATGAAATTAGTAATTACTAAACTGCCAGCACTAAAAAATAAACCATTCATCACTGGAGAAGTGCTGAGATTTTACAAGAAATGATCAAGAATATTCTAATGGCGTTAGAGCTTTTGGTGTCTAAGACTTTTCCCAATATGTATACACACCTTGTCAACCTGCTTAACATTTTCAATGTAATTTAAGGTTGATTTTTCTTTTCTCATATAGTAGCTAAGATTGTATTTCATATTTAAAAACTCACTAATTAGGAGTTTAGTAAATTGTTTTTTCTGACAACTCCATTTCACTTTCTGAAATAAGTCTCTCTTAGGACATAATAACTTTGGTTCCAAATTTTCATCACTGAGTAATTTTGAAAGCATGGTAATTTTTTAAAACCTTATGACTAAACTCTAATAGTCTCTAGATGTTAGCCAAAAGTATACAGCTCAAAAAGAAAAAAGAAAGCAGGGAGAAGGGTGTTTATCTTTACAAATGACTATGTGTGCCTTTTAACAGCTACTTCTTTAAAAAATTATGTATTTTTACAAGGCAGCTATTTACATTTTGCTTAGAACCTAAGTCTCCTTAGTGGACCAAATCACATAAATTAGAGAACATTTTGGTCACTCCACCAGTTTAAAGATCTCGTGAAAGCCTTATAAAAGTAAAATAAAATAAACCTAAATGTGCCACATGAACATTCAGGCCTTTATTACCTCATAATAATAATATCAAAGCTGGGAGCCCTCTGTAGTTAATATTTTTGAAGTCCTCCTGGTTATCTAAGTCACTGTTTGCAGTGCTTTCTAGAGTGCAAATTTCACCCTGCCACTAAATCCTATAGTCATTCCTCAATCTCATCTAAATAAAACACTAATTTCAAAGCCTGACATTTTAATGGCTCTGAGTAATCTGGTCCAACTTGAACTCTAGCCTACAATGTTCAGGTTCTGACATCATTTCCAGTATAGTTTGTAAGGAAAACATCCTTTCTCTCCCCAGTCCTCTGTCCTGGGGGCATACTGAGTAAGGAAGAAGGTTTGAGAATTACAGCTTCTCTTCTCTGCATACCCTCACTCACTCCTTTCTGAGGAGGCACAGTGACATATATGATTGGAAAATTTAGAATCTGCACGTCGGCAAGGGGTTCTCCTGTCCTCTCCTACCAATAGTAAATTAACTGAGCAGGCTCTGCCTTATCAGACCAGCAAGGAAGCAGTTGGAAAAAGGCAAATTCAATTCCTGGGATAATTATTACATGCCCCTTTGGTTGTTTTTCCTAAGCCTTACCCAGGCTTTGCAGTAATAACGTAAATCTCCATCTAAATAGAAATTTTCTTAAGGGTTTAGCCTAAAACATCTTTGAACCCAAATATCTAACCCCTTGCCTTGTGCACAGTACAAACTTAAGTGTTCTCAATAAATAATCAATCTACTGGAAAATGTTCAAAACAAAGGTATTCTCTCTGTGGAACATAGTAGAGCACTACGAAAAACTGAATGCTTAGTAAATGTTTATTGAGGATAATCTGCATATGATGTTTTCTAATATTTATTAAGTACTCTTAGATGCTTAGCACCATGCTAGGGAAATATTTTTTAAAACAAACAAACAAACAAACAAAAAAAAAAAACCTTCTCAAAATTAACCCCAGACTCTAAAGGGATACCTATGATCTAAACTCTCCTTGTGTTCCCAACATCAAGAAATAGCAGACAAGGCTGTCTTGGATTTGACCATAGGTAATAAAGAAAAAAAAAAAAAAAAGAAAGAAGGGGAAATAGTTCCTACAAAGTTGTGACCACACATTGCTCTAAAATGAGTCTGTTCACTAAGTATATAAGTATATTAATTCTCCATGGAGCACACAATTTGGAATTGTGCAAATGATTTGAGTTTGCCCCAACTCTCATCATCCGTAGGAAACTGGAATAAGCAAAAGCAAACTCTTTATGGAAAAGGTCACATCTATCTTTGACCTTGACGAAACTTTCAAGTAATTTTCTGTGGGCAATGACTGGCAAGCAGCCAAAGATAACAACGTTCGCAGAGAAGTAAGACAATATGAAAGATACCAGAAGAAAAATTAACAGAAACAGATCTACAAGTATATCATACATAAGAATTATGAAATAAATTAGTATTAAAACAAATACACTTATCCTGTTTAAAGAAAGGAATAACAAATGAAAATGTGAAGAACCAGAAACTATAAAAAAAATCTAAAAAATAGCTAATTTAAATGTAGAATTAATCATATAATAACTAAAATGAAAAACTCATTGGCCACATTTGGACATATGTGCACAAGACAGAATTAATGAACTGAAATATAGATCAGAAGAAATTACCACAAATACAACAAATGTAAGTCAGATGACTTCACTGGTAAGTCTCCCAGACATTCAAAATTAAGAAGTTAAAAACATAATGTTGGGGCTTCCCTGGTGGCGCACTGGTTGAGAGTCCACCTGCTGATGAAGGGGACATGGGTTCGGGCCCCGGTCTAGGAAGATCCCACATGCCGCGGAGCGGCTGGGCCCGTGAGCCATGGCCACTGAGCCTGCACGTCTGGAGCCTGTGCTCCGCAACGGGAGAGGCCACAACAGTGAGAGACCTGTGTACCGCAGAAAAAAAACAAAAAACAAAACATAATGTTGGTCTCATGTAACCTCTTCCAGGATACTGAATGGATGAAAACACTGCACAACTGACTTCCTGAAGGTCAAGACCAAAACTTGACAAGGACAAAAGAAAGTAACAAGTGCAGGACAATCTCATTCATGAACAAAGATACAAAACTTCTAAACTAATTACTAGCAAATTGAACCCCACTATTTATAAAATGAATAAAACCATGATTAATTTTATCTCAGAACAAGATAGGTTGAATAATGTAAACTCTATGACTGCATGTAAAATAGGCACAGAAAAAGAGCGTGGTTAAAGAAAAAAAAAAGACTTTTAACAAACTAGAAATAAAAGAGAACTTTCTAAATATATGAGTTGTCTAGAAACAAACTACAGTAAAGGTGCACAACGAACTACTGGAAGCCTTCCTTTCAATATCATGAACATTACAATGATGCTGCTATGAACACTTTGCTTTAACATTTCACTGGTGGTTCTATCCAAGAGGGTAAAAGTAGAGCTCAACTATACGATGGTACTGGAATTAAATATCAATGGAGAAAAAAATGCACCATTCAATTAGTTGGTACTTCAACAACTGCTTCTATATAGGTAAACTGGATCTCTGCAAAGCAACCCACACAAAAAATTTCTAGATAGACAAGGATTTAAAACATTTAGAAAAAGACACAGGAGAATATTATTGTAATGCTAGGGTAAAGAAAATTTCTTAAACATGGCACAAGATAAAAATTTTGCATAAAAATATTGCTCAATTAGACTAAATTAGTTTTAAGAGCTTTTGATTATCAACAACTTATGGAAACTTATGTTTCATTAAAGAAAGTGGAAAGGAGATCATGGGAGGAGATAAGATGGCAGAGTAGAAGGACTTGAGCTTACCTCCTCTCACGAAAACACCAAAATCACAATTAACTGCTGAACAGTCATTGATAAAAAACACTAGAACCTAACAAAAAAGATATTCTGCATCCAAAAACAAGAAGCCACAACAAGACAATAAGAGGAGTGCTTTCATGATGTAATCAAATCCCATACTCGCCAAGTGGGTGACCCACAAACTAGAAAATAATTATATTGCAGAGGTTCTCCCACAGGAGTGAGAATTCTGAGCCCCAGGTCAGGCTCCCCAGTCTAGAGGTCTGGAACATGAGGAGCAGCCCCCAGCAAATCTGGCTGTGAAGTTCAGCAGGGTTTGATTGCAGGAATTCCACAGGATTGGGGGAAACAGAAACTCTACGTCTGAAGGGTACACACAAGGTCTTGTGCACACCAGGACCCAGGGAAAAAAGCAGTGACCTCATAAGAGACTGGGCCAGACCTACCTGCTAGTATTGGAGGGTCTCCTGCAGAGGTGGGGGGTGGCTGACACAAAAGTCCCCAAACAGCCAAAGCAATACAGAGAAAGAAAAACGGAGCTGGAGGAATCAGGCTCCCTAACATCAAACTATACTACAGAGCTATGGTAATCAAAACAGTATGGCACTGGCACAAAAACAGAAATATAGAACAATGGAATAAGGTAGAAAGCCCAGTAATAAACCCACTCACTTATGGTCAATTAATCTACAACTAAGGAGGCAAGAATATACAGTGGAGAAAAGACAGTCTCTTCAATAAGTGATTCTGGGAAAAACTGGACAGGTACATGTAAAAGAATGAAATTAGAATATTCTCTAACACCATACACAAAAATAAACTCAAAATAGATTAAAGACCTAAATTTAAAACTGGATACTATAAAACTCTTAGAGGAAAACATAGGCAGAACACACTTTGACATAAATCGCAGTAATATCTTTTTGGATCCACCTCCTAGAGTAATGAAAATAGAAACAAAAGTAAACAAATGGGACCTAATTAAACTTAAAAGCTTTTGCACAGCAAAGGAAAATATAAACAAAATGAAAAGACAACCCACAACATGGGAGAAAATATTTGCAAGCAATGCAACCGACAAGGGATTAATCTCCAAAATTTACAAACAGCTCATGCAGCTCAATATCAAAAAAACAAATAACCCAATAAAAAAATGGGCAGAAGACCTAAATAGACATTTCTCCAAAGAAGACATACAGATGGCCAAAAAGCACATGAAAAGATGCTCAACATTGTTAATTATTAGAGAAATTCAAATCAAAACTACAGTGAGAAAACACCTCACACCAGTCAGAATATGGCCAGCAACAAAAAATGTACAAACAATAAAGAGGGTTTGCTGGAGAGGGTGTGGAGAAAAGGAAACCCTTCTACACTGTTGGTGGGAATGTAAATTGGTACAGCCACTGTGGAGAACAGTATTGAGGTTCCTTAAAAAACTAAAAACAGAATTACCATACAACCCAGCAATCCCACTCTCGGGCATATATCTGGAGAAAACCATAATTTGAAAAGATACATGCACCCCAATGTTCATAGTAGCACTATTTACAATAGCCAAAACATGGAAGCAGCCTGAGTGTCCACTGACAGATGAATGCATAAAGACGATCTGGTACATATAGACAATGAAATATTACACAGCCATAAAAAAGAATGAAATAATGCCATTTGCAGCAACATGGATGGACCTTGAGACTATCATATTAAGTGAAGTAAATCAGACAGAGAAAGACAAATATCATACGATATCACTTATACTTGGAATCTAAAAAGATGATACAAATGAACTTATTTACAAAACAGAGACAGACTCACAGACTTTCAAAACAAACTTATGGTTACCAAAGGGGAAAGGTGGGGGTGGGATAAATTAGGAGGTTGGGATTAACATATACACACTACTATATATAAAATAAATCATCAACAAGGACCTACCGTGTAGCACAGGGAACTCTACTGAATATTCTGTAATAACCTATATGGGAAAGAATCTGGAGAAGAGTGGATAAATGTATATGTATAACTGAACCACTTTGCTGCACACCTGAAACTAACACAACATTGTAAATCAGATAATACCCCAACATAAAATAAAAATTAAATTAAAAAAAGTTTGACTGATGCTTCCAATTGCTAGGTATTTTATCATATTTTAAAGACTTCTGTAGTTTAAGGCCTTTCACTGCTTAAGACCTTTCAAAAATCATTTAATGATTTATTAATTAATATCCTTTTTATACTAGTATCTATAGCATCCTAAGGCTTTGATACAAATCCCTTAATATTTTAAAATGCTATTACCTGGCTTAATAAAAATCAGTAGTGTTTATCAGTGAGAAAAAAGGTGGAAGGCAAACCATAAACTTGGAGGAAATATTTACAAAACACATATTACTTACAAAGGATTAGTATCCAAAAAATATAAAATATGTAAGAATCAACAAAAAAAACCATTACAATAGGACACATGACAAGTCTTAAAACAAAAATGACCAATAAACTTGTGAAAAATGCTAACTTCATTAGTAATTAAGGAAATCCTAATTAAAAACACAATTAGAGGGCTTCCCTGGTGGCGCAGTGGTTGAGAGTCCGCCTGCCGATGCAGGGGACACGGGTTCATGCCCCGGTCCGGGAAGATCCCACATGCCATGAAGCAGCTGGGCCCATGAGCCATGGTCGCTGAGCCTGCGCATCCGGAGCCTGTTGCTCCGCGACGGGAGAGGCCACAACAGTGGGAGGCCCGCGTACCGCAAAAAAAACAAACAAAAAAAAACACAGATATCTTCCTAACCTACCATATAGGCAAAAAAATTATAAGCTTAAGAATTCCAAGAGTTGGTGAAGATGTGGGGTAATTGAAACTCATTAATATCCCCCAGCATTAGACTTTATCAGTTCATGAACAGTTGTATGTTCATCCCTTGCTGCAGTGAAAATAGACATCTCCAGCTATGCAGACATGGAAGAAAATACAAAAAAAAACATGAATGAAAAAAGCAAGAAAATGCAAAAAAAATCATGAATGAAAAAAGCAAGTATGATTCCATTTATATAAGGGCAAAAAACAGGTACAACTGAAAAGCCTCTTGTTTAGGGATACAATTACATTGGGTAAACTAAAACACAAAGTTTAGGGTAGCAGTTACTTGGAGGTGGGAAGTTAATGGACCTCAGAGGTATCTATGTCAGTGTGCAAGGATTTTATGAGGCTAGACTGAAAGTTTCATGAGGGCAGGGACCAGTATTTTCTCTTCTCCCTTTTATTTCCTGAGTGCAAGAAAACTTATGGCATGTTGTATGTTCTATGTGGTCAACAAACATTTATTGGCTAAATGAATGAATACATTGCCTTTGTAAACTGTAAAGCTATGCAAATCTAGACATTTTTATTATTATTTACTATAGTTTACGTTGTAGAATCATATAGAAGGTAATAAACTATAACAGTCAGTAAACACTGCTGAAAGTTTGATGTTAACCTGGCACTCTTCGGCAAAATTAATTAAAATTTTTAGTTTCTAAAAATGTGATAATTGCAATTGCATTTAAATTGCCACATGAGGCTGAAACATGAAATCTGACTTCAGGGGAACATAATTTGAGAGGCAAAGCCAAAAAAAAAGGAATGAAAACTTGAGTTGGCCAAAGTCTGCAAGTTCTACCACGTAAGTTTTTTTTTAGAAAATAGTTCACAAGTTGGAAGTTTGTGAAATGTGGTTAACATGGAAGTAATTGAGAGTGTTTGTGAACTCAAATGCCCCTCTACCAATGTGTCTCCAATTAAAAAAAGACATCAGATGAATTAAATGTTCATTATATTTGAAGTGTGGAATCAAGCCATAGAAGTCCATTGCACATTTGCCAGTTTTCTGATTTTTTGGCTCCATTAACCAATTGTCCTGCTGAGATGTTTGTATATTGTACGTGAAAAATATGTATTTGCATGTCCATTACACCAAAGTCATATAATCCACACTATATATTGCTCCCGGCTGTGTTTAATGGAATCTATCCAACGAGTGAGAAAAGTCTTCAAGTTACAAACAATATTCAAAGAGGACTTTTATCTCAACCAGATACTATGCTTTGTTCATGTTACTTAACGCAGGATATTTCCATATACATATAATTTGAGCCAGATCGCCAATAAGGAAGATGTGTTTAGAGGAAAAATTGCATGTTTTAGGGCCAAGATCATTATTGTATATTATTTTATTTATTTTTTGCTTATTTGCTTGTCACATCTCTGGAATTATGTCCAAATAACACTTTGAAGATAAAACTGCATGAAAGAAATTTGTTGAAAAAACATGATTTATTCTGGGAATGGGCAGCAAACACATATTAACAAGCTCTCCTTGTATTCACCTCACCAACTAATTCTGCATCGATCTCCTGTATGTATGTAGGAGACAATATGATGAAAGGTTAGAGAATTGCTTTATATTTCAGAAGACAGGCTTGTGTAAGAAAAAGCCAACATCTGAAGAAGGGTGTCTCTTCAAAGTTTGGTTTTCCTTCTGCACATACACAGAACAGTGTACTGTGCTATAACGTTTGTTTTTTTTTAATGGCAGCCACAGTTACTACCCATCAGGATTTACTTTAGGGCTTTGTATGTTCTATATAACATTTTTTAATCCCTATTATGTTTTAGGTAATATAAAATATGTATATATAAACAAATTTTACAAATTACTGTAGGGTTCAGCAAACTATATAAAGTTATATTAATATCTCTACATATTTTATATGCAAATGGTTTCTTGGAAAAGATTGTCATCTTTAAAAAGTAATGAATTCAGTCTTATGTTCATGATGCAAAATGAAGTAAAGAAATGAGTAGTTCACTCGCTGTGGGCGCTCAATCTGAGTAGATCACACTGTATCCAATATTTTAATCAAAATTATTTAGACAGGTTTAAATGACTGCTTTTTTGACTACACAGACATATTTTTATAACTATTTCATAAATCAAACTTATTAATATTATTGCTTTATTTATTAGTAATATATCTATAAGAGGTCAAATACCTATTCAAAATGTGTATTTTTCAACAATAATTTGGTGTTTCAAATACTCAGAAGTCTGGTTTCAATCAGATGAACTATTGGGATAGTTGACCTATTTTGTGTCCTGTTTTGTACGGTGTGTTCAAAATCTTCCAGCCTATCCTAGTATTGACTGATAATATGTAAACAAATCAATTTTTTTCCAAATATCACCGACCTGTTAAATTGTTGACGTTCTTTTCAATAAAAAGATTTCTGTCTTTCAATTTTATTTACAGAGATTTAGATCTAGTCTAATCTGTTCAACCGGTTAATCATTGTCAGGTGCCAGATTCCAACTGGTTCTGAAAGTAACTGTATGGCTTTTCTTTCCATATTCCTTGAGCTAAATTTCTACTACTTATTTGAATGTTATTTAATATAGCTCATACATTTAAAATAAAACCACCAGGTAAAATGAGTTCCGGCTTAGTATGAAGAGGCTGTTAGCAAATTAGCATTACATATACAGATGGATGTGGCTCAACAACACTGATTTAGACAAAAGAAACAATGACTTGAACTGACATGTATCACCATGACTCAGACTCTAATGTATCTGTGAATAAATCCATATTTCAGCATGTTATCCAATTGCATTCACTACCTGTAGAAGGGGTTCTATCAGGAATCCCCATACTACTGTTTGAGAAAACAAAAGTCTGCTGTTAACTAGGTAATCAACTGGAAGGCATTTTAGCACATTAGGAACAACTGAAAAGTAATACTAATAAATGCAAACTATATCACTTTGAAAAGGGACACCCTGAATATCACTTTTCAATATTTGAAAATTTGAATTTTGGGTGACATACATTCAGGAAGAGGGAAAAAAAAAATCTTACACACACACAAATTCTAACATCCACCAATGTGTACATATTGATCTTTGTGTTGAGAGAATCTGAAGTAGAGTATTTTGGTGAACTTGAGACAGCTCTTTTGACCCTATGAACATGCTGATGAAAGTATTTAGATTTAATCTGTGTGAAATATAACCACACCAGTACTGCTTTGTACTATCGGTGACACAAGTAAAGAGCAGCCCTCATCTTCCCCTAAACATAGATGACCACCCATTCCTCAGGTTCTCCCAGACTGGGCCTCACTAAGGCTGAACAACACGGTCAGAGGAACCTCACACCGGAGCCAGAGCAACAGGAGGGATGAGGCCAGACTGTCAACTCCAAGGCTCAGAGATTGCCTGGGGGACCAGGATATTATGACATTGGGCACAGACTGAAGCTGTCAACTGTGAACATTAGGCAGGAATAAACATAAGAGGCTGAAAACAATATGGTTGAACTTGTGGGGGGAAGGAGTCTCTGGGGTCAAAACAGTTATGCCAAAAGGACTGAGTCACAATGGCATGTATCTAAAAATTATTAAAAGGAATGTTTACAAGTATATTAATATATGTTTCTAATCTTGTTAGCAACATCCTTTTTTATAATGTCATCTTCTCCAAGCTAAAGTAGCCATAGAGAACCTAAGACAGTACCTAATACATGAGCAATTAGTTCTTAAATTAAAAAAATAAACTCGCAATGATTTCATGCATTTCACTGAAATCTATTGCCTGGATAAATCTCATCTAAAGGACCTATCTAGTATCCCTTTTCCCTCAGTCTTTTCTGGTCTCCTCTGTTGACTGATTCTAACCCCTATGTAATTCCAGCCATTTCTAAAGCCCCATATGTAATAATAAAAAGGGAGTAGAAATGAAGCCAAATTACCCCCAAATAATCCATGTCTAATATACAGGACAAATGCACCCTAAACCCCCGAAGTCAAAAAAAAGTAGCTTTAAAATTCAACCTAAATTCAGCTGTTGCAGGCAAAACTAAAAATTTTATTATTTTATAATTTCTAAAATCAACAGTCACAGTGTAGAAACTCTAAATCTGTTGTTGCAGGCAAAATACTGAAGTGCTCACTTTGTCATTTTCAGGAAAGGATATATATAATAAATATAACAAAATATACCTAATTAATCACAATAAAATATCCTTGAAATATGAATAACTTTATTCTGATTTTCAAATATTTACTATAATATATTTAGATAAAGACTTCTGGTGAAAAATATTCACAGCTACTATATATAAATCAAAACAGCTCTCAGTGGAAAAAAATGGTACTTTGATTAATAACGAACCTTGAAGCTCCAAGGATTTAAAATAATTTCTCCTGATCGCATAGCTAATAACTCAAGTTCAAAACCAAGTTCAAATGTGTTTGACTCTAAAATTATGCTTTTTGGGATTCCCTGGTGGCGCAGTGGTTAAGAATCCGCCTGCCAATGCAGGGGACATGGGTTTGAGCCCTGGCCTGGGAAAATCCCACATGCTGCGGAGCAACGAAGCCCGTGTGCCACAACTACTGAGCCTGCCCTCTAGAGCCCGCGAGCCACAACTACTGAAGCCCGCGTGCCTAGAGCCCATGCTCCTCAACAAGAGAAGCCACTGCAATGAGAAGCCCGCGCACTGCAACGAAGAGTAGCCCCTGCTCGCCGCAACTAGAGAAAGCCCGCCCGCAGCAACGATGACCCAACACTGCCAAAAGTAAGTAAATAAATAAATAAAAATTTTTAAATAAATAAATAAATAAAATAAAATTATGCTTTTCCCACTGTGGACAATGAAGATGTGACAGCTGCATCTTGGTCTCAGGGTCAGTGGTTAGGAATACATCAAGATAAGTACTGTCATCCTTTGTTTAGTATTTTTTCATCAACATTTTCTTCCTAATATGTCAATATTCACATTTTGAACACAGCCAACTTATACTTAAGTCTACAATGAAACACTCTCAAATAGGGAATTGAAATTGTCAAAAAACTGCTTGCCACGAAAGCACATACATTTCCCAAGTTTCAGTTCCATGTTATACCTCCCATCAATTCCAATTTTTAAAAAAATTCTGAAAAAGAGTATATATATATGTATAACTGAATCACTCTGCTATATACCTGCAACACTGTAAATCAACTATACTTCAATAAAAAAAAATTCTGACATAATCAAATAAATTTCTCAAATTAAATGTTTTGTTCATATCCAAAATGATTTGTATTTGAGTTTCTTGATATATTTACTTTTGGCCAAATCTGACTTCCCAAAGTAAAAAATAAAGCATTATTTCAAAGGTTCAAGGGACTTAAGCCTACCAGCATCCAACGGTCTGCAGTAAAAAATAAAAACTCATCCTTTTATCAATAATATTTAATAGTTTTATGCCTAAGCCCTAAGAATTCTGGATGATATTGAGTATATATGTAAATTGGCAAGGTGGAGATGATCATGAGAATCTAGCAAGTGATAGACAGGGCAGCCTACCACTTGATGAAACCATCCAGGATGTGTTTGCCAAACAAGAAGGGATGGTAGGATCATGCACTGCTACTGTAAAATATCTTCTCTTCCTAATTTTAGTCTTTATCCTCTACCTCACAACTGCCACACACTCACATACCCAGAATAAGAAAAATTAACGCCACCTTCTAGAAGGAAACTTTCTTCCCTTTATTTTTAGGACATCTGTTCTGCATGGCTGTGATTGTGCCGTTGAACCACCCTTCTTCACCAGATTACATGTGAGGATTTGAATAGATGAACACTGGAGGGAACCAGCCCAGAGCACTCACTTGAATTATCCTTTAGCTTTTCAGGCAGTTCAAGTGCCTTTGAAAAGAGCAGGAATAAAAAGTGACTGCTGATTAAGCAGAGGTTGACATGGGAATAGGTTTGTCGATTGTTTGAAAGTCACACTGCATAGACGACAACTTTTAAAATGTAAATGCATGACACAAATACTGCACGACACAAAAGGATGAAAATGACTGAGATAACCACAAAGGACAGCTAAAGTTTTATTCTAGCAATAAAGAAAGATATATATCTGGTGTCAGAGAAAGATCATTTGAAGTATTTGGTAGGTGTTACCTTCAATTTAAAAATCTAAAATTAGTTTTAGTTCCTATAAAAATAGTTTCTTAGGTATTTCCAATTTCTAGACAAGATTTCCAAATATTTGCTTTGTCAGTTTAGTTTCCCTAAATAATTTTGAATAGGATAGAATGAAATACTATCTACTAAAAAAATCAGCTTTTCTGGTAGTTGATCAGTTCAATTTCCAGATGAAACAATACTCAAATTGTACATAATTCCATGCTGACCAATTTGATCAGAAGCCTCTCCCATACAATTTGGGGAACAGACACAAAGAAGCAGCTTTCTTGTTGGATAGGAAAGGAAAGGATTCATTACTAGTTGTCCAGTTGTCCTTTGATCAAGGTTGATTTTAGTCACTGTTTTACCTCTAATTATATTAATGGAAGAAGTAAATAATGGCCTCAACTCTAGTGGAAAAAAATTTAGTGCCTTCTTTCTTCAATCAACCAAAATAGTAACCAAAGAAGTCATGAAAATGAAAGTATTAACATAATCACAATTTATATTTTAAAATTAAAATACTTCTAGAAATAAAATACAGATAAATGAAAGAAAAGGAAGTAGAGTGAAATATTAAATGTATAGTAATCTAAAGGAGGAAAGACTACTTTAAACTCTACCTCAGAATTCCTCATTTTCAAATTGCCCTAAAAATAGCTTTCACTGTTGCCTAACTAGGCATATCTCCTGAATTTAAATTTTAGGGGAAAAAGGAAATAAGATAGATCTCCATAATCCAGATATCTGCAGCCCCTAGACCATTCTCACATGTTATTTATATTTTAGAAATAAATCAAATCAAAAATAGAATGCATTTTTTTTAAAGAATCATAAAAGCATTAACCAGCAGTGTAGAATGAACTGAATTATTTCTCAGGCAAGCTAAAGGAGGGGTCTATATTGCACAACTCATTACAAATAACCTTAAACTTCTGTATTAGGCATTTCTGTGTTTCAAATTTCCATCATGGCCAGGCTAACCAGTTTTTCTTGTTTTTACTACCCTCCTCACAACACCCATATAGCAGCTGTTTCTCCCTCTTCCATGTTTCTCCCATGAACTTCAAATCCCTAACTGTCTAGGTCCTCTGCACCAGCTACTTACCCACTCAAAGTCATAACTGGACTCAATGAAACAAGATGCCTTCTAGATAACAACCCAAACCCTGAGAAGGCTTTTTTTTTTTTTAACATCTTTATTGGAGTATAATTGCTTTACAATGGTGTGTTAGTTTCTGCTTTATAACAAAGTGAATCAGTTATACATATACATATGTTCCCATATCTCTTCCCTCTTGCGTCTCCCTCCCTTCCACCCTCCCTATCCCACCCCTCTAGGTGGTCACAAACCACCTAGCTGATCTCCCTGTGCTATGTGGCTGCTTCCCACTAGCTAGCTATTTTACGTTTGGTAGTGTATATATGTCCATGCCACTCTCTCACTTCGTCCCAGCTTACCCTTCCCCCTCCCCATATCCTCAAGTCCATGCTCTAGTAGGTCTGTGTCTTTATTCCCATCTGACCTCTAGGTACTTTTTTTTTTCCCTTAGATTCCATATATATGTGTTAGCATACGGCATTTGTTTTTCTCTTTCTGACTTACTTCAAAAAATATGGAACGCTTCACGAATTTGCATGTCATCCTTGCACAGGGGCCATGCTAATCTTCTCTGTATCGTTCCAATTTTAGTATATGTGCTGCCGAAGCGAGCACCTGAGAAGGCATTTAAATAATCTTTGGTTATTTTCCCATGCCCCTTATAGTCTCATCTCTCTCTAGACATCTTCTAGATTAAATTATATAAACAAAAACAGTCAACAACAACAAAAAATGGTGAATGATTTTTTTTCCATCATTTTACAGAAGTTTGCAAACAGAGTTCTCATCTTTAAAATCAGTTGTAAAATATAACTGTAAAGATTATGATCAGAGACTATTTAAATGGGTATTTGACTAAATCTCAGATAAATGGAGAAATCTAAATCAAAGGGGACTCAAATGTCTCTTCCCTATACCTCTTATATGTTATCTCAAACATATTCCTCTCATTTTCAGTTCCTCAGGGAACTGAATCATGTCCTGAACAATTGAAAGAGAGGAGAATAATATATTCGTTAAAACAGTGCTAGGTGCTACAAGTGATAAACACTGAAACCTCAAAGGCTTAGCAAAACAAGTATATTTCTTGCTCATGTCACCATCCCCCTGTGAATTTTTTCTTGCTCATGTCACCATCCCCCTATGAATTTCTTGCTCATGTATATTTCTTGCTCATGTCACCATCCCCCTGTGAATTTTCCTAGTTAAGATGCCTTCATCATGATCTTTCTGGTATCAAACCTCCTTTCATCTTGTGGCTGCATCCTCCTCTTCAGCCAATGGATGAGTAAAGAGATGCAGAGAAGACACATTTGCTTCTTACCCACACATCCCTTTTACTCACATTCCACAGAGGGCAATTAGTCATATGTTCCCAGCTAGAATTAAGGTAAGGAGGGCTGAGGGTCAAGTTCCTGACGTGACAGCCAGTTCTCAGCAAAAAAATCTACACGACGGAAGAAAAGCATGAATCTTTGGTAGAAAGTTTGCCATCTCTTCTGCATAATAAGTATATGCATAGACACTGCAATGGTGGTGATTAAATAGATTCATTTTGCTCATATGGGTTGAAACAAACAATATATGGCTACAAGTTAGCAAATAAACAGCAGAAAAGGAATATTATTTGAAATAAGGATGTCATGGATCAAGTTAACCTATAATTAGAGAACAAAAATATGAAGACCCATCTGAGTGGTCCCAACTATAGTTATATAACAGTGAATGCTGCTTTTCACTAAAAATTGTATCTTGCATAATATTCAGTTTATATCACCCTTCTCACTGTTTCAATTCTTCACAGTTCATATCAGTGAAGAATTGGCCAGCTGTTTGCTGGAAAGCATGTGGTGATATTACTGTTGGGGGGAGGGAGAGGGGAGGGGAGGGGGAGGGGGATAGAGAACACTTGCCTGGGTGGTGCTTATGTGCCAAACATTGTTATTTGTACTTCATATACAAACCCTTTTACCACAATCTCATAAACTAGGAATTATGTTAGCCCATTTCTCAAATGAGAAATCTGAAATTAACTGAAAATCAAAATTTCAAGATAATATAGTCTCTAAATGGCAAAGCTGGAATTTAAACTCAAGAAGTTTGGCTCCAGAGCCCAAGCTTTTAACCACTATAACATATTCTCTCTCTCTCTCTCTCTCTCTCTCTCTCTCTCAAATGAACCAGTTTTATCTTTAAAACTTGCCTTTTCCCCTGAGGGCTCCATTTTCATTGGATCAAATGCAAACAGTGGCTATAAGAATTATCACACCTATAGTATCCGTACTTTTACCTATCTCTTTTAATAAAATCCTACTCCATTATTTCAACTCAATTCTTAATAATAAATTGATGTGTGAAAAAGAACAAAAACTGTTGCCATTATAGGTTTATATTAAGGAAAGAACCGAGTGTGGCAGAGGAGGAAGTGATGTTCTGAAAATAGAGGAAAGTTATTTATTTGCTGGAAATTATTACAATGAGAGGGGAAAGGCTTTCCAGACATCTCCTTTAGCAATCTCTAACTAATTTTTCTCATAGAAATTTTATAAAGTACAATTTTAAAAAGTTACAGTTTTTAATACAATTTTTCTCGACACAGAATAGAAGGGAGATTCTTCATCTGATAGAGTATCTACAAAATCTTACAGTAAGCAATACTTAATGCTGAAGTACTGAAAGCTTCCTTTCAAGATTAAGATCAATCATGTAAAATCTGTTATAACCATTTCTGTTCAGCTGAGGTCCTAGCTAGTGTAAAAAGGCAAGACAAGGAAATAATGTTATATGGATGAAAAGGGAGAAATAAATCTACAATTATTATCTACATGCTTTTCTGAGTAGAAACTTCAAGTCTTCAGAAAATGATAATTTAAAAGTAAGCTGAGCAATATATCTGAATATGACACAAACTAAAATGAATTGTATTTATACACAGCTAAAATAAAAAGTAGAAAATGAATTATTTTAAAAGGTATATTTTAGAATGGCATCAAAAAACATACATCTGGGCTTCCCTGGTGGTGCAGTGGTTGAGAGTCCGCCTGCCGATGCAGGGGACACAGGTTCGTGCCCCGGTTCGGGAAGATCCCACGTGCCGCGGAGCGGCTGGGCCCGTGAGCCGTGGCCGATGAGCCTGCGTTTCCGGAGCCTGTGCTCCGCAGCGGGCAGGGTCGCAGAGGTGAGAGGCCCGCGTACCGCAAAAAAAAAAAAAAAAAAAAAATACATCTAATGAAATATGTGCCAAAATTTTATACTGAAAATGTAGAAACATGAAAGATATCAAAGATGACCTAAATAAATGGAAGGCTATTTCATGTCTGTGAATTGAAAGTTCCAACAATGTAAATGTGTCAATTATGCACCAATTGAAATATAGATTCAATGCACTCCCAATCAAATCCCAACAGTTTTTTTCTTTTTTTAATGGAAATTGACAGGTTGGTGCTAAAATTTACACGTAAATGCAAAAGATTAAACCTATTTAAGGCAAACTGAAGAAGAAAAAAATCTGGAGGAGTTACATTATCAAATATAAAGCCCTATTATAAACTACATCAGTTAATAAAGTGTGGTTTGTTGCAAGAATAGACGAGCCACTGGAGCGTAACAGAGCTCAGAAAGGCCCACACACAGAAGTGGGGAACTTGTATTGTGTCAACATAGCTAAACTGGAGCTGTTTACCAGAATTTCCCTCCCTGCATATTTCCAAGTTGAGTGGGCCACAGAGGCATTTTGCAAGAGATCTGGAACCTGGTGGTGAAGCAGCAGGCACATTATTTTTTCATAAGGTCAGCACAAAGTACAGGTGCTGTTGCACCTCACCCACTGTCGCCTAAGTGGCAGCACATTCGGTGTGGGGCAGCAGCTGGGCCTGCAGCTCCCCCCACTCCCTCCTTCAGCTTTCCTGACACCTGGGCCAAGGGCATGTTAGCTCCATATGAAAGGCATTCACTTCTGCAGATCACCCATCTCTGTAGCTGAGGACGTGGAGGTAGAGGGAGACTGGCATGGGTTTCAGATCATCCTCACAGGATCCAAGTTCATGTGACTTTCCCCACTACATGTCCGTATTTCCTGAGTGCCTGCTCAGGATCAGAAACAGAAGCAGTAGCCTCATATAACTGTTTAACCAGCCTTCAAAATTGCATAAGGGCAAATCTATATAATACATCTTTATGTATATGTATATCTTCTAGTGGTTCTGCTTCTCTGATTGAATCCTAATTGATGCTTCCTTGATTTATGACAACAGCAATACCATAGTGCAGTGAGAGAAAAATAAATTTTTTTCAGTAAGCTGTGCTAAATCATATGGATATCCTATGGGGGAAGAAACAAATTTTGACTATCACAAATCAATTCCAAAGGGATTTTAGGTTTAAGTTAATATATATATGCATATATATACACATATATGCATATATACAACAACTGATAAATTGACCTATTTTAAAATTTAGTACTTTGGTTGCAAAAGACATTGTAAAGAGTCTAAATGCAAACAGCTTAGTAGGAAAAGGTAATTGCAACGTATATATCAAAGGACTTATATCCAGAACTTATAATGTAGCCCTACATAGCAATAAGAAAAAGGCAACACTGCAAAAGAAACATGGGCCAAAGAAATGAATGCACTCATCAAAAAGAAAATATTCAAATGTCCAATAAGCATATGAAAGGGTGCTCGACTTTTTTAGACATCTGAAAAAAAAATTGGAAACAACCCAACAGCTCATCACAGTACAATAAATAGTAATTTCTGGTGTATGAATACATGGAATTATATACAATAATGAAATCAAACAAACTACAACTAAACATAACAAAATGGACACACAAACATCACATTGATTAAAAAACTCCAGCTAAAACAGAGTACATATTTAGTGATTCCATTTATATGAATTTCACAAACGAAGAGAAAATGAAGGGGCTAATCCTGAAAAAGGATACAAGTGAGCTTCTGGAGGGTTGTTAATATTATATTTCTTTACCTGATTACTGGTTACATGCATGTATTTCTAAAAATTCATCAAGGTATATACACTTAGGATTTATGTAATTTTATGTATGTATGTGGTACTTAAAAGTTTATGTTAAAAAATAATACCATTTATTAAGCATAATTACAGATCATTGCTTTGTCTAAGGTCAAACGCCTAGTGCTCTCAGAGCCAGGACAACATCAGTAGTCTGAGCCCACTGCCCATACTCTCAAACACTATGACATCCTGTCCCATCTAATTAATAACCAAAAGATTTTTTTCATGAGTAGAGACTCAATATCCATTATAAAACATAATTTCTTTAGAAATATCTGCTCCGTTTTCTAAGAAATCAACATAAAATAGAATTTAGAATAAAATCTGATCCTAAGTTGGGAACCACTGGCTTCAAAATTTTTTAATAGAGTTAAATATAGAATTACTGTTTAGGGCAACAAGATAGTAATAATAGCAAATACTAGGAGGAAACAAAATACATATTTTCAACCACAAAATTTGGAGTAGCCTAAAATGACATTTTCATAAGTTTCCTATTCTTTAAGTGTTATCCAAGTAACAAATATATTTTATGCTATCTCACGATGGAAAAATATAGGGATTTGACTCAAAACACTGGATAAATCTGAAAGCTAAATGGTCACACACCACATCAGCATCCCAAGAAACTTCGGAAATCAATGTGTTTAAGAATTCAAAGAGTGTTTTGGATTAAAGGAGATCACAGTTACTGATGTGTTGAGAGGTTCATTTGAGGTTTTTAGAAGATTTTGAGCCAAGGTTATTTTTTGAAAGTGTCTAAAAGCTTCCTTTCCTCTGAAACTCTGCTGAATCTTTCAAAAACATAACCATCGCCCAACTGAAAAATAAATGTCTCAGTATAAAAACAACTTATATTTCCTTCATTCATCCAATCATTCATTCAGCCATCTGTCAATCCCATTCTAACTGCCAGGTACTGTATTAAGAGCTGGACACAAAGGGATACACAAAACACAGGTGCTTGACATGAAGCACTTCCCAACTTAAGAAGATTAGCACTCTGACATAATATGAAGAGTTACAGCTGAAAACCAAAAGTGTTGAATACCATGATCTAAAACATAATTTCTTGAGAGGCACATTATCATAGTAGCTACCATTTATTGAGTGCTTGCTATGTGTCAAACATAGAAACAGATTCCAATAGATTAAGCGAAGTATCCAGTGTTGCCAAGCTAGCAAATCCAGCTTAAGCTGTGTGTGTTCACACCCCTTTATCTAGACTGTTACACTAAATTAACCGTGAGATCCTCTAAAACATGGAATACGGTGGCTAGAAAACAACTTCCAAGTAGCTGCTAGAGATGATAACACAGGGATGTATATCTCAGTATGAGAATTACACTGTAGTTTTGACTAGAAAGAACTATCCTGTTTTATGATGTGGCTGTTTATCCTTCACATTCTCATTAAGTTCCTAGAGGACTATTTCACCTGGATTCATACCATCTAGATTTATATATCGAGTCTAAAAGTTAAATGACTAATTTAATTCAAAATGTTACCTTTCAATAGAAAAAGCTTTCCACCGTGCCCTGTTGTTCAATCAAACTGCATCCTGTGTCAGCATGTGGAACTGTGACTGTGCTCAGGTTTCCCGGCAGCCCGAGGTCAAGGCGGTCGGTAAGGAAGATCGTTCCCCTTCAGCTTTGGTCCACCCACCCCCATTCTGGGCTCTCGGGTGCCCCCATTTACAAGGCTGAATACCCAACAACAGAACCTCATTACCGCAGATGCAGCCCTTCACAAGGGGGCATGGGTCACATTAGCTCCTTTGTTCTGGGAACTTTCTAAAACATTCGGTCTCTTTCAACTTCCCCCATCTTTCTCCTTGGCGTGCCCTCCCTCTTCCTTCTGCAAATCCACCCTTTTCTGCCCTGATGCGCTTCCCCTATTGTGCTGCTTTCCCTGCAAAACAAAACTCAGCAAGTTGGCACTTAGTAAAAACTTCTAATGGTTGTTTGAGTTACATATGATGCCGTGCAAAGCAGATGGGAAATTCGCAACTGCCTCCTGCTAAGAGGACCACAGACATCTCTTGTCAGTGTCCTAACCGACACAATAGACCTTATTAAGATCTCTAGGTGCTGGAAAGACTACTCCAGAGGGACACTAGTATGGATTCTTACCATCCCGCGAGAGGACTACTCTCATGGATAAGTGGAGTACACACCATCGGCACAATATGACGAAGTTACAGAAGCATCTGCCTTCTCTGAATTCTTCACGCTGCTTCTTCTTGATGCGTGCATACGATTGATGGAGAGTTAAGCTCCTCTGATGATGTTGCTCTCAGGAGCCATCATAAAATCGAGCATGGCCTGTTTCCATGAGGCTTTTCCTACCTCACTTTTATACCACAGTCTTTTCTGATAGAAACTATAATATTTCTGCTTATGTATATGTGTATTCATGCTCCCCATCCTGCAACTTAATGTCATGAGCAGCCATTGTCATCGGTCCACCCCACTGAGATCACCAAATCACACTGTGGGAATAACCTCTCAAAGATGGAAAAGAATTAAACATGCTCTTTAAAACATCAGAAAGGCAAAAAAACTATGTTTAAATATAGTTACAATATCATGTGTTTACCTACACCAGCAATGCCTGCCTAAGTCTAAATTCCTGAAGAGCAGGACATTATATAAATAAGGAAATGTAGCAGCTAAACACAGGCTTCTGCCCAAGATACAGAAAAGTGAACACCTTAAATATGTAACGAAACAGCATAATTACTTCTGTTTCTCAGCCAGTATCTACTCTTGCATAGCTATCGCATGTTCCTAACGCAAATCTCCCTAGTGATACACAGAGAGAAATAAAATTAATTATTGGACGACAAGGATGAAAGATGAATTTGAGATTTTCAGAGGCAATTTTATTACTGTTTCTTTGCATTGTTAATTAATTGCTTGGTAGTCAATGATTTTCCTACTTAAAAAAATTAAGTTAGCAAAAATCTCTCAAATCTTGTACTTTTTTTTTTGTTTTCAAGAAAGTAAGTGATACATCTTAAATTTTCTTTAAAAAATACAGCATGGGCTCCAAACAAAGATCTCCCTTTGTTATTTTCTCCCATTCCCCAATTTATGTTCCAAATGTCCCTTATAACTTGATACATTTACATGTAAAGTAAATATTTGAAACTATTTTTATGTCATTTTAATAGGCATCAGTAAGTGGTCTTTGTGAAAAGATAATTTGAAAGAAAAGTCTCATACTGTTCCTCTTCATATAATACTTTCAGAGTTACATTAAACAGTTGAAAGCAGAAGATACTGAAGCTGAGAAAGTCTCTATGTCGTTACAATGAATAGAGAAGATGTAGCATATGTAACAGGGTTTGAACTATTTAGGGAGCAAAGTTTTTATCAGTTTCTTTCAAATGGCAAACTTAATTTGTGAGTAATTTTTGCTTTTCATGTACAACAAGTAATAATTTCCTGTACTTCTAAGCTGATCCTGAATATATCTGTAAAGTTTATATTCTGTGATGAAACAAATGTCCTGTGAAATCAGGATTTTCCTTCACACTTTCTGATGTTGGGTTGCCTTGATTGGACCAAAATAAATAAATAAATAAGGAGCTGTCGATCTGTTTTCTTTTCAGGTCTTCTTCTGTTCCTTTTGAAATTAGTTACAGCCTGCTTTTTGTAGCGTTGTAAGCAGCCTGACCTAATTTAATTACCGTGACTTGTGTGGTTTAAAGATAAATACTTTTATTCAGCCTGTCTACTTTGTGTATGTTTCCCTCCCTTTCATACAACCCTCTATATTTTAGCATTCAACACCCTTGTTACTTCTTTCTTTATTGGGCTAACACAGAGTTAGTTTTCATAGCGGTGACTATATTCACAAGTTTTCTTTGATGCCACGTTTGCTTTCTCCCTGCTTTGCTGTATCTGTGTCTGTGCCGGGAATTGTGGGCCTTTGTGGGATCCAGACTAAACATTCTTTGACTTGAATCACGGAGCATCACTACTGTATGTGTCTCCGGGCAGACCCAATTGCTCTAATTTAGAAACAGAAGGGGCAAAAAGGAGAGTGAAAGGAACATGGCAGGGACTTGGGGTTTAGAAACACTGTATTGAAAAATTTCAGTCCACAGAATGTACTACCAGGCCCAGGAAAACATTAGACATTCACTCAAGCTATTTAAAATGGAAAACCTATTTCTGTTATTTCAGACTCACTGCAAGTCTTGTAAAGGGAACGCTTACCATTTTACTGGTGCTTTCTTCCTGAGTAAAGTAGCCATGCAGAAAGATTTTTCACAGTAAAAAGATGGCAAACTGTGGCTATGGAGCTACATGCTCTAATAAAAAGAACATCATTATAATAAGGGCAGTGAATAACCAGCATTAGGGTCTCACAAGGGAGTGTTTAGACTGATTGGAGTTAATCTATTAACCTCCTTGTGCTCATTTGATATGTACCATCTGAGAGAGCCTTTTATTTTTCACAGAAAGGAACATATGCTGAATACTTACGGGGAATAAAACCAAGTGTAAAATCAGATCTGAGTACTGAACAGATTGTGTCTTGCTACAGGTGTTGTGTAGCCCTTTGCCCGCCCCTACAGACCCTCCTCTTAAAAAAGGTTCCCACAGCACAGTGCCTTTGCAAATTGTCCCACAGAAAACGTGAATGGGGCCTATTCGGCCACATGCAACGCTATCTGAAATGGCACAAAAACCTGCTGTTCCACAAAACAGACCATTCTATTAAAAAAAAAAAAAAAAAAAAACTCAGAGAAAAAGAAATTCAAGAATGCTGTTACCCTTCACAAACTCTGGTTTGCTTGGGTACATGAAAAGAGATTTTTATCTTGCAAATGAAGTAAAAAAAAATAATTACGAAGACATCATTAAGAAAAAAGTTCTATTTGAACTGTACAAATAATATTGTATCTTAAACAAACAGAAGGAGGCTTTTTTGTAAATGCCAAAAGCCAAAACCCTGCAGAGTAGCAATGAAACAGTTTTCATTACCTCAGTTTTCACAATGCATCAAAATTGCCAAGAAAACTGTTTTCTGCCACATTGGTCTTTAGATAGTGACAAATCCCTTTAAACTAATCTTTAGCCAGATAATACTGAGCATAAATGTAATAAAACAATGCCAAAAGTCCCACCACAAGAGGTCACATTTTATAACAAATTAATTAGTATGTTCATGTTACATTTAATTTGGGGAAGCAGATATCTCTGCAGCATCTTAAGCAGTTTATGGTTAATAGTGAATTTTCCTCAACCCTCTATTACCTACAGCTTCTTTGTTCACTAGTCAAAGATGTAGAAAACTTGCTTTCTGAGTTAATAGCAGTGATGTGAATCACACAAAATACAGCAGGATCCTGGTACCAACCAAAGATAGCAAATATTACCACCAAAGAAGGGGCTACTTTCTGGTGCTATAATCCCCTTGGACATAAAGGGAACAGAGACTACGTATATGGAATTCACAAAACTGCAGAAAGAAGCTTATACTTAGATAGAAGATACCAAGCTACATAAATTTTGAACTGCACACAGTTTGAGATAAAAGCACATGATTTTTGACGGTGACTACCAATCAATTCAAATTTAACTATGTAACTCAGCCAAAACTTAAATATTGATAAGCTATTACTTATTCATTAATTTTTCCAATTTGTGACAAACTTCAGAAGGTCTACCCACAGGTTTAAGATAATATATAGATAAATTAGCACTAGCACTACAAAAAAGAGAAGTAAATACAGGAAGATTAGAATAAAGATATCTTAATTATTGCTAGAATATACAGAAAGAGACTATAACTATCTCAACAAAATTCTTTCCCTGAAATTTATATGAAATACCATATAGGAGAATTCTAAAATAAAGATATGAAGGGTAAATTCTGAACTAATGAATATTAAAATATAACAAAGCTAGAGCAATTAAGTGTTCAGTATTGATGTAGAGATAAATGGTCTAAACAGTAAAAATAAAAATTAGTTCAAAAACAGAATCAACTATATATAAAACTTGGTTTATAAAAATTGGTAAAATTTCAAACAGTAGAAAAAATACATTATTCAATAAATGATATTGGGATAGCTGGCTAATCTTTGCGGAAAAAATAAATTGAATCCCTACATCACTCCCTTCAGCAAAATTAATTCCAGGTGGATAAAGAACTTAAAATCTAAAGAAAAGAGAAAATAACCCTTGAAACACAGGAAGAAAATGTGCATTTTAAAATAATCTTGGGCTTCCCTGGTGGCGCAGTGGTTAAGAATTTGCCTGCCAATGAAGGCGACGCGGGTTTGAGCCGTGGTCCGGAAGATCCCGCATGCCGTGGAACAACAAAGCCCATGTGCCACAACTACTGAGCCTGTGCTCTAGAGCCCGCGAGCCACAACTACTGAACCCATGTGCCACAACTACTGAAGCCCACATGCCTAGAGCCCGTGCTCCGCAACAAGAGAAGCCACCGCAGTGAGACGCCCACGCACTGCAATGAAGAGTAGCCCCCACTCACCGCAACTAGAGAAACCCCGCGCACAGCAACGAAGACCCAACTCAGCCAAAAATAAATAAATAAGATAAATAAATTTATTTTTAAAAAAATCTTGGCATGGGGAAATCCTTTTTAAGCAAGACTAAAAACCAGAAATACTAGAAAAGAATATTGATCATGGTGACCTCATAACTGTGAAATGCCATAAAGTTAAAACATATTTTAAAATTTAGGAGAAAATATTACAAAATAAATGGGGAAAAGGGAGGTTTTAATATCTGAAGCATACAAGAGCATTTGCAATAAGAAAAAGTGAATATTTCGGGGCTCCCCTGGTGGCGCAGTGGTTGGGGGTCTGCCTGCCGATGCAGGGGACATGGGTTCGTGCCCCGGTCCGGGAGGGTCCCACATGCTGCGGAGCGGCTGGGCCCATGAGCCATGGCCGCTGAGCCTGCACGTCCAGAGCCTGTGCTCTGAAATGGGAGAGGCTGCAGCGGTGAGAGGCCCGTGTACCGCAAAAAAAAAAAAAAAAGAAAAGAAAAAGTGAATATTTCAAGAGAAAATTAAAGGAAGCACATCGTCAATTCAATTGATACAGCTAATAATAATAATAATAATTGATGAGTTACAAGCTCTGTGCTAAAGAAATTAGATGCATTATATTATTGAAATACCACAGAAAATGGATAAAATTAGCATGTACTATTATCCCAGTTTTGTAGATAAGAGAATTGAAGCTCAGAAAGTCCCGTATCCAAACATATAATTAAAGAGTAAAAGAGCAGGGGCTTGATTTGCCAGACTCTTAAATCTGTGCTCTTAATTTTTGTTCAATAACTCCTCCCATAAATAAAGAAATATTTACTAAACTTGGATTCCCTGGTTCTCCATGTGAATTCCAAGGACCAGCAGCACTGGCATCACATAGGAATTTATTAGAAATGCAGAATCTGGGACTTCCCTGGTGGCACAGAGGTTGAGAATCTGCCTGCCAATGCAGGGGACATGGGTTCGAGCCCTGGTCCAGGAAGATCCCACATGCCACAGAGCAACTAAACTCGTGTGCCACAACTACTGAGCCCCTGTGCCAAAACTACTGAAGCCCACGCTCCTAGAGCCAGTGCTCTGCAAGAAGACGCCACTGCAATGCGAAGCCCCTGCACCGCAACGAAGAGTAGCCCCCGCTCACCACAACTAGAGAAAGCCCATGTGCAGCAACAAAGACCCAATGCAGCCAAAATAAATAAATTTAAAAAAGAAATGCAGAATCTAAGCCTCCATCCCAGATCTACTGAATCAGAATCTGCCTTTTAACAAGATTCTCATCGATTCTATGCACTTTCAACTTTGATAAGCACTGGTGCTATCACAGTTTGATAATCATTAACTGATAAAAATTAATCAAAAATACTTTAAAAATTATTTTTCACTGGTGTAGATGAAAAAGATCGTGAGTAGGGCAGGGAGAAGTGGGCGGCGGGAAGAGAAAAGCCACACAGTGAATGTGTAGTTAGAAATCCTTGGAAAGATTTTTGAATAATTTTGTCAATATGCAAAAAATTTTCTTTTTTTATACAGCAGGTTCTTATTAGTTATCCACTTTATACATATTAGTGTATATATGTCAATCCCAATCCCAATATGTAACAAATTTTAAATGGGTTTGACTTTGCAATCTCACTTCTGAGAATTTACCCTGATTGGACAGAGTCCAAAGAGATATACTGTATTAGTTTCCTATCGTTGCTGTGACAAATTACTACAAACTTAATGGCTTAAAAGACAAATTTATTAAAAACAGAAATTTATTATCTTACAGTTCTAGAGGTCAGAAGTCCTAAAATGGGTTTACAGAACTAAAATTAAGGTGTCAGCAGTGCTGCATTCTTTCTGGGGTCTCTAGGGTAGATCAATTTCTTTATTTCTTTACCTTTTCCAGATTTTAGAGACTACCTGTGTTCCATTGCTCATGGCTCCTTCCTTCCATATTCAAAGCCAATAATGTAGCATCTTCAAATCTCTCTCTCTCTCTCCTCTGACATTAATGCTCCCATCTCCCTCTTATAAGCACTTGCGATTTCACTGCGCCACCTGGATAATCCAGGATAATCTCTCATAACAATCCTTAACATAGTCACATCTACAAAGTCCTGTTCCAGTATTAGGAAGTGGAAGTATCTGGAGGTCCATTATTCTTTCTACCACAGACAAAAGAGATTTTTCTTTTTGTAAATCACAATCTTATTTTAATAGTAAACAAGAACAACATAGAATTCCATTCATACAGGAGACTGTAGTATTTTCATGTAATGCAACACCACATGGCCATTAAACATGATGATTATCCCTATTTATTGAGGGAGTATTCCATATTTTGATGCTGAAGAAAAATTTAGTTACAAAACAGTTCACAGTCACACAGAATCAGATAGCTCTAAAGAGAGCCAGAGAGATAGAGAAAAAAATGAAACTGGAAGTTTCTCCAATACATTAACAGTATTCATCTCTGAATAGAAAACGTGTGGTGATTTCTACTTTCCCATTTATGCTTGTCTACATTATTTGATTTCCTTACAATGAGCATATGTTATTTTTGTCATAATATAAAATGAGAAATTTATTTTCGTTTACCATACATGTTTTACTAGACATCTAAGTATTCATGAATACTTTTTTTTAGACCAATTATTGGCAAGTTGACTTTGGAGCAATGAAACTTGACAGCCTGAGAAAGTACAATCAGCCTGTTCTGATTTGCTATTTCAATCTTAGGCTATACGCTACGCCAAGTGCCAGAATATATGAAACGAAGTGATGGATTTAGCTTGAATGTACAAAACACAAATAAAATCTAGTAATATTGTACTTAACTTCTGGCAACCAAGTTATAACCATGATAAGTATTCTTACCTTCTTAGAGCACAATTACACTTAGGCCTTACTCACTTTTCTGCATAATATGCAAGACTGGATAAATACTCCTTAACTCCTCATGTGGGATTATAAACAGACCGGTAATATGATTTCTGTAGTAAGAAACCTATACGAGGCCCAAAAAGGCCTAGATATATTAGAAAACAAAATTACCCTGGCAGAAAAGCCTTGAGGGAATCTAACCTATGTAAAACATCTAACATGTAAAACATTTTAGAATGCATTTGAAATCTATGCAGAAGAGTTTAGAAGCAACCCAACCTTCTAATGGCCACCAGACATCTCAACTTAAATTAGGCCTGGACATTATGGTAAGTAGCCCATGGGATCATAATGAATTATAACAGTATACTCTCATCTAGAAAACTGATTTAACATTAAATATCAAATAGGTTTCTTTGCAGATTAAATGAGATACAACATGCAAAGCACCTAGTATGGTGGATAGTACAGAATTGGTGCTTATTAAATATCAGTTCTCTTTTTCTATTCATCATTTGTTATTTACAGAGAAGTATGTTCACTGAATTACTATCCTTTGAACTGGAGACATATGAATATTGAATATCTAGACTAAAAATTTCAAACAGGATTAGGGGACATAAAACATTTGTACCAAAGGGTTACTAGAAGTCAGTTGCTTAGCTAGTAAATTATATTAGTATCATTATTGTTGCAAGCCAAATGTTTGCTATTCCTCGTCCCCTGGCACTTGTACTATAAGCAGTCTGTAGACAGACGGGGTTGGGGGTAGGGGCATTCTCATTGGTCTAAGAGCAAAACACAATTTTACCTGCCCATTATGAATATGAATCATCTCCCACAAGGGGGTTTTGATAAAGCAGGAGAATATTAATTTTAGGTGGAGTCCTTAGCACATAAGAAGGACTTGGAGATATTAACAAAATCAAGCGGCTCTGTTCAATTAGATATTTTAGTAATTCCAGGGGATGGCATTACGGCTTTCAAGATGTGGTGGAGGCATCACATGTGATACACAGAAAAGTGCCTCCCACAAGTCCTTAAGAATGACATTAGCCAATCTTATCTTCCATGGGCTGGGCTCCTTGCTCAGCACTTTACTTGCAATATCTCACTTGATGCACGTATGAACCCCATGAGATACAGACTATTATTAACTGAACTTTACAAATGAGGAAACGGAGAACGATAGTGGTTATGGGACTTGTTGAAATTCACACAGCTATTAACTATCACAGGCAGGATTCAAATCTGGAAAATTAGACTCCAGAGCTTTATGGTGAACCATGATTCCATACTGCTTCCCTTGCTGTTCACTTTTCTGGGGCAATACCTGAAAGGTTTCTTCATAGCAAAGCTCAGTAATACACTGTGTGATTAGTTCAACTTATTGCACTTGGGAACTTTTTTTTTTTTAATTTCCAAATACAACGTTCGGGAAACTGAGGCAAGTTAGTAAAAATCAAATTGGTATTTAGAGTTGTTATATCTCGTTCTGAATCTCTTACATACTAATCTAATTCTGCCAATATCTTTTATACCACCCAAAATTATTTGTACTATGCATGACAAGCTCCTAAGCAGTAAATAGATATAATCTAATTTTAAAGTAAAAATTGAAATAGGGTTTCTCCTCTCATCCAGAAGCTCATACTGAGCATTTTGAGAGGCATGTATTGGCAAATCATGATTTTCTGGGAAATCATCAGGGCTGGACCTAACTCAGTAATGAGGTGCCTTTTATCTGTCTTCATTCTCTTTAGCCCTGCTGGATCCACTGTTCCCTGAATCTTCTCTCGACTGCTTCCAACCCAGCTATGGTCCCTCCTCTTGCTTGATTTGTGATCCTCAGAAGCTCAATTGCCATAAGGTTGAAAACACAAGGCAAGTCCAAAGTAGTTCTTGATCTTGCCCTCTTCCCACCTCTGCTACACAGCTGGTCATAGGCTCTAGGCTGGTCCCCAGCAGCCTTCCTGGTCCCAAGCTCTCTTACTCCCTTATCCCGGCAAAGATGTTCTACTCCTGTTATCATAGCCAGGTCCCATCTACTGGAAGCCAAGGGTAGTCTACATGGAGTCTGGTTCCTCTGAATGTGGGTGAACCTATTTCCAACTTTACCTTTGAAAAGGGTTGGAGAACACATCAAGATGCTGGCGGCGGGGGCGGGGGGGGGGTGTCCCTAGAGAAAGCATGGAAGCTCTACACCCACCCCACCCTCCCATACCTTTTCCATTAGGCTGTTCGTGAGTTGCGTCCTTTATAATATACCAGTAAACCACAATGAGGACAAGCAGGATTTTTAAATATTCACCCTTTAGAGGTGAAACCACAAAGTCTGCATTAGCTCTAGTTTGTCTTAAGAATTCCTGGAGTTGATGCTGTACTAGTGCCTTAAACATAGAAGATGGTAAAGAAGTAACAAGTTGAAAATAAAAAGAAGAGCAAAGAAATACCCATTATGGTTCACATAAATGGACTTCTGTGTGTTCCAAAGTTGGATGTATGACAAGAACAATATGAGATCATTGAAAGAGGACATCTTCAACTGCACAGAATTAGCATCGTTTTTATGATTTTACCCTTCATATTTTCAACTTACTCATCTACAAAACGATAATTCACTTACTAAATAAACATGTATTTAGCGTTCATTACATTCTATGTTACGGGCCAGGAATTTTAGGCACAGTGGTATATAAGAAAACTTTGCTTGCAGAGTCTACTCATGGATGCTCAAGACTTAACTCCAGCAAATGTAGTCATTGTTTGAGATACCAGAGCATGTGCAAAAATTTGGAAAGAAAAAAGGCATGAAGGCATACTAACAGAAAACATTTTAAAGAGTTATTTTTGTCTTTATTTTGAGGTTGTCATTAACTATTATTTAAGCAATTTGAAGCTTGAAAAATAGAATCTCCAATTCTTTTCATGCTTATTGTATTCATGACAGGAATTTAGACAATTTAATTCCTTTTTTTATCTTCTTACATGTAAAAACTTTGGTAACTGACATAACAGTAAATAATGGAAGAGTAATTATGTTTGTCTTTATCTGATTTATTTAAATAATCATATATAAAGTAGTAAAAATGTTTAAATAGATTCCTTTTTAGGTAATAGCAAATCATCCAAAAACAGCATTAACATTTAACAAGCATGAGCTGCTTCTTCAAATAACTATGTTACTTACAATAAGGAGGAAAATCTCAAATTTTCAAAAAATATGAGACATTTCATCTATACAGACCCCGCATATGTGTTATTTCAAGTCAAATCATGGACACAAACTTAAGTTAATAATGTTGTAAACCATTTTAAATTAAGTTAGTTGAAATTTGCAGCATTTAGAATTGATTGATGTGATTTGTGCTGTGCTTTCTCTGAAAAGTGTCACACTAATGAGATGTAGATTTCCCATCATCACTTTGTATTGATAAAAAGGATAAGGTAGAATTTCTAAGTGTAAAGTAATATATTACTTTTTGAAATGATTAACAAAGGAAATTATTCCTATTAAATCTGACATGACACATATTTTAAAAACATAAAAAACAACTGTGAAATTTTAAAAGAAAGAATTTTTCTTTAAATGCTTTGTGACTCCACATGAAATATTCTGGTTACAATGAAATACAAAAATGATGGCTGCAATTAAAGCTGAGGCTGGTCTCTGGTGACTAATTTCTCCAGCAAACTTGTAAAATAATATTCCTGAATTCAGACTCCCTGTCCCTTTTCTCCATCATTTTCTTCTTGCATGAACACTTATTCCTTACCCCATACCTACACTTCCTCATCTATTAAAGAAGCAAAATGTTTGCACTGACCTGTACAGAGGACCATTATAAAACACGTTTTACATTTCGATTTTAAATAATATGGTTTGGCTAAAGCTGGGTTGTTAATTAAAACAAACTTAGGTGATTTCAAATTATTACTAAAACAATACATGTTTATTATAGTAGAACTAAAATGTAAAAATTTAAGCATAAAAATTATCTATATCTATATATAAAAGTACATTACACACAAAGACATCTATATTTTTAGTGTATATATATAGTCTCATATATGTATATTCATATACATATTATACCCATTAAAATATCTTATGAAATCACATAACATATATGCCATTTTGATATCTGCTTTCTTCACTTGAAAATATACTATGAAAATGTCTCATTACCAATAGCATTCTTGCTTACCAGTGGACAGAGTTCTGTGAGGTTTTTTGTTTGTTTGTTTTTTATGATGGCTCTGCAGGGTTGATTAGGGTGTAGGTAATTTGGCACTCCCATAGCTAAAACTGTAGTTCAGCCATTCTGGAATGAATTTAGCACTGTATTTTAAGAGCTTTAAATATAATTTACTGGTGTTAAAATTTGAAAAAGTCTTTTTATCTCACATTTTGGTTGTGCACAAATTTCCATTACAAGGATATCTGTTACAATGCACTTTATAATTTCCAAAAATAATAACAGACTAAAATGCATAACAAGAGGTGTCTGGTTAAATATATATACATATATAATATATCCATGCCATATAAAACTACTGTACCTTAAAAATTATGTAGATCAAGGAAGAATATGAAAATGCTTCAATGTTTAGTTCATATACAATTTTCATACAAGTTTTGTAAAATATTACAATCTCAGTACACATTCTTATCCATAGTACTACAAAATGGAGAATGGGGAGTATCACGTAAACATGATCAGTTTATACAGAATTCTAGGAAATGAGGACTAATGTGTGGACAGAAAGCAGATCAGTGGCTGCCTGGGCATGGTGGAGGAGTAGTATGGAGAGGGAGGGATGACAAGAAGAGAACTTCTGGGGTAATGGACATGTGTACTGTCTTGACTGTGGTAAAGATTTCACAGGGGAATGTATACCTCTGTCAAACGTATTAAATTGTATGATTTAAATATGTATATATATATACATATTTTAAAATATGATTTAAAATGTGTGTATTTATGGTTTGTCAACTTTGCTCCAATAAAGCTTATAAAAAAAAATAAAAAGTCTGGGGCTTCCCTGGTGGCGCAGTGGTTGAGAGTCTGCCTGCCGATGCAGGGGACACAGGTTCGTGCCCCGGTCCGGGAGGATCCCACATGCCGCAGAGCAGCTGGGCCCGTGAGCCATGGCCGCTGAGCCTGCTCGTCTGGAGCTTGTGCTCCGCAACGGGAAAGGCCACAACAGTGAGAGGCCCGTGTACCGCAGAAACAAAAACAAAACAAAAAATAAATAAATAAAAATAAAAAGTCTGGCAGTACTGGGTGTTGGTGAGGATATAGAGCACCTGGAACTCGCATATATATATTTTTGGTATAGAATGTTTGACATAGTTGCACTGGAAAATAGTCTTGCAATTTCTTAGAAAATTAGACATATGACCCAGAAATCCCACTCCTAGATATTTACCTGAGAGAGAGAAAAACAGGCCAACAACAACAACAACAAAAAAACTGTTCCCAAGATAACCAACGATCCTGTCACAAAATTTAATAGATAATTTTAGTCCTGATCGTTTTGATTCCTCAGTTATTAACACTCCTGACCATTCACTTCTTTCGGTTCTCTTTTCCTTGTCCTCCCTGAACTATATTCTCTTTGTTTTCTTCCTACATATTTGGCACCTCCTTCTAGTTCACCTTTGAGATTTCATCCTCCTTAATCTAGCCATTAAACAATGCTACCTTGGCTTATTCTTAGTTGCCTTCTTTTCTTACACAATGCTTTCTCTAGACTAATTTCATCCATTTCCATCCTTTCACTAAATTAATATCTCACAATAACTTTCTCCTAAGCTCCAGACTTTTATCTCCAGCCACCGATAGAAGATAGGTGGAACATTCCATGGAAATTTCTCAAAGGTTCAGCAATGTCAGTACATCCTAGACTGAACATGCTCTCATGCCCACAAACACCTACAGTACCTAATATCTCAGTGGATGGCAACATCACCCATCCAATTCCTTAAAACCTAAGCTGGAGTCAAGGATGCTCAACACCTCCCACTCCATCACCTCCCACATCAAAGAAATTACCAAGTTCAGGCAACTCACAGATCATTTCTGAATTCCCTTAACTTCTCTCCATCTACACTGCCTCTCTTCTAATCAAATTTATCTTCATCTTTCACCTGGATTGCTACAATAACTGGCCTTCAAGGATTTATTCTAGTCTCTGTCCAATCTGTACTCTATGGTATGGAACATTAACATTTTAAAAATGTAAATCTGATCTTACTGCATCCCTAATCCTTCTTCTCACCCTACCCAGCCCAATTTATAATCTACTTTTCCTGTTGTTTTAGAATAATGACCAAAATCCTTAACATGACCTACAGAGCACTATTATACAGCCTGGTTCTTATCAACCTCTCCAGCTTTTTCCCCTGCCCCTTCCACCCCTTCTCCAGTCATTCTGGCTTTCTTTCCAGGCTTCCTTCCTCCACAGGGATTTTACATGTACTGATCCCTCAATATAGGATTCTCTTCTTGCTCTCCACTTTAACCTGGTTAACCCCTACTCAATACCCTGATCTCAAGGGAAAGATCATTTCCTTTACTTCTCCATATTAGGTTAGGTTTATGTCATATACTTTTCCAGAATTGACTTATTTTATTTTCTTTGAATCTACCACATTTAAAATTATGCTTTAATAATTTGATTAGTTGCATCACATCAGCTTCCCCTCTAAAGTTTAAGTTCTAGGAACAATGTTTTAGTTCATCTTTTGTCTCCACAGGGATACATTTCACCTACTGGTAATAATTTTTCACAAATAAGCTATGTATCTGGAAAACAGATCTCATCATGACTCTCCTTAAATATTACAGTGATTTTTGTATTGTCTAACGTGTCCTGAAGGGTAACTGATTATTTTTAATGTACAAGTATATTTTTAAGTTTTTATAAAATTTGGATCACAAATTCACAAAAGACTTTCATTGAAGTAGATGTCACTATCAAAGCACTTGAACACTTGCCTCCAGTTTGTTATTTTCCTGTTTTATTTTTTTTAAAGAGGGCCTGTTGTCCTTTGATCTTGCTCTGACACCTGCACCAACCTACTTTTTTCATCTCAAGAGGTCCCTGTAGGATCCGAGGTCATGTGGATAAAATTAAAATGGAGGTCATGTGATTAAAACTATTCTTCTCAACTTCTCCCAAAACACACAGACACATATTCACACAAACACTTGGACCTGATTTTCAAAGGGCCCAATTTGTCTTGTAAATTTTATATCTCCATTTAATGGATTTTCTCACATAGACAGCAAAACAGAAGGTGCCTAAATTTTTGTGTTACAAAATTAATAGTTTGTGACAGTGCTTGTTCATTTCCCTTTCACTGACATTCTAATATTTCTTCAATATATTTCCATTAAACTATTTTTTAATTCTTTTCTTTTTCCAGCTGACTTTTCTGAAAGGCTGTCTCATCCATCATTATGAAATGGTCAGATGAATATTACAATTGCTTAATGTTCCCTCTGCAAAATGTAAACAAATGGGGGTGGGAAGTAGGAGATTCTTTGAGGAACCAGCTAAGAATCATGGAATTACTTTCCAACTATTTCTTAGTAACATGTTTTCTGTTTTCAGTAAAGAGAAATATGTGGTCTTAGAAGTCAACAAATCCCGTACAAAGCAGGGGAGAATTAGAATTTGACAGTCTTTAAAAACAATATGAATTTACAGAATTTATAAAACTACTACAGTAGATATCAGTAAAAAATGTAGTAATATTTATCATAAAATGTGAACTTTAATCCTTAAATCTATAGAAGAATCAAAGCAAGTTACGTTTTAAAATATTATATAACTTAAAACAACTTTATGATAAATTTCCCCCAATTATGTATCTCTGCTTCCACGATGAGAGGCATCATAATTCTACGTACGTCTGGTGACTACGTATCCTGAATCAACATTTAACGTTAACACACTTCAGCAATAATGCAGTAATAAACAGTCTCTTCAAATAGGAAAAAAATAGTAAAAATTAATTTTGTACCCTCCTCACTCTTCCCTCCTAACTCCCCAATCAACTTAACATTTTCTTGAAAAGTTTCCGAAAGGTCTCGTAATTAAACAATCCCCAGATATCTACTTTTTACTTATTCTTTATCAGGCTGTTTTCTCTGATATAGCCCAACCAAACTAGAAATTCAGGGCTAATTTGGAATATCTCTTGTTTTCTTACAGCTTGAAGAAAAGATAAAGGTCAGAAGCAGGCTTAAGGAGATGGACGTTAAGTCACAAGTTAGAAACAAACAAAGGAAGTTCCTTTGCAGTAGAACTATTTAAAACATATGCCAATAAAATGTTCAAAGGATTCCTACAGGGCTCCAAAGATAAACACGTGCAATTTTTTTTTCTTGAAAAATTCCACTTACCTGAAGGTATAAACTCAAATATATAACATGGTTCAGTGGAAAAATACAAATGAAAACCATTGGGTATTTTATTTATTTACTAGGAATTAAAAATTTTAGTGCAGATGACCACAAATTTCAGCTCAACCTGCTCTTAGGTGTGTGACTTGGGGCAAGTCCTTTAGCCTCAGCTTGCCCCAGCTGCCTTATCTGTAAACAGGACTAATTACAATATTCACCTCATGAAGTGTTAAATGAATAATACATGCAAAATTCTTAAAACCATGTCAGTCACACAAAGAAGCTCACTAAATGCCAGCTATTATTAACAATTTTATTATTATCACCAGCATTATTCTAATAGAGCTGGGGCACTGAAGGGACTGAGCATGAAAAACTCTAACCTGTAAGAAATCAGCAGCAATAAATCTGTGGAAGGTGCTGAGCCTCACTTGAAAACACACTGAAAAAAACTGAGGACACATATACTCCCTTCTTGGTCCTCACATGGTGAGAGAATTAAGATTTTAAATACAGGGCTATTTTTCCATATGTTTACTGCTGGCTACCTTAGAGTTCAGGAGTTTGGGAAAAAATAAACAGAAATATGAGAAAAAATGTAGAGATATTTAAAAAAAAACCCAGAGGACACAGAAACAAAGAATGAAAATTGGAGGCAGGGAGATTATTAAAGAAATAATAAAAGTTTCCAGAGTTGAGAAACACTATATATCTTCAGATTAAAAGAGAAGAAGCTAAATGCTTCCAGATATTTAAAAAAAAACCTACTTGTCGCCTTACCAGGAACTAAGGAACAGGAATCAATCTGTTATCGGTTTTCTCATTGGCTATATTAGATGCTAGGAAACAATGGAATAATTCTGTCAAAGTTCCCCAAATCCCAAAACTCAGTGAAAATTGACTGTGGAATGTTTTATGCACAAAAATCCTGAATGAATGTTTGCTTATTTTTAAGTTTTTGTCTCGTATTCTCTGGTCTTATTAGGGAAGTCTATAGTGCTATAACAAAATAATCCCCAAATAAAAGCTTCAACATAAGACAGAAGACTTTGTTTACTGTTTCAGAAGACAGCCCAGAGGCTTGCAATACCAGACCAGCAGGACAACTCTGTCATTTTCTACATACAGCTTGCATCTCTACATCCCTGGTGGTTTCTCCAGATCTTCCAACACATTCATATCTCAGCAGGGAAGGGTAAAAAGAAAGTTTAGTGTACTGTATGTATTCCTTTTAAGGGCATGACCCGGAATTGGCACGTATTATTTTGTCTCACATTCTTTTAGGTATAAATTAGTCATGGATGCAAATGAGTCTTGATGGCCCTCACTGAGTGACCTGACCATGCACCCAGCTAAAATTTGGAAATATAATTTCAAAAAAAGAAGGGGTAAATTAATCCTGGTGGAAAAGTAGTCGTCCCTCTCACTGGTCTGTAAACATACCAAAAGCCATGCGATACTTTCTAGCCTTATGCATCATTTTAGGACGTTTTCCTTTTTCACTATGTAACTAATAGTGACTACACTTAGATATCAAAGACAATTATTGACTAATATGCTTTATTTATTGCAACTCAATTAATCCAAATTAAAGTCTATTGTGCAATAGATAAATAGAAGGCACTATACAGACTTCCTTGTAATAAATCAGAACCATTCCCAGTACAAACGCAAGTTTGTGTAATACTATTAAATAAAAGTTACTTAAAACTATTATTTAAAAGTTCTTGAAATTTTTAATAATTATTTCAAGCTTATGTGGCATTTTTCCTTTATTAATTAACTTTAATAATTATTATCACCATGTACATATTGTAGAAGAACAAGTTTTCTTTTTTAATCAGCTACACCTTAAAACTTTTTAAGGAATAAGAAAAAGGTACCAATAAACTAATTAAAAGGTTTCTATTTTTTGAGGAAAACAGATCTAAACTACATGAAACTAGAATATCAAGGAATGAAAGGATACAAAAATATCTTTTGGATATACTCATTTAGTAAGAAAAAGTGAAGACCATAAAGGAGTTGCTACAATTAATTACTAAAAGATTACATTACAAAAAATATGCTGCTGTTAGTTCGAAAGTTGAAAGTTTACTAGCACAGAATGATAGAAATAACCTTAGCGTGGCTTGAATTACTGAGATAATCTCTTCAAACTTATATTTTGCCTTTAAAAAATTTGTTCAGATGAGCAACTGGATTCAGTAACAACAGAATGTATTCTACTACTTCCTGAAGACAGAAGATTTATAAACTATTATAAGAATATTCTCTTAACTATTATTCGTCTTAATTTTGAAATTGTCTCTTTAAACCTAAATAATGCTCTGGTAGACTATTATACAGTGAAATCTCATTCACTCATTCAACAAATATTTATTACAGGGCTACAGTATGCCAGGCATTGTTCTAGGCATTTGGGACACAAAAATGAACAACAAAAAAGACACCAATAAACCCTTGTCTCAAAGAGCTCGCATCTTGAAGGGAAGACAAATAATAAAGATGATAAATAAGTAAATGATGTGGTATTTCAGAAGGTGATATGTTCTATAGAGGAAAGTAGAAGGTGACAGAGAAGATCCAGAGTGCGGGGGACTGGGGGGAAACTGGCAAAATTAAATAGGATGCCAGATAGGTCTCAGGGGAAGAGCTGTGAAAGCATCCAAATATCTGGAGGAAGAGAGTTCTTAGCACAGGAAGAGCCACATAAAGGCCTTAACTTGGGAGACTGCCTGGTCTGTTCCAGGAAGCAAAGAATGCCCAGAATGAAATAAAGTGGCCGACATGGAAGGTCTGGGGGGAATGTTCCAGGTAGAAGACACTGAGGCTGGAAGGAACTAGACAGTGTGGCTGCAGAAGTGAATGAATTCTGAGAGGAAGCCAAAGGGCTGATCACAGAGGCCTGCAGGCCACAGGGAAGGCTCTGGATTTTATTCTGTATGATGTGTGAACAGGAGAATGAACTAATCTGCTTTAATTTTACAAGCTGATTCTGACCGCTGGGTGCAGAACTGAATGTAGGGGTGACAGTGGAAGTAGGAGGCTGCTGAGGGAATCAGAACCGGACAAAGTGCTGGTCCAGACCTGCTGTAGAGAAGTGGCTGGGGGTTACATTTTTAAGACAATGGACAAGACTTGATAATGGATTGAATGTCGGATACGAAGGAAAGAGAAAAATCAGGGATGGCTCCTAGGTTTTCACCTATTATTTGTTTTGTAAAAGAATTCACCGCATAAATTTTTTCCGCTATATGCTTCACATTTGCATTAAAAATACGGTTGAAGTAAAGATAAAACTTTGGCCATCACATCAGAAATAAAACTCCACCTTGAATCAAAATACTATGTTTTTATTTCTTTTCTTCCTGTGTTATATCTAAGTGCTAATTAAAAATTTAAAGGATTATCTATAAATCTTCTAGTGAAGAGGACAGAAAAATCTGGAGACTAGCTTCCAATCATCTAACATCACTATACTTTCTGCTTAATGAGAGTGAAAATGAGGTAACCAACACTACACACCTGCTATTAAGATGAAGAAAAGACCATTTTATAGGCATTAAACTCCTGTGGTCAGCCAAATGTTCCTACTCACTCACCTTTGGGAGGGTAATTACCATTCTAAGATTGCTAAAGCAATAGAATACGCCTTTATTTTCCTTCAGGCTGAAAATTTTAAAATGTTTTTAAAAGTTCACTTTCCAGGCTCCTCATTTGATTTATGAGAATAAAAGTGACATTACTGCATCACCTCAATCAAATCTGATAATGCATTTCTTAACTTAATAAAAATTCCCCCCATAATAATAAGAAGAAGTTTATTTTGCTGTAAGGCATTTTTAATTGCATAGGGTATGCCTGTAATTGAAATGTACCCATTTTTGGTTGACATTTTCATTATTCCACTAGGCAGAAAACAGACATTACGAAATTTTGAAAATAGTCTTTGGTAATTTAGAACCGATTTTTTCAGCCATTCTTACAAGCATTCAATTAGTCTTCTCCTGAAATCCTTTACATGTGGGAGAATTTTCTTCAAATTCAGCTACTTTTCCCTTAATATATCTAATATTTTCCCCTAAACTATTAAATTTCCTTCTTGAATGTCTCAAGGAAAATCAAATCTTATTACATCTAACTCTCACCCTTAATCTGATCTTCATTTTGGAAGCTTTCTTTTCCCTTGTTTTTGTACAAGGTTCTCTGCTTCACATGGTCCAGAGAATCCCCAAAATTTTAAAGTCTGTGGCTTTTTTGATCTTGACTCTGGGGCCATGAAAAATGCATGAGAAATGTTATTATTATTTTGCAAAGAGGCCCAAAAGTAACAGAAAAGGACAGTTAAGTCCTGGACCTAAATGAATTTAGGGTTTTTACCTAGGAGAGAATGGTAGCCTAGTAACTATCAGCGGGTAAGCTTTAAAATGAAGTTAAACAAAAATGCTTCACACCCAGCAAGAGGTTAATCAGACACAGAAAGGCAAAATGATCAATGTAGAAATCTTACTCAAGGAGAACTGTGTGTCTTGGGTGTTGATGTGGGTGCAATGTCCCCTTTGAGGAATGATACACAGCCCCTCCTACCCTAGGCTGTAGTTCTGTAGGTCTAAGAGCAGGGAATGTTTTGGGGTATCATAGGTAGGAGGAGAAAGAGCACTGTAGCTATTTCACAAACTTTTGCTTCATAATTTACTTTAAACTTTTACTGATAGAAAAAAATGGACACAAGCAAGTTTACATGTGATTTTTCTCAGCCTCTCAACTGGCTGAGAGTAAGTGTATTTGGCCCGAAGGAAATCAACTCAGTAAGGTGGCACCAGAGAAGTTTGGGATCTTATTCTCCTCATGGCTTCCTGTTATTTTTGTCTTCTCCTCTTGTACCCTCAATTTTAAGATTCAATCCTTAACCTTTAACTTTTTTTTCAATATTTTCCATCTCATAATACATAATTCCAAAGATCTTCAACTGTAAGACACAACATCAGAAAAAAGATACATATAACCCCAATATTAAAATGTACCCCAAATTCAAAATTATGAAAATTGTGAAGTACAGGTCACTCACAATAAGGAAACATAATACTAACTGTGTATTAATGATTCTCAAATCTATACTTTTATTCCCATCTCTCCCATCGAACTGCTTATTAGTCATTTTCAGGCATACATCCTACCTCCAAAACCTGTTTCCTCTCTTCTCTTTACTACTTACAGAAATAAGAGTAAGGAAACAGTGCTATACTGATATCTCTATCAAGTCAGAGATACCCTTTAACCTCCACTTCCTATGCTCCATATGTCCAGTCTGCCATCGACACTTTGTTTCGTGCCTCTTATGTGTTCCTTTCTTTTCTAAGTTCTAGCCTTATCACCAAATGCCTAGAGTACTCAAACAGCACCTCAGTTGCTTCTAGGCAGAAGCAGGGGAAATATCATCATGGTAAAGGCTCTAAAGTCAAATTTCCTGCTCTCACCTCATGGGTTCACCACTTAACATGTGTGTGACTTTGGACAGATTATTTTCTTCTTATTGCTCTTTTCCTCATCTATAGACCAAGTATAGGACTAGTACTTCCCTCGTGATTGTTATGAATACTATAGGAAGGAATACATAGAAAGCATTAGAACATCTGGAATTGTAGCAAGCACTCATAAGGTATTAGCTACTAAAACACCACATTCCACTTCATTTGACAACACTGTGTTAGTGTCAGCCTTACTAAAATACCAATTAATTCAGCCATTAAACTTAAATGTGTTTAGCAAATGAGTGTTGTGGTGTACCAGGCATTGTTCTAAGTACTAAGAATACAGTGATAAATAGAAAAAATTCACTGACAAACAGGTGGGATAGGGGACAGAGACAATAAACAAGAAAACAAATATATGAAAATACCATTTATATTGTGATAATGGTTATTAAGATAAAACCAGATGATATGATAGACATGGAGGTTGTGTCTACTTTAGGACATTAGAGGAAACATCATAAAGGAGGTGATGTGTCTTTTTAATAATGTCACATAAATGGTAATATACAATAGGTAAACTTTTGACAAGCTATTACTCAGCACAATGCCTTTCAGATTCATCCAAGTTACTATAATTTCTTATTTTACCTGTAAAATATTTTTAAACAACTCAAGAGAAGACTAGTTTATTATATTTACACAGATATTTAACCATTTCTGTTCTTCTTCCTTCATTCTTTATGGTTCAACTTTTCTTCTGGTATCATTTTCCTGCTGTCTGAAGAATTTTTTTTACCAATTATTTTATAACAGTTTTGCTAACAAGAACTTCTCTTCGTTTTCCTTCATCCCAGAATGTTTTTATTTCCCTTTCATTCCTGAGGGATATTTTTACTGAATATAGAAATCCTGGCTTAATAGTTCTCTTCCTGAGGCACTTTAACATTTTTGTTCCACTTCCTTTTGGGCTGCACAGTTTCTAAAGAGAAACACAAAATCACTTGAGTCATTGTTCCCTAAAAGTAATGAGTTTTTCCTGGATGCCATCAATATTTTTTCTTTGTGTTTAGTTTTCAGCAGTCTGATTATGATGTGTCCAGGCTTAGATTTCCTTGGGTTTATTGTGTTTAGAGTTTGCTGAACTCCTAAAATCTGCAGATTTATGTCTTTCGTCAATTTTTTTTTCCAGCCATCGTTTCTTCAAATACTTTTTTAACACCATGTTCTTTGTCTTCTGTGACTCTGTTGACATGATGTTATGTTCAATGTCAGTTTGATTTTCAAATCTTTGCAGAGTTACATCTCTTGCGTATGTGAGACACTTAGTGGGCAGTTTGGTACCTGGGTGGTCATTGGTGGTCTATCTGTTAGTTCTCAGTATCTTTTGGTATGTGTTTAGGATCAGATACACAAATTTAGAGCTCAGGTGTGGGCCCACGAGCTTATAAATGACTTTATGGTCTCCCTTTTCTAAGCTCCTTCCCTTTTTGATCTTTGACCAGAAAGCGAGGTTTTAATTAATCCACTCTCCTGCATACTTTCTGTGACTGTGTGCATGTACAGGCTAACAGGCAGTACGACAGGGAGAAGAAAAGAAACAGGGGTTTACTTCACCTTCTTGGGAGCCCAGCTCCTCTAATTAAAGGAGAAGATTCTCCTCCCTTCAAATTTTCAACCACTCTGGGCTCCTGTACCACCATTGATGCTGCTGCTTCCACAGCCACTGTGGGTTTGTCTGGAAGCTAGAGTACGAGAGAACTAAGCAAAGAAGAAAAAATTTTAAATGGGAGATATCCCCCACTCTCTCTGAATATTTGGAGGCTCCAATCCTACTCCCCATGAGAGAACTAGAGAGTTTCTCCTGGAACTCTGTCTGCACCCTGGTGCCCTCTTCTGGTGTTTCAGCTGCTTCACATCCAGGCCAGGGTATACATGATGAAAATAGGAAACTCACTGCCAACTTGGTATATGTTGAATTCTAGTCTTCTTCCTCAGTCAGCCAGCTACTACTACTTATTTCTCAAAGACTCCAAAGGAATTATTCTCCTTGAATTCTGTCCAGATTTTAGAGCTATATTTGATGAGATACCCAGAGTAGAATATACTTACTCCATCTTACCCAAAATCAGAACTCCCACTTCACTCCTTTTAATTAGAATAATTCATCTATTTGCTGTTGACTCAGATGAGTATTTGGCTTCTTAATATAGGAATGTAAGATGTGGCCGCAGAAAAAGAATGAAGAGGGATACAATGGAATAAGTGGATCCTAGCTCCAAGAATCAAAATGATAACGTAGTCTAGGAGTATTAGTCCAAAAAGCTAGTCTATGAGCCACGTGCTCCTTGTAACAGGAGCTAAGGAATATTCATCCTGTGTATTCAGCATCCAATGTAAAGGAACATATATGGCGCCCATCAAGCATTTTTTTTCTTATTGGGATTGTTCAAGAGATGGTGAAGAAATATCGAGGCAAAATGTCTTGTCAGAATTTCTGGGGTTTGGTTACTCAACCAGCAAATAATTTACCTAATCATATTACCATCTATGAAACATTTCTACTTCTCATCCTTTATGGGCAAGACTTGTCCTAAAAGACTTTGTCAAATAACTTATTGAAACAGATATACGTAGTTTGCATGTTGTTCTCCTAATTTAGAAGTCTAGTGCTTATTTTTAAAGGATACAGGATTAATTTTGGAAAAGCTTCATTTATTTAATACATTTTGGCTTCTAGAGATGATGGTATATTTTGAATGACTGCCCACTAGATTTTAAAATATTCCTGAAAAACTTCTGCAAAAGTATGGTTTTCTGAATTTGTAGTAGGCTTTCACTGTTGAAAATGTGAACAATTTTTATTGATCTATATACTATGGCATCCCAACTGAAGTAATTTGATAAGAAATACTTATATTACAATATTTTATATACCTTAATGCCCTTATTTTAGAAATGAGGACCTTAAGACTCATAAAGATTAAGCTACTTGCCCAAGATCACATAGAATATTAGCAAAAGAAGCAAGACCATGCTACTAATCAAGACTCAGAAAGCCTCTTGATCCTGCTCTGACTTTTCTATGATTAATATAGTCTGTTACAGTTGTTTTAACAGCTCCTATAATAGCTGAGAGATTTGAATAACTTAGCAGTTTTTACCTTAAGAGGGTAAAGCTACTTCTATTTTACAATTTGGGAAAATGTCAGTGGTTTAGAAAAGTGGTTCTTTATTGTCTCAAGATAACTGCAGCCCCAAATATCATGTCTTCACATTATATTTGAAGATACAAATGTGTTGGAGAAATTATGACTCCCAACAATTCTTCTAAATCACCATGTTATAATCATTTTCGTTCTTATACTCCTAACACCTCTACCTTTCTAAGTTAATTCTCTGAAAAACAGCATGACTCTAAGATGAAACAAATCTCTGCCTTTTCTACCACTGTGTACTGAGCTCTCAACTGCATATCGAAAGAAACACACCACCATACTGACTCCCAAGTTTACATCTCCAGGCTGGATTTCTCTCCTGAACTCTCCACATTCATAGAATCACAGACTACCTGACATCTGCACTTTGATGTATAACAGACAGACATCTCAACATTAACATGCCCAAAATTAAGCTCTGGGTGTTTCCCTTAAAACTTTATACTACCCTTAGCTTCCCTTTAATTTGGGTTGTTAAATTTTATCTTTAATATTTACATATTTTTAAGAACCTGGGTGATGTTTCCTATTCTCTGGCTTTCCTATCTCTAAATATATTAACATAGTCGTTCTACAGTATGACTTTATCATTTCAATATCTGAAATCTCAGCAGGTCTCTTTCTCATATCTGTGCTTCTGCTGAGTTGTGCTGTTTCCTGGTATGCTGGAACATATTTGTATGCCACTCATTACACTATTTCAAAGTTACACACCAAGGCATAACAGCAGGGTATAATGGAGTGCTGGCTGGTCTTGTCTCTTCAGTGGTTTTTAATCTTTAATTTTTAGGAAATTAGAGCAAGTCCCATGCATCTGTCTATCTTCCTTTATTACACTGTTTGCAATTAGACTGATAATTTATTCCTCAACTATCTGGTAGAGTAAATGTGCTTCTTAATGTTTTAGGCTATTGTGGTTTTGCCACATAATATTTTAAGAATTGTCTATAAAAGCTTTCTAATAGAATTTTTCTAAAAAACACACAGGTGGAAATAATGAAGTATATTTAGTATATTTAGTTTGAGTTTTCTCCTCTCGTGTTTCCTCTGAGTCAAAATAAAACAGAGTACGTGGTTAGGGTCATTTTTGTGCTGAATATACTTAAATACTTAAGCCTGTTTCCAGAACTTACTGATATTTATTGTAAAATACCTAGTGTCAGGACACATGAGAATTGAATAAATAAAAATACTAACAACGTTCCTGGTTGGGAAAACTCAACATTGTAAATCTGTAAATTCTCAAAATCTGTACTTGAAAATGTAATGCATTACCAATCAACATCCCATGAGATGATATCTCAGAGTTTGTCAATATGACTGTAAAATTCATTTTAAAGAATGACTAACAAAAGAGAAGAAATGTTGAAACAGAATAAAATTAAAGGAACTTGTCCAACCAGATGGTAATACATAGTCCTGACTCAGGAAAGACAACAGACAAAATAAAAAGTCCAGAAACAAAGTTAGTATATGACACAGAGATCATATCAATAGTGAAGATAATTGATTATTTAATTATTGGTATTTGGACTTGTTTAACCGCTTGGAAAAAAATTACACGATCCAAATACTCATTATGCATTAATATAAATTCCAGAAAGAGTAATATTTGAAAGCAAAAAATATGGTATGAGGTAAGAATGATGCCCTACAAACTTTTGAAATGTGGCAGCCTGGGAATAGAGATTACAAAAGTAGGAGGTTATTGTAACCAATAATCCCATGGTTTCTGGAGTGCTCACAGCATTCTTTTCTTGCCTTTGGTGGAGAGGAAGGGAATTGCAATGGGAGATCACATTATAATTATGTACTAATCCACACATTTATATTTTTACTCTTTATATATGCTGTATTGCATAGTAAAACAAGGATTTCTAGAAGTTGGCATTTGCTTCTCTATAGAAGTATCCAAGTGTTCAGTATTAATCATCTGATTAATGGGCTATAACATATGATGGAATAAGAAGAAATGAGTTGATCCCCTTCAGAGCCTCCCATTCCATTCTGAAGGGCTATTCATCTAATCTATTTGTTTTCTACTGTAGGGAATATAACTGAGTTTTCCTAGTAGTGGGATGCATTTTGCCGTACCATCCCGACTCCTTGGCATTGTTACCATCGGAAATAACATGAAGCATTTACAAAGCAGATGGCCAGCTTTGCAGGCCCAGATGTGGCTTGAACCTATGACCTTATTAGCACCTACAATAAATAACTGAAGTAACTAACTCAAGCTAGTCCTAAAGGAAATTGTAAGTGGATAACAAAACATAAGGAAAATGGGTATGCCTTTTTAAATAATTAACTAAAACATCTATTAGTTCTATAATGAAAAATAAAGAAATCGATTAATAGAGTCAAGGCAGACAAATTTTATCTGGAGCTAGACTATAATATTGAGTTTTATCTTTCATTTGAGCAAAAGAAAGAAAAGAAAAATGAAAAAATGTTAAGCACCATCTTTATATGTGAAGAACAGTACATTTTTATTATTTCTCTCTATAAAATACACATAGATGAATACAAATAATAGCACTTAAGATTATTTTCTAAATATCCAGAGAGAAAGGAAAAGAAATAGGAATATTAGTAACTACAAGATATTCCTTAGAAGAATAACTGTTGAAAAACAAAATCTAGATTCCATATTTGCATTTTTTTAAGTTAGTAGTTAAAATTTTAAGAAAGTAAAAAATAACATGCAAAAGAACATAAATAACGTTAAATATCTGTATCAACTGTCATTTAAATTTTAAAATAATTCTGTAATTAAATTTGAGAATAAGCATTATAAATGCCTCAATAACTCAAGATTTTAAATGAGCTATCTCTAGAAATTGTGCTTGTTTATATTAAATACTAAAATCATTTTTACTTTTTGGCTTTATTAAATAAAATTACGACTAAGCATCTTGAAGACATTTTCTGAAATGGAAAATTTCAAAATTTAAAACAAGTTACTGCTTCTTACACACGTTACACTGATAATTCCTTCTCCAGAAGAGAAGAACATTTTTTTGACCATTAGCTAAATTTTTATCCGTTTCCCAGTTTCAAAATGCTGAGTCCCTTTTGTATTTGTATGTTGCTAGAAAAATAGAATTTTTTTTTCTGATTTGAAATTATTTAAACATGTTTGCTGTAGTGTTTAGCCTTAGTTTAGCTTTCATCTCCCCCCACCACCTTTGATGCAGAAATGGTGAAAGGTAGAATGAACCTTGAGAATGAATCCCATCTCTGTAAAGTTTAAATATTCAGGAATGGACAATGTTCCTTTTCAAGGCAGGGACCCTTCCTGATTTATTAGCTTCTCCTTCTGGATTTATCCATGTGGGAAAACTGCCAAAGCTCATTTGTCTTTTCCTGCCTATATCCTTATGTCATGACATTGAGGCACTTTGTTCTGCAAAAGTATTTTTAAAAGGTGACAAGCTTTTCCCTGTGGAACATTTAAATAATAATAAAACCCACCTTTAATTAGGATCTGGAATAACTGCTAAGAAGAAAGTGGGAATGGAGCATAGCTCTCCACAGCTCTCACAGCAGACTGATTTCATGTTTCTTATGTTATCCCTGGCTACACTTGAACATAGCTCTGGTATACTGAAGTTGTTTTTCTTTGAGAATACCTAGCTCTCTCTTTCTTTGCAAGGCTAAAAATTCTCTTTATTAAGGAATGTGAGGATCACATTTTATTGTTCCCAGTACTATTTACCAAAACATTTGTTTTAGCTCTTAAAATCATTGTTCCTCTCAATGTTCAATTTAGAACATCAAGAAAACAGAATAGTCAGATATTTTTTATCATCCTAATATCTGAAGCAATGTCTTACTATATGTACAGTCAAACATTTAGAATATTTTTTTTGGAGAAATAAAACAAGATTATATAATCTACCTTATCGGGACTTCCCTGGTGGTGCAGTGGTTAAGAATCCACCTGCCAATGCAAGGGACAAGGGTTCAAGCTCTGGTCCAGGAAGATCCCACGTGCCGCAGAGCAACTAAGCCTGCATGCCACAAACACTAAGCCTGCGAGCCACAACTACTGAAGCCTGCATGTCTAGAGCCCGTGCTCCGCAACAAGGCTGCGCTCCGCAACAAGAGAAGCCTGCGCACCACAACAAAGAATAGCCCCCGCTCACCGCAACTACAGAAAGCCCATGCGCAGCAACAAAGACCCAATGCGGCCAAAATAAATAAATAAATACATTTATTAAAAAAAAAAATACTAATCCACCTTATCCAGTTTATGGAATAGGAAACCAAGGCCAAGAAACACACAATGAAATATTTAGTACAGACAGTGCTGAATCTCTTTGGTTTTTAATTGTAGTATACTCATTTGATGAGTAATAATCTAAAGCTATGTAACATTCTTTGTTTCAAGATAATTATAAAGGAAAGACAAAAGAACTTAAAAGTAATTTAGACTGAGGAAACTCAGAAAAAAATCAATCAAATTTGGCCATATTTTCTATACAATAGTGTCATGAACAACATTACTCAGACATTTGCTTTTTCTTTTTTAAATGAGATTTCTTTGCAAAAAAGTTCCTTATCTCCTCTTATTCTCTCCACGTGCATATACCTTATGTCCCAAGTTCAGGAGGGAATGCAAATGATGCTTTATCTATGAAGTCTTCCCAAACACCCCAATGTGTTCTTTCGTTACACTCCATACATTCACCTACTTATACTGTACTGCAATTATTTGTTCATATTTCAGTCTTCTCTATCAAAATGTGAGTTCCCCCAGGGCAGGGAACATATCATACATTTTTGTATCTCTGGTGCCAGAACTATGGTAGACATTCAATTAGTATTTGCTAAGTGAATCAATATATGAATGATTGCTTCATGGTAATTTTCCAAAGTATTCTTGAGCTTTTTACACATAGATTTTTTTTTTTCAAAGTATTCTCAGTGTGAATGAATACACCTACCTAAGGTTGTAAAACAATAAACCACCTATTCTCCCTCCTCCATCCCCTGAGTATAACCATAATTTCAGCTTCCAAAGAGAATTATTATAAGGCATTCACTTAGTAATTACACTTGAGCAAGCTATGGAATTTCAAATAGAGATATATTTAGGTTCACTACCCCCTTTATTATGCTGTCAAATTATTTCCAATATGTTTCAAAGCCTAATAAAATGCATTAGTTGATATTCTGATGGTTTAAAAGAATGAATGTAGCCCTCAAATTTTTAATGAAATACCAGGGAATAACGAAGGTCCAAAGGAATAACATATAGAATCAGTATTAACAAAAAGAGCCAATACAATATTTTATCCAGTTGGGTTTCACAACGTAATAGAGATATGAAGAAGTTAGAAAGAGTACAAAACAGAGTCATAATACCAGAAGACAAGAAATTAAAACCTGGGATGAAGAAGAAAACTCTAAAAATGATAATAATAAAATGGAGAAATATGCCTAGATATTTCCTTTTTCCAACCACATATCAAACTAAAGAATATAATATCAAGAAGAATTATTTAGGTATATAGAATTTACCAGTAAGATTATGGAAGTGGGGTGTGTCCACTGTTTATTAATTTTTGTAGTTTTCAAAATATCAAATGAACATTACTTTTATAATCATATGAAAATAAAATAACTAAACAAATTGTTCAATACTCATAGTTCATAAGCATTGAAACATTTTGGTGAAAGAGGTTCTGAAATATCCATCCCTGGAGATTATTAGAAATAGGATAGAGACAGATTGTTTGGAACAGGTCAAGGAGAACTTGCTTAAATGGTGACCTCTACATCTGCCTTCCATTCATAATGTCTATGATTGATCCTAAGCGTTGTTTAAAACAGAAAAATTGCTCTTTTTAAGGAAACATAATCTAGCATGCAACAGAAATAGATTTTTGTTTGGGGAACTAGTAAAATCCATAAATTCATACCTTACTACATTATCAAATGAATCTTTTTTTTTCTTGTTTTATGAGATTTCCCTAAATTTCAAATTATCTTTTCCTTTCCTCCATTTCAATAAATACCTCCTTTGAGGAAACTCAGAAAAAAAAAAAATTATAACAAAACCATAACAATTGATTATATAATGCAAATACCTATAAGGTACAAGTATAACCAGAGAATGGATAAACGGTCTTAGCCACACATAAACCTAAATTTATAAAACACTGAGCATAAGAAACAATATCATGAGCCGAAGAAACAGAGATTTCCCAGCACCCCCAAACCACTACCCAATGGAGGTAGATAAAAGAACAAAAAATGAATCTCTGGTACACATAGAGGTTGAATATCTTGGTATTGTTGATATTTGACTATTTTGACCTGAATAAAAGTCAATTTCATGTGACTCAATGCATGGCATGTTTATTATTTCCAAAAAACAAAAAAGAAAAGAATTATCGTAATACAGTATCATATTTCACGAAATAAACAGCATTCATATAAAAATAAAGTATTCGGATGTGAAATGGAAAATTTGACTTTTTTTTTTTAGCTTTTTTGATTTGGAAATTGTGTCTTTTCTGTAAGTGTATTAACCTAAGCCTGCTCTCTGACAAATCTTTTAAAAGGAAGCAACAAAGAGAACAGGAACAATTTTATGATGGATAGAGATGGATGTGAAAAAACTATCAAAAATATTAAATAAGCCAGGCAAAACGTAGTTTTCATTGATAGGTAACTTACACATCATATGACATAATTTTAGATTCAAATTCCAAATGAACCTTGCTTGGTTAAGGGTCACTTTTCCAGTTATTTCCAGGTGTCTGATATTACTATTGCAAATATATATTGATCAAAACATATTGATATATGTATGCAATCGTGTAAGGATATCATTCAACTATTTTTGCTACATTTCTTTATTTCATAAGTATGTATTGAAGTTTCTAGCATTAGTTGATAAAATCTCCAAACCAGAGCACCACAGGTATTTCACTTAAGATGAAAAAAACCAACCCGATAATCATTAGGTAATAAACAACTTTTAAGACATTTTCTTCAGAAAATGTCTTAAAATTTTAAAATTTAGAAAAGATATTCTAAATGAAAGTTCTGTAAAAGTGATGTGAAGATATAGTATTACATTCAGTGAATATTTAATGTATTTTAAATACGCAATACAATCCTCCCTACACGGCAAGCTAGTTTATCTTTGATGCGTAAGGAAGTACACACTAGATACTCTGCTTTGTAGGACATTAAAAACCTTCAGCCAGACTAAGAGGCTAGAAAAAGTTCCACACTGCTTGTAAATTCACATATTGAAGGGAGCGTGCTTTATCTGTAGAATACTTCTACCTCATCTATCACAATGCAGCCTGATTTCAATTATACTTGATCAGGTTCCTGTATCAATTGGTCTTTCTGTCAAAAGAGAGTATCTCAGAACGCTTTGGCAAGATTTATACACCAAATCAGCCCTTGCCAGCAATTCTCAAACTTAAGTCATAAAGCCACTTGTTGATGTTTAAATCTCCGAAAGCTGAGGGCGGATGGGACGCTAAATAAAACCAGCGAAAGGGAAAATTGAACACAACCCTCTATTTTTTAACCAACTCACCTTTATGACAAAGTTGGAACACTCTATTCAATATCCTTTCGATTTCCAACCTCTGTTTTCTATTTTTTTCCACATGTGTAAAAACGAAACTCCTCTTCTGCCTGTTCTAAACCACTTATATATTTTATATTTTCCTGAAACCTTGATACATCCAAAATCTTTCCCCCGTATAGAAATGCTAAAATCAGTGTCTCTCAACGATTAGAACAGGACAATCTCCACCACTAAGCCAGAAACAAGCAAACTACCTAATCAAACATACCTCTAAAGCAGGAGAAAAGGAGGAGGAGAAAGGGAGGGAGGGCGGGAGAACGAAGGAAGGAAGGAAGGAAGGGTCACCCGCAAAGCCCATTAAAAATTCCCCGGGAAATAAAAATAGAATCTGGGTAATAAAATAAAATCTAACCTTTTTTAAAATTTTTCATCCGTGCTTCATCTGGTTTCACTTGTTCATAAGGTGCCACACGAAGAGGCCTGGCCCCCAGCACTTCAGACCAGACTTTCTAGTGACAAACAGCCGCCCCGACCCTGCAGCTCATAGTCCTCCACACCTCCACTCAAGATGGCGATGGACCGTGCAGGGAACGCTGCGCCCGGCGTTATAAGCTGGAGCGTGAGCAACACAGCTGCGCCCACCTAGCAAAAACTCCGCCCCCTCCCTCGGGCGAGCACCCTATAAAGCAGCCCCAGGGCCTGCTGGGAAGAGCTCGTGGGCTAGAGCGGCTGCTCGCACTTCATCATTCCGTGACCAGAGCGTGAGGTTTTCCTTTGGTTTTGAACAAACTCCGTCCCTTTCTCCTGGCCCTAATGACACTGGGCAGAAGGACCCTTGTTGGGGCCCAACTCGAAAGGGTCAGTAACAGAAGGAAATACATCTGTAGGCAGATTCTTATTTATTTGTATATTGTATATCCAAAGTGGTCTAAATTAATTACTTGGGACCAAAACTCCTTTATGAAAAGCACAAAGACTTTCTGTGAAGTCATGTGAAGTTATACAGTAACAACCACAAAAGCAAGCAAATCATAAAACTTGAAAACTCTTTTTCTGTAGCAGCTACAAGACCAGAAAAATTTCAGTGCAGACCTTTCACTTATCTCCTGCCCAAGTGAATATTAATATACAATTCATGCAAAGTTATAAAGCCTTTGAAAGTTTCCTTAGCTTCCAGGCTTCTCTTTCTGTGTCCTTCCTCCCTTCCAAGTATTGCAGCCCGCGAGGACTTTAAAGGCCTCTTGCTCTTTTACTCTCTCCTGCCCTTCCAGTATCAATTTATCCCTGAGGGCGTGACATTTACGAAGTCAACTTCATTCACAATACGATGTTTCAGGAGCCAAGCACTTGTCATTTGAGCCTTTTAATCTCACAGAGATGAAGGACTGTTTGTCCCTGCTCTTCACCTTTCTTTCAAAAAAATTGTCGTCAGCCTCAGGCTAGGAAGGTAAGCATTATCACACTTAGCTGGGCTGAACCGAAAAAAATACAAAAAGTTTATAATTTAGAAGTGTTTCTCAAACCACAAATCATTTGAATGAGAATTACCTGGAGTCTTCGTGAAAATGGAGCTCCATGGGCCACATTCCATACCCATTAAATCCTAATCTCCACTGGCGAACCTCCACTTTGCCCCAAAGTACAGGTGATTCTCACACAGCTGAGCACTAAGAACTCTTCAACTTCTATTCATATAACAAAGCAATATCACAGCTCAACGCATTTTTCTAAAATAAACTTATCCTAAGATGTGTGCTTAATTTTTCTCCAGTTTGCTATTTCTAAGTTTTATTTTCTGCAATGTACTATTTAGTTTAGGGAAATTGTTATAACAACCCTTCTTAAATTAACAAAAAGCCCCCACTGGGCTGGCTTTACAACTAAAAGATGATGTCACTGACATCTCTTTCAGCATCTCTGATCTCAACATGTAGTGGAAATTAAATTAATGAAAACAAAGGCCATCAAAGGGATTATAAATTAATTTTTTCTTCACTCAAATGAACAGCAGGAGAAAAGATTTTTTTCTATGATTAAAAATGACATCATGCTGTCTTCTACAAAATAGCCCCCAAAGTAATTCTATTTAAAATTTTTTAATTTAGTCCTTCATTTTTAAAACTACAATAGATTGTTTTGAAGAGGTTTTTTTAAAAAACACTTAAATATTGTTGGTTACATCATCTTATGCTTAAAGTTGGAGGAATTAATTGCTTAGGTGGTTTCTGCTGTAACATTCTTTCAATTTCAGGGTAGATTACTGTAATTAATGCTTTAATTTAAAGGAAAAAGCTGGGTTTAAGGGGCAAGCTAGTATTTAGCAAATGTTTACCTCCATCAGATTACACCTGGGCTTCTACTTCTAGTTGACTACAAGGGAATCTCTCTCACACACACAGAGACACACACGCACGCACACACACACACACACACACGCCACTGCTGTATATGAACTGGAAGAGTTAAAATTTGCAAACTGCTCTCACTACATTCTCTAATCATTTGCAAAGTGTAAAGTTTTTGGTTATGACTCTGTGGGGGGCAGGCGGAGAAGGAGTTGAAGAGGAGAAATAAATGCATCTCTTTTTTTCTCAAAGAAAGGAAATGTATTAAAATTTATACACTGAAAGTATTTTCATCTCCTCACTCTACTTATGGTCAAAACCAAACTCATCATTTCTTTCTTGAATACAATAAAGTGTGGAAAATAGTGATACCTGAGAGCCATCCAGTTTACTTGAAGTTCAGGAAGAAGACCTGTACAGAAACTTCCCATATGTCATTAGCAGAGTCATTCTGTGTGCCCTGTAGTGTTTTCCTAGCTGGGGCATAAATATCAAACACACACACACACACACACACTACAGAGTAAAGCTTGTTTTAACCACTACATTCAACTGAATCACAATGCCACACTCTCTTGGTTTCCCAGCTGCCTGATGTTACAATGAGTCCTTTCTTTACCTGCTGATCTGCTGGCACAAAGAACCCAAACTTAGAGGGCATCAGCCATAGCTTTAACTTTATTGGGACTGTTATTTCGTTTCCTGATAGAAGTATGCCCTCCTCTTAGGGAACAAGAACTTCTAGTCCCACGGAGCCTGAAGTAGTAGAGATGGAAGCATAAACTCCCCATAAGTAGGTCACTGGGAGAGATCACAAGCAGGACCTCTCCTCCTTCCAACTCTTGGTCGCATCCTGAGAATAGCTCTTCTTCCTCCTGGAGTGTCAGCTCCCAACTGGCCCTTCAGCAATGCCTTAAAGAGGCTGCTCCACAACTTCCCAGAATTCTGGATGGTGTAGAAGGTGGAAGGAACATTGGAAGCCATGGTCCTCCTCTTTCTCCGTCTACTTGTTCCCCTTCTGCTCCCTGACCTCTTTATAATAAAATATCCTTGAAACTCTTCTCAGTCTTTGGTTTCTTTATTTATACCTGGTAATTACATCCAGTCTCATGGTTTAACATACCATTTTCTCTTCCAAAATCATGTCTCTAGCTTGGACCTTTGCCCTGAAATTTATATACATATATCTAGGCTTGTATATATATAACAGACATCTCAAATTTAGCATGTTCAAAACTGAGCCCAGATTCTCCCTACCACCAACAAAGAACAACATCAGAAATGACCTGCTTCTCCCATCTCAGTTATCAGCAACAACATTCTTCCAAGTTCCTCAGGACAAAAATCTTAGAGTCCTTAATTCCTCTTCTTCCTCTTTACATCTAGTTTATCAGCAAATTCAGTTAGCTCTACCTTCAAAATATATCTAGAGTCCAATGAATTCCTTTCAAGCCCACTACCACCACTCATATCCAAGTCACCATGATCTCTCAACTGGATTATTTATGTAGGTTTCCAATTAATCTCTCAGTTACCCTTGCTCTTCTTTAGGCTGTTCTCAACACGGAAGCCAAAGTGGATTTGTAAGTCAGATAATATTTCTCTGTTCAGAATGAAATCTTAAGTCCTTACAATGGTCTATGAGGCTTTACAATATCATGCAGCTCAACAATCTTAGAGTTTTCATTCTACCACCTACCCATCACGCACTGCACAAAAGTCAAAGTGGCGTCTTACTGTTCCATAACCATGCTTGCCCATCTTCCCACCTTAGAGCTTATATATTTGACATTCTCTTAGCCTGGAGTGTTTTACCCCCAGATATCCCTATCACTAGCTCCCTTGGTTCCCTCAGATCTTTACTGAAATATTGTCTTAGTGAGGTTTTCCCTAACCACCATATTTAAAATAGCAAACACACTTCCCTAAATTCCCTCTACCACTGCTTTATTCTTCCCCAAAGCACTTATTACTACTAACATTTTATATATTTTACTATATATTTACATCTATGTATTTGTTTCTGGCCTTATTAGAATGTAAATTTCATGAGGGTAGGCTATTTGTCTGTTTTGTCCCTTTCTGTATTCCTTATTCCTAGAAGAGAGCTGTCTAGTAGCTGTTCAATATATGTTGAGTGGATGAACAAAACAGTATCACCTAGAAATAATATATCTTCTCCCTAATGAAAATGTACTTCACTTCTTTCTACATGTTTGTGGTTAAAAACCCAATGACAGTAATGGTTTCAGAAGGAAAAACCACCAGTACAATCAGTAATTAGTGTTCTGCTCACACTTCTTTTTAAAAGACAGGGATGTGTTAACAAGACCCCACATTTTTACAAAAAATGGCATCATTTGAAAACATTAACTTATTTTGAATATCTTCTAAGATGTGTGAAAGTCAAACATACCCACAGATTACATTACCTTTAAATGGACACTAATTTTAACAAAAGCAAATTAGTCCCAGTTTTATAAGGCTGACATATTTAATTTTAATTCATTAAAGTGATGATTTGTTTAAAATAATTACAGTATTATCCTGAAATGTATTCATTTATCAACTTTAGACATTAGTATTTATGAACTTCCATTAAATTAGATGAGGGTTTAATTCTCTTACACCATCAGCTACTTCCCCTACTATCTTCCTCCCACTGAGTGATGTCAAATTTTTCATTAACTCAGTAAACACTGCTAACACTAGCAATATCTTAATATTGTTTATTATAGAGTCAAGCAGTGTTTCCTGTTTTGCTAAATATTTTAATTTTTCCAGGAGTAAATTATTATTTTTCACTTTCTTAGTTTTCCACATATTCTAATATTTATTACCAATTTATTAATTTCTCCAATACATCTGTCAAATACCAATACTGCTATCTGGATACTCACATAGATCAATGATCTATCATTGTTCGGTTTTTTGTTTGTTTCCCTGAGATATCCTCCCCAAAGTCTTATCCTCCGGCTCCAGTTTGGACAAAACATTTCCTGAGCCTATTGCTCATCTGTCATTCTGGAACTGCCTACAGTCATCACTCTGGTCTGTAGTCCAACAATCTTCTGTTTGGAGTCTCCTCTTTTCTTGTCCCATATCTCCTTCTGCCTTCTTGATTTAATCATTTGCTAGAGTCCATCCTTCAATAGCTTCCTCCTCAGCTAAAATACAATGAGAAAGGTTGGGTCCTTGCTTGTGTTTGTTCTATTCATATACTTGATTTAGAGTTTGGCTAGGAAGAGAATTACAAAATGAAATCACCTTTCTCTCCAAATTATGAAGTGACAGCTCCACTCTCTCTGTCTTCTAGGTGATGCTGTTGAGACCTCTCATGCCATTATGGTTCTCTATTCTTTGTAAGCTACTTGACTTTTTTACTTTGCAAGCGTTCAGGAGATACTTTATTCTGTGTTCTAGAATTTCACAATTATATTCCTCAGTGTGGTTTGTTATCGTTATTTATTTCACAACATGAGCTTTTACAAGGGCCCTTTAATCTGAAGCATCAAGTCCTTCATGTCTCAAATTGTTTTCCTTTTTTTTTTTTGGCCATGCTGCATGCCTTCGGAATCTTAGTTCCCCAGCCAGGGATTGAACCCAGGGCCACGGCAGTGAAAGCACTGAGTCCTAACCACTGGACCACCAGTGAATTCCCTCCTATTTTCTATTTGATAACTTCTCTGTTTCCTATGATCTCCCTTTACTAAAATTTCTATCCAACTGTTAGATTTCCTGGCCTGATCTTTTAATTTTTCTATATTCTCTCTTTTATTTTTCTACCTCTTTTTCTTTACTGTTTATCTTTCTGGGAAAATATCTGATAGTAGAGTATACAAAAATTCTAGCACTCATATTTTTAATTTCCAAAGTTTTTATTTTTTCTTATAATACTTCATTTTCATATATTTGGATCTTAATTTGTGGATAAAATATCTTCTCTTGTGTGTCTGGGATATTCATTCAAGTGAGTTTTTTTAGATTTTTTTTCTACTGCCTGCTTTTTCCTTTTTTTACATCAATTCTAGCCTTCTATTTATTTTTGATCTTTCTGGCTTGACTGAAGCATCCTTAGACTATATGGTTAACCTTGGCTGACTATTCATATTTAAAAGTAAAGCATCAAAAAGCTGACTGGCTGTCCTGTGTCTGGAGGTGGTGATTGTTAATTTGGGGCTTCACTATAAGGTCCTCATGGGGCAGGCCATTTTCCCCTTTTTTTTTCTACTTTATGGATCCTTCTATGTCAGTATCTAAAGGTTGTTTTTCTGTGACCATTCAGATAAGAAGCCTACTTTCTTTTACCACTGGGGACATAGACCTTACTGCCTGCTCACATTCTAGAATTTGAACAGTAGGAAAAAGAGCTGGTGTTTCACCTTGCAGATTGGCTCTTAATTACGATTTTTTTTTTTTTTTTTACTGTACGCGGGCCTCTCACTGTTGTGGCCTCTCCCGTTGCGGAGCACAGGCTCCGGACGTGCAGGCTCAGCGGCCATGGCTCACGGGCCTAGCCGCTCCGCGACATGTGGGATCTTCCTGGACTGGGGCACGAACCCGTGTCCCCTGCATCGGCAGGTGGACTCTCAACCACTGCACCACCAGGGAAGCCCCTTAATTACGATTTTTAAAGATGTCACACTGTGGCTAACGTTTCCTGACCAGCCAATAGTCACTCTCACATCATGTTAGTTTTGATCTTCTGCATAATTCTTGTCACTACCTGAAATGTTTCTTGTTTACTTGTCTCTTTGTTTTATCTCTACCCCGTTCAAGAATGGAACCTGAGGGCTTCCCTGGTGGCGCAGTGGTTGAGAGTCCGCCTGCTGATGCAGGGGACACAGGTTCGTGCCCCGGTCCGGGAAGATCCCACCTGCCGCGGAGCGGCTAGGCCCGTGAGCCATGGCCGCTGAGCCTGTGCGTCCGGAGCCTGTGCTCCGCAACGGGAGAGGCCACAACAGTGAGACGCCCGCGTACAGCAAAAAAAAAAAAAAAAAAAGAATGGAACCTGAGATCTTATCTGTTTTGTTACTTCCTAGTACATAGTAGGTAGCTAACAAGTATCTATCAAATGAACAAATGATTATATGAGTCAATGGGATCTGAACTCCCTATCTATAAGTTTCTCAAAGGAAAACACGTAAGTTGGGGGAGAGTTGGGAATGGAGGACAGAACCACATGACTCACCAGTGGCATCTTCTGTCTCCTACATGCCAAACCAGTTTTTAAAACCAATGCCCATATTTTCAGCCCAGCATCTCAAACATACTGTCTGGTGAGGTTTATGCCCCCAAATTCTGAGCCTATTTGGTTCTCTGTGCACAGGCTGGTAGCTTCCATGTTTATCCACTTTACACTGCTGCTCAGCTACCACTCACTCTTCTGTTGGTTCTGTCTTCTTGTTCTTCTCTTATTCCTGAGGAGTTTATACTTCTTTTATCCCTTTACGTTATTTAAATGGGAGAATCATAGACGATCTAAACAACTGAGGTCTCTCCATCATGCTCACCTAAAATCAGACTACTTTAATATGGAAACTTTTATTTTTTCTTCTTTTCCTTGTCTCACTATAAGGAAGAGTTTTCCCATTTATTCACATCTCTGAATTCAGAATGATCTTTTAAAATTGCAAATATGATTACGTTGCAGACTCCTTACTCTCTTAAAATACTTCAATGGTTTTGCATTGCTTTTAGGATAAGGGCAAAAATTCTCCACGTACAATAGAACAGCCCTGCATTGTCTAGCCTGCCTCTTTGGTCTCAGCTCTCACAGTTTGTTACAGCTAAGTGGGGCCTTTTTTTTCAGGATCTCACATGACCTAAGCTCTCCTTTGCCATAAGACCTTCTGCATGTGCTTTTAGCCCTACTTCAATGTCACTTCCTCAGGATATCTTTCCCTGACCTCCCAGACTAGGTAAACTCCTCCTATCTCCCACAGAACTGTTATTTTTAAGTGTGACAACACCTAACATGGCTGTAGTTGATTTTTGACTGGGCAGATATTTCATTACAACTAATGAGAGAGAGAAATGTTAACCTCCATGAGGTCATTAATGTATGCCCACAGCTTAGCACGGTACTTGGCATGATATAGGTTCTCAATAAATATTTTCTGAATGAATAAATGAATATAAATGCAATCAAGCACAAAGCACTGTGAAAAAGACAGGAGGCAAGTCCCTACAGAGCAGAGAGATCTTTGTCCTTTCAATCCTTACATTGTTTATTGGCTTCTAGAGTGATTACACATCCTGCTTTAGCCTTGGTCTTTAGGAGAATTTGGTAGCTTTATACAGTGTTACCGCTGACTGTTTTTTTTTTTTTTTCTTGACATTCACTCTTCATAGATTTGATTCAAAGGAGGCACAAGTTTTAAAACTCCAGTAGTATATTTGTTCTTTTTGTGGGAACCAACAACCAAATAAAACTAGCCCTAAATCTTCTGAATTGCTCAATTCTATCACTTCTACTACCATATACCATTGCAGGATTGGTTTCTTAATAAAAGGCTTGTTATTCTAATGTTTTCTGAGAGTTCAAAATATGGGTCTGGGAGGGCTTCCCTGGTGGTGCAGTGGTTGAGAGTCCGCGTGCCGGGGTTCGTGCCCTGGTCCGGGAGGATCCCACATGCGGCGCAGCGGCTGGGCCCATGAGCCATGGCCGCTGAGCCTGCGTGTCCGGAGCCTGTGCTCCGCAACGGGAGAGGCCACAGCAGTGAGAGGCCCGCGTACCGCAAAAAAAAAAAAAAAAAAAGGGCCTGGGATGGCCATGTCAGGTATTTCATAATAGTGAATTAATTCTCACCTTAAAAAAAAATACAGTATTTACTATTTTATTCCATAATGGGAAACAGAAATCAAGTTTGGCCCAGTGTATCATCATAAGAATTCATATCATGATTTCAGGCTGTCAACAATCTCACACTTTGTCTATCAGATTTTGTGAAAAGCACTGATGACAAGAAACCTTATTAAGGTAAGAGCTGATGATAGCATTAAAAAGTGAATCATGATCAGCTGACCTTACTCGGGAAAATATATAAAGAAAGCACATGTAACTGTGGCACTGAATTCACAGTTTTGTGTCTTTGCTACTGTCAGCTATGTGAGGAAAATGAGCATTAGGCACTTGCTTCACCCTTGTATAAACACTTTCTCCTCATCTCATCCTTTAGGGATCCACCCATGACTTAAGTTGGTGAACTCTAAGGAAAAGTCATTGGATGCTTGAGGCCATAATTTTGTGGAAAAGCCTTTTCTTTTCTTTTACATAGATAGAAATACAGACAAGAAAGAAAAGCAGTCCTCAGGTTTGAAATTTCCTCATTGAAGAAGGTAATTTTCTTGCAGCAAAGACTTTGGAAATGATTGTATAAAACAGAGCCCAGAAAGGGAAAAAGTGGCAAGGACTCTTATTTTCTGTTTTATATCTGTTATTTTCTAAGGAAAAAAATGAGATGAATAGAGAAGTGAACTTGTTGAAGGAAGCCTCTATTTTTAGCTACCTACCAGGTATTTTTAATTGCTAATTTATTTTTTTAAATTAACAGAGACATTCCTGTGGCGATTATCTCCAGAAACTTTCCTGAATTACAGGGCAATCTTTCTTAGAGCCTGAATTCAAGATATCAATGTGTAACTTGTCTTAAGTATAAGTCTGAGGTTTATACTTTGCCGATTTCATCAGTACATGATAATGCTATTCTTTCATGAGGCAGAATCCTTCCCATTACAAGACACTTGCTTAGTAAATTAATAATAGGGTCACTTGAAATATTATCGATGCTGAAACTTTATATTTTAATAATGTAAATCATATACTTGGCATGTTTGCATGTAATCAGCCTGCAATCAGATAAGAAAAGAACAGACACTTAATTTGAGAGCTCATTTTTGTGCCACAGTTGTATTTGTGTAATGCTCTTTGTCTGACCTGAACACCCACCTATGAAATGACAAAAGATCCCTGAGGTAGATTTCTTTGTTTAGCCTTGAAATTCTGCAGGCTGTATAGCTTCAACAATCATAAGAGAAAAATAAACTGTTTGATTTGTGAGCTTTATGTTGTAGTTTAATAGGAACATGGTTCTCGAGTTCACTAGGGACTTGCAGGCCACTCCATCATTTTCCCTTGCCGACTGACACCTTAAAGGAAAGATAAAGTGGAGGTGAAAGAACTTACTCCAAGGAAAACTCCAAGGTGAGTATCAAATGCTGTCAACTCTCAAGGAAGGTGAAATATTATTTCTACGTAGATTTTTCTGATAAAATTCTGCCTTTCTAGGAGCACAACACTTAATCAAGTAATCTGAATGCTGGTGTGCCCCTGCAGTGATATTTTAGACAAATGCAGTGCACTGTGAGAAAACTAATTAACTTTGACTTCACTGCATCCATCTCCAGAAGATTCAGCTCTCTTGTTGTTTGGGTAGAATAATTAAAGAAAAATAAAATTTCCCCAAAGAGAACAACTTTTGGTTCTATTATTGTAACACAGAAATGAAATAAATTGTTGCCTTGGAAAGAAATGAAGTGCAAACTCTTTCCATCTGTTTATTTGGGAAGGAAGGCAGGTTACCTCATCCTCACTGCCACAGACGATTACTAGCTTTTTTGTTCTGGCTTCTACAGCATGGAAGACTGCTCATCTGTCAACGGCTTCACACACCAGGCCTGGCTATGCCTATCCTTGCCAAATGATGGGTGAGTGAAGTATAATGCCCCAAATTGTGGACAGTAGTGAGCTAAGGTCAGCTACCCAGGCAGCTAGCTTTGTTACATTTTTAACTGCTGCTCAGCGAAGGACATGAGAATTTAAACCTCCAGGGCAAGACCCGATCACTGCAATCTCCAGCTCAAAGCTTGAAATGTCATCCCTAATCAATCAGTTGTTAGGGATCACAGAATATTTTTTTAGCTTTTATTCTGGAATTGGCTAGAGATTGAATATAACTTGAAGGAATGAGAGCTTATCACACATTCCATCGAATTCACTTTTGTAAGTGAGATAACCAGTGGATAAACTCTGTCATGGGTGGCCGAAGTCTTGTTAATTGGACAGAGCACTTAGATGTTGAGTAGGAGATAAATAATTTTTCTAAATTATAAGCAGTTTCATAAAAATAAGTCGATTTTGCAAAAACCTTTGAAAAGCTCTAATCTCTTTTCACCAAACCCCATGAACTGCAGGACTTTCTGGAGTTGTTAATTTAAGATAATAGGAAAAGTTTGTGAACCTGCTGTCTTTGATTTACTTTTTTAGGCTATGAGTAAAATTTATACAAAAACTTACCACCCACATTTAGAATGACTGACAAAAGTGAATACAGGAACCAAAGGGATTTCTGAAGGATAAAAAATTATCCTTCAAAAACATTTTAAACAATTTAAAAAATTATCCTTCAAAAACATTTTAAAAAATTGTCTCAATTGCTAAGCACTCTTATTTGAGACTGGCAATAACGTGTGTTGCTCAGTTTTGATCTGACAACCAAAAGCAGATCAGCAAATTTTTGTATCCACAAACATTCTGAAGCTCATGAAAAAAGATATGAGATCTCTACATGGTGGCCTGAAGTTACACAATTTTGGTCAACTCACAATACATGAGAATAAGTGTAGTGCTTTTGATACTGCTCCTTAAGGTCAGATTACAAGGAAGGCTGACATTACAATTCTGTTTGAACCATATGTCAGCTCTTCCTTCATGGCTTAAAACATGAAACAAGTTTTCGACCTTCAAAGAACTGAACAAAAACACCATATGTCTTTGACATTTCATGCTCAATAGACAATGTTTTCTGTTTTTCTGTTCTTAATTTTGACAACATTTTATTAGAGGCATACTACACATGGGACAACATTCTTTTGCTTTTGCTCTCAAAACCAAGGACCTAATCAATTAATGTAGAAGATAAAATAGAAATTGATGCTGGCAATATATAACTTAAGCACAGTTACAGGATATGTTAACTTCCAAAGACGAAAATTGAAGAAAAGCCATAGAATGTTTGGCTATCTCCCTCCTTGGAAGATGTGGCAGGGAATCTAACACATTCCAAATATATTCTCTCATTCAAGGATTTAAATTGAAATTCTGGGCTCTCAAGTAAAATGTTTCAAAGGAATGTTTCTGTGGACTCTGGTGTGGGCTTCATCTCACCATATGTTGGGTGTACAAACAGTTCAACAGGGCTCAGTGGCAGATACAGCAGCACTATGCTAGCAATGCCATGCTCTAGCTGAAGGATTATTTGTGGTCCTGGTACTTTTTCCTCCATTCACACAGAAGGGAGGGCTCAATCTGTACTCTGCCCTCAGGATAGGGTCATTAAAGCAGTGTGCAGGAGATTGGCTCAAGATGGCAGAGTAGAAGGATGTGCTCTCACTCCCTCTTGTGAGAGCACAGGAATCACAACTAACTGCTGAACAATCACCAACAGAAAGACACTGGAACTCACCAAAAAAGATACCCACATCCAAAGACAAAGGAGAAGCCGCAATGAGATGGTAGGAGGGGAGCAATCACGATAAAATCAAATACCGTAACCGCTGGGTGGGTGACTCACAAACTGAAGAACAATTATACCACAGAAGTCCACCCACTGGAGTGAAGGTTCTGAGCCCCACATCAGGTTTCCCAACCTGGAGGTCCAATAATGGGAAGAGGAATTCCCAGAGAATCAGACTTTGAAGGCTAGTGGGATTTGATTGCAAGACTTCGACAGGACTGGGGGAAACACAGACTCCACTCTTGGAGGGCACACACAAAGTAGTGTGCGCATCAGGACCTAGGGGGAAGGAGCAGTGACCCCATAGGAGACTGAACCAGACCTACCTGCTAGTGTTGGAGGGTCTCCTGCAAAGGCAGGGGGTGGCTGTGGCTCACTGCCAGGACAAGGACACTGGCAACAGAAGTTCTGGGAAGTACTCCTTGATGTGTGCCCCCCTGGAGACCGCCATTAGCCCCACCAAATGGTCTGCAGGCTCCAGTGCTGGGTTGCCTTAGGCCAACCAACCAACAGGGAGGGAACTCATCTCCACCCATCAGTAGAAAGTGGATAAAAGTTTTACCAAGCTCTGCCCACCAGAGTAACACCCAGCTCTACCCACCACCAGTCCCTCCCATCAGGAAGCTTGCACAAGCCTCTTAGATAGCCTAATCCACCAGAGGGCAGACAGCAGAAGCAAGAAGAATTACAATCTTTCAGCCTCTGGAATGAAAACCACATTCACAGAAATATAGATGAAGATGAAAAGGCAGAGGACAATGTACCAGATTAAGGAACAAGATAAAACCCCAGAAAAACAACTAACTGAAGTGGAGATAGGCAACTTTCCAGAAAAAGAATTCAGAATAATGATAGTGAAATGATCCAGGACATCAGAAAAAGAATGGAGGCAAAGATCGAGAAGATGCAAGAAATGTTTAACAAAGACCTAGGAGAATTAAAGAACAAACACCTAGAATAATTAAAGAAGAAACAAACAGAGATGAGCAATACAATAACTGAAATGAAAATTACACTAGAAGGAATCAATAGCAGAATAACTGAGGCAGAAGAATGGATAAGTGACCTGGAAGAAAGAATGTTGGAATTCACTGCCATGGAACAGAATAAAGAAAAAAGAATGAAAAGAAATGAAGACAGCCTAAGAGACCTCTGGGATAACATTAAACGTACCAACGTTCACATTATACGGGTCCCCAAAGGAGAAGAGAGAGAGAAAGGACCAAAGAAAATATCTGAAGAGGTCATAGTTGAAAATTCCATAACATGGGAAAGGAAATAGGCACCCAAGTCCAGGAAGCACAAAGAGTCCCAGGCAGGATAAACCCAAGGAGAAACATGCCGAAACACATAGTAATCAAATTGACAAAAATTAAAGACAAAGAAAAATTATTAAAAGCAACAAGGGGAAAACGACAAATAACATACAAGGGAACTCCCATAAGGTTAACAGCTGATTTCGCAGCAGAAACTGTACAAGCCAGAAGGGAGTGGCACGATATATTTAAAGTGATGAAAGGGAAGAACCTGCAACCAAGATGACTCTACCTAGCAAGGATCTCATTCAGATTCGATGGAGAAATCAAAAGCTTTACAGAGAAGCAAAAGCTGAGAGAATTCAGCACCACCAAACCAGCTCTACAACAAATGTTAAAGGAACTTCTCTAAGTGGGAAACACAGAGAAGAAAAGGACCTACAAAAACAAACCCAAAACAATTAAGAAAATGGTAACAGGAAAATACATATCGATAATTATCTTAAATGTGAATGGATTAAATGCTCCAACCAAGAGACACAGGCTTGCTGAATGGATACAAAAACAAGACCCATATATATGCTGTCAAGAAGAGAAACACTTCAGACCTAGGGACACATACAGACTGAAAGTGAGGGGATGGAAAAAGGTATTCCATGCAAATGGAAATCAAAAGAAAGCTGGAGTAGCAATACTCATATTAGATAAAATAGATTTTAAAATAAAGAATGTTGAAAGAACAAGGAAGGACACTACATAATGATCAAGGGATCAATCCAAGAAGAAGATTTAACAATTATAAATATATATGCACCCAACATAGGAGCACATCAATATATACGGCAAATGCTAACAGCTACAAGAGAGGAAATTGACAGTAACACAATAACAGTGTGGGACTTTAACACCTCACTTACACCAATGGACAGATCATCCAGACAGAAAATCAATAAGGAAACAAACGCTTTAAATGACACAATAGTCCAGATAGATTTAACTGATATTTATAGGATACTCTATCCAAAAACAGCAGTTTACACTTTCTTCTCAAGGGCACATGGATCCAAAACCTATGGGATGTAGCAAAAGAAGTTCTAAGAAGGAAGTTTGTTGCAATACAATCCTACCTCAAGAAACAAGAAAAATCTCAAATAAACAATCTAACCTTACACCTAAAGGAGCCAGAGAAAGAACAAACAAAACCCAAAGTTAGTAGAAGGAAAGAAATCATAAAGATCAGAGCAGAAATAAATGAAATAGAAACAAAGAAAACAATAGCATAGATCAATAAAGCTAAAAGCTGGTTCTTTGATAAGGTGAACAAAAATGATAAACGTTTAGCCAGACTCATCAAGAAAAAGAGGGAGTAGACTCAAATCACTAAAATTAGAAATGAGAAAGGAGAAGTAACAACAGACACTGCAGAAATACAAAGCATCATAAGAGACTACTACAAACAACTCTATGCCAATAAAATGGACAACCTGGAAGAAATGGACAAATTCTTAGAAAGGTATAACCTTCCAAGAATGAACTAGGAAGAAATAGAAAATATGAACAGACCAATCACAAGGAATGAAATTGAAACTGTGATCAAAAATCTTCCAACAAACAAAAGTCCAGGACCAGATGGCTTCACAGGTGAGTTCTATCAAACATTTAGAGAAGAGCTAACACCCATCCTTCTCAAACTCTTCCAAAAATTTCACAGAAAGGAACACTCCTAAACTCATTCTACGAGGCCACCATCACCCTGATACCAAAACCAGACAAAGATACTATAAAAAAAGAAAATTACAGACCAATATCACTGATGAACATAGATGCAAAAATGCTCAACAAAATACTAGCAAACAGAATCCAACAACACATTAAAAGGATCATACACCATGATCAAGTGGGATTTATCGCAGGGATGCAGGGATTCTTCAATATATGCAAATCAATCAATATGATACACCACATTAACAAATTGAAGAAGAAAAACCATATGATCATCTCAATAGATGCAGAAAAAGCTTTTGACAAAATTCAACACCCATTTATGATTAAAAAAACTCTCCAGAAAGTGGGCATAGAGGGAACCTACCTCAACATTACAAAGGTCATATATGACAAACCCATATCAAACAACATTCTCAATGGTGAAAAACTGAAAGCATTTCCTCTAAGATCAGGAATAAGACAAGGATTCCACTCTCACCACTACTATTCAACAAAGTTTTGGAAGTCCTAGCCATGGCAATCAGCAAAGAAAAAGAAATAAAAGGAATAAAAACCGGAAAAGAAGAAGTAAAACTGTCACTGTTTGCAGATGACATGATACTATACACAGATAATCCTAAAGATGCCACCAGAAAACTTCTAAAGCTAACCAATGAATTTGGTAAAGTTGCAGGATACAAAATTAATGCACAGAAACCTCTTGCATTCCTATACACTAACAACAAAAGATCAGAAAGAGAAATTAAGGAAACAATCCCATTCACCACTGCAACAAAAAGAATAAAATACCTAGGAGGTAAAAGACCTGTACTTAGAAAACTAAAAGACACTGATGAAAGAAATCGAAGATGACACAAACAGATGGAGAGATATACCATGTTCTTGGATTGGAAGAATCAATATTGTGAAATGACTATACTACCCAAAGCAATCTACAGATTCAGTGCAAACCCTATCAAACTACCAATGACATTCTTCACAGAATTAGAACCAAAAATTTTACACTTTGTATGGAAACACAAAAGACCCTGAATATCCAAAGCAATCCTGAGGGAAAAAAATGGAGCCAGAGGAATCAGACTCCCTGACTTCAGAGTATACTACAAAGCTACAGTAATCAAGAAAATATGGTGCTGGCACAGAAATAGAAATATAGATCAATGGAACAGGATAGAAAGCCCAGAGATAAACCCATACACCTATGGTCAACTAATCTATGACACAGGAGGCAAGGATATACAATGGAGAAAAGACAGTCTCTTCAATAAGTGGTGCTGGGAAAACTGGACAGCTACATGTAAAAGAATGAAATTAGAACACTCCCTAACACCCTACACAGAAATAAACTCAAAATGGATTAAAGACCTAAGTGTAAGACCCACACTATAAAACTCTTAGAGGAAATTAGAACACTCCCTAACACCCTACACAAAAATAAACTCAAAATGGATTAAAGAACTAAATGTAAGACTGGACACTATAAAACTCTTAGAGGAAAACATAGGAAGAACCGTGTTTGACATAAATCACAGCAAGATCTTTTTGGACCAACCTCCTAGAGTAATGGAAATAAAAATAAATAAATAAATAAATGGGACCTAATGAAACTTAAAAGCTTTTGCACAGCAAAGGAAACTATAAACAAGACAAAAAGACACCCCTCAGGATGGGAGAAAATATTTGCAAGCGAATCAACAGACAAAGGATTAATCTCCAAAATATATAAACAACTCATGCAGCTCAATATTGAAAAAACAAACAACCCACGGCTTCCCTGGTGGCACAGTGTGTAAGAATCCACCTGCCAATGCAGGGGACCCAGGTTCAAGTCCTGGTCCGGGAAGATCCCACATGCTGCGGAGCAACTAAGCCCCCATGCCACAACTACTGAGCCTGCACTCTAGAGCCCACGAGCCACAACTACTGAAGCCCACGCACCTAGAGCCCATGCTCCACAAGAGAAGCCACCACAATGAGAAGCCCACACAACACAACAAAGAGTAGCCCCCTCTCACTGCAACTAAAAGAGAAAGGCTGCACGCAACAACAAACACCCAATGCAGCCATAAATAAATAAATTCCAATCCAAAAATGGGCAGAAGACCTAAATAGACATTTCTCCAAAGAAGACATACAGATGGCCAAGAGGCACATGAAAAGCTGCTCAACATCACTAATTATTAGAGAAATGTAAATCAAAACTACAATGAGGTATCACCTCACACCAGTTAGAATGGGCATCATCAGAAAATCTACAAACAACAAATGCTGGAGAGGGTGTGGAGAAAAGGGAACCCTCTTGCACTGTTGGTGGGAATGTAAATTGATACAGCCATTATGGAGAACAGTATGGAGGTTTTTTTAAAAAAATAAAAATAGAATTACCATATGACCCAGCAATCCCACTACAGGGCATATACCCTGAGAAAACCATAATTCAAAAAGACACATGCACCCCAATGTTCATTGCAGCACTATTTACAATAGCCAGGTCATGGAAGCAACCTAAATGCCCATTGACATATGAATGGATAAAGAAGATGTGGTACATATATACAATGGAATTTTACTCAGCTATAAAAGCGAACAAAATTGTGTCATTTGTAGAGACGTGGATGGATCTAGAGACTGTCATACAGAGTGTAGTAAGTCAGAAAGACAAAAACAAATATCGTATATTAATGCATATATGTGGAACCTAGAAAAATGGCACAGATGAACCAGTTTGCAGGGCAGAAATAGAGACACAGATGTAGGGAACAAATGTATGGACACCGAGGGTGGAGAGCAGGGGTGGGGGGGGTGGTGGTGGTGGTGGTGGTGGGGTGAATTGGGAGATGGGGATTGGCATATATACCCTAATATGTATAAAATAGATAACTAATAAGAACCTGCTGTATAAAAAAAATAAAATAAAATAAAGCATTGTGCAGATGGGGAAAAAACGGAGTCAATTTTCAGCTTCTGAGTTTCAAAATTAACTCTGGAAATACATAGGAGGCAATAGCTTTAAAGAAAAAGTTTTCATATCTCAAAAGGCCAGATGCTGAAGGAATCAAAGCATAAGGTTAATGCCAAAAAGAACATATTTGGAAGAATACATAAGATATAAGAGCAAATTTCTGTTGCTCCAGTGATTTTAAAATATCCCTCTGAAATGGGGGTGAAGCTGAATTTGAGAATCATCAAGTATGAGAGGGTGATGTGGGCTCTGAGAAGAGGTAAACATGGAGCAACAGAACCCCTATAGGTTTGGGGTCCCAAAGTAGGGGGGACTTGTACCCTACTTCCCATTATGAGCCCTGGAGATGGCAGCCTTGCAGGACTCCCACCCCACAACATAATGTGCAAGCTTTAGCAGAGAGATGGCTAAGTGGATGACAGTGCTGGAGACAGAAACAGTTAGTTGGTCACAGTCCTAGTGTAGTGTGGTAGAACAGGGCGACATTTTATAAGCCCCCAAAAGGGTGGAATTTAGATGAGAAAGATCTGGTGAACTTGAAGAGACCTCAAATGACAGATGATGGGATTCTAGAAATAAACACAGGTATTACCCACAGACAAGATAGGAAACTGGGATGTCCAGCATGTCATCATGGAGGGTTGACAGTGACCAGGAACTGTCATTGGACCACAGACCATGACATTTCAACAGATGCAAGCATGGATAGATGCCACATGAGGGCCAGGCTCTACCCACGGTACTCTGCCTTAGTGCTGGGTAATCCTCCAGAACTGAGATGCAACCTGGGAGAAAGGGGAGGGGGAAAATTCTGAACTGCTCAATTGAATGAGCAGTTGGCCACAAAAAGGATTCTGAGGACCAGGAAAGTTCCATTACAGAGAATATATTTGTACTAAAATTGTCATTTCTGCACGTTTGTGGCCCAACATCTCATACTCACTTCACATATAAAAGTCTAACTTGAGTAGATCAGCTGCTGTCTAACTAGATACAGGAAGCAGTCACTAAGTTTCAAGATTACAGAGGGAAAGAGAAAGACTGACACCTGAGGAAGGAAGCGATGTTATTTCCAGTCTTGTAATGTAGTCTTTTCCATAGTTACTTAACATATCAATATTTGCTTGTCTGATACAGGATTTGGCAATCCATGGCTCCTGGACCAAATCCAGCCTGCCAGCTGCCTATTTTGTCAAGCTTGCCAATTAAAATTGTTTTAATATTTTCAAATGGTTGTAAACAAATCATATAAAGAAGAAAATCATATAAAATTCAAATTTCAATGTCTGGAAATAAAATTTTATTGGAAAATAGCCACACCTATTTGTTTGTGTAAAGTAGCTTTTGCACTACTACAGCAAAATTAAGTAGTTACAACAGACCATATGACCCTGACAGCCCAGTATTTTTGCCATCTATTCATTTATAGAATAAGTTTGACAACCCCAGATCTAGTAGCAAACTCCCCGGTTGAACAGTCAATAGAACTCAACTCATCAAATATGTTTGCTAGGATTCCCTGGCAGTTGGATATTAAATTAATCAAGCTGTTGCTTAATTTGAGTGAGTTATTGTATGTAAAAGTCTTAGGAGCAGAGTCTGACATGTGGTAAACACCATCTAAGTGATAGCTAGTCTTCTCATTTGTGATCTTGCATAATTTGAAACTGTACCTCTAGCTGCTGCTAGGATTTACTTCTATGGTTTCAATACTATTATTTTATTTTTTAAACTCGAAGAACCAAGTTTCTATTCAATTTGCTATCAGTTAAAGTAAAAAGTCATCTAAATGTTGCAAGTCAAACCAGTAAAAGTCAATCATCATGCCTTGTTTACTCTGAAATATGAACCTAAATTATGAAAAGATGTCACTACTGTTCCAATACTGTTTCCAATAGAATAATAATAGTAACAGTAGCTAGCATCTATTTCATGCCTTCCAAATGTTAAGCATTTTAAATGCATATTTTCACTTAACTCTAATGACATCCCTACAAGGTAGTGCTATCCCCCGTCTATAAATGGAAAACTTGGGCTCAGAAAGACGAAGGAACTTGCTCACCGTTGTGGTTCATAAGTGGCAGACCCAGATCCGAGTACTAGTCTAAATCTGTGGTCTCCCCTCTAAACCGTATGGCTTTTTCTTTACAATTTGTAGCTTCGTGTATCATTCACTCCTCTACTTAGTTTTCTTTCGAGAAAAACTCCCATTAGCAAGCTAGTTAAGGAGAGCTAGAAGTCTAATTGGTGACCAGAAGCAAATTTAATTCTGTGAGCCAAGACCCTGTGTGGTAAGGAAATTCACAGCCATGCCCTCTTCAGCACCACTTAATTGCCTCCTGTGGGAAGCAGCAGTTGGGGGTGTCCATTGACTTCCTGCGGTGGCAGTTTGGAATACAGCAGAGATCACTTACTGGCTGAACCTGACTGGACTGACTGCACAGCAGCCCGGTGATCCAGCGGAGGCGGGAGAAGAGCGGGTGCTCAGAAGCGGCCCTCGGCTCCCTCCCCTGGAGGCACAGAGGGCGGGGGTCTTGGTGAAGGTCTTTCTTGACGGCTACTTGCGGAGGTATGGATTCAGGATTTGTTCCTAGTGTCCAAGACTTTGATAAGAAACTTACAGATGCTGATGCTTACCTACAAATCTTGATAGAACAGTTAAAGCTTTTTGATGACAAACTTTGAAACTGCAAAGATGATGAATGGAGAAAGAAAACTGAAACTCTCAAAGAGACAACAAATAGCATGGTAGAATCAATTAACGCTGTTGCTGCAGATCGTTAAAGACCAGTGTAATGCGGAGAAGCACGCAGATGGAATTATAAGTACTATTAATCCTGTAGATGAAATATATCAACCTAGTCCCTTGGAACCTGTGATCAACACAATGCCTTCCCAGACTGTCTTACCTCCAGAACCTTCTCAGTTGTGTAAGTCAGAGCAGCGTCCATCTTCTCTACCAGTTGGACCTTGTATTAGCTACCTTGGGACATCATCAGACTCCAACACCAAATAGTACAGGCAGTGGGCACTCCCTACCTAGTAGAAGTCTAACTTCTCCAAGCCATGTCAACGTGTCTCCAAACACAGTCCCAGAGTTCTCTTATTCTAGCAGTGAAGATGAATTCTATGATGTGGATGAATTCCATCAGAGTGGCTCATTCCAAAAGCACTTAATAGATTCCTCTGGATCTGCCTCAGTCTTGACACACAGCCGCTCAGGAAATAGTCTAAAGCACCCAGATACCACGGAATCACTTAATTCTTCCATGTCCAATGGAACAAGTGATGCTGACCTTTTCGATTCACATGATGATATAGTTGATGAAGGGGAGGCAGGGTCGGTGGAAGAGCACAAGAGAGTTATCGTGCATCTGTTGTCACAGGTTAGGCTTGGAATGGATCTTACTAAGGTAGTTCTTCCAACATTTATTCTTGAAAGAAGATCTCTTTTAGAAATGTGTGCAGACTTTTTGCACATCCGGACCTGTTTGTGAGCATTAGTGACCAGAAGGATGCCGGAGATCGAATGGCTCAGGTTGTAAAATGGTACCTCTCAGCCTTTCACTCAGGAAGGAAAGGATCAGTTGCCAAAAAACCATACAAGCCCATTTTGGGCGAGAACTTTCAGTGTCACTGGACATTACCAAAATGATACTGAAGATAACTAGTTTCAGAAGAACCAGTTCCCTGGGTTTCCAAGAATAGCGTAACATTCGTGGCTGAGCAGGTTTCCCATCATCCACCCATTTCAACCTTTTATGCTGAATGTTTTAACAAAAAGATACAATTCAAGGCTCATATCTGGACCAAATCAAAATTCCTTGGGATGTCAACTGGGGTGTACAACATAGGACAGGGCTGTGTCTCGTGTCTAGACCATGATGAACATTACATTCTCACATTTCCCAATGGTTATGGAAGGTCTATCCTCACAGTGCCCTGGGTGGAACTAGGCGGAGAATGCAACATTAATTGTTCCAAAACTGGCTACAGCGCCAATATCATCTCCCACACTAAACCTTTCTAAGGGGGCAAGAAGCACGGAATTTCTGCTGAGATTTTTTCTCCAAATGACAAGAAGTCTTTCTGCTCAGTTGAAGGGGAATAGAATGGTGTAATGTATGCAAAATACTCAACAAGGGAAAATATCTGGTTTTTATAGATAACAAGAAGTTGCCTATAATCAAGAAGAAAGTGAGGAAGTTGGAAGATGAGAATGAGTAGGAATCCTGCTGCCTTTGGAAGGATGTCACTTTCAACTTAAAAATCAGAGACATCGATGCAGCAACTGAAGCCAAGCATAGACTTGAAGAAAGACAAAGAGCAGAAGCCCGAGAAAGGAGGGAAAGGGAAATTCAATGGGAGACAAGGTTATTTCACGAAGATGGAGAACGCAGGGTTTATGATGAACCATGACTGAAATGTCTCAGTGCTGCCAAGCATTAGGTTGGGAAATGCAAAGTTTGCTCCTGGTGACCAGGGCAGAGGCACAATGAAGTAACAATCTTCCTTTGGGAGAACCTATTCACTCCCTTCTTATTGCAGTGGTTCCTATCTCAGGAATACTGGACTTTCTGATGCAGATGACCAATTGAAGCAGGAAAAGCTTCCCTTTTTCCTGTTCTGTTGCAGTTCCAATGTTGACTTTGGTCTTGAGAAAAACTTCAGGTTTTGAAAACAAGATGACTGCTCCTTTTCCAAATCCCACGTTATAAATCCCAGTCTCAGACTCTGCACTCTAGTATTGCTGTTGAGATATACATCTGTTTCCTAGTTCACATAATCTTGGGTTTTATATATACATATATAATATAGGTGATGCCAGATTTTTCATAAATACACCATCTACTGTAAATATTGATTCCTCTGAGCTGTTTTAGAAAATTTAGCACAACATATTAAAATCACGTGTTAGGAAATTTCATGGTCTCACCTACAATAACTTTCATTTTGGAATTGAACTATTATTAAATTGTATCTAACTCTGGACTACAGTTTAATTATACTCAGAGCTTCTTAAGGCTTCATAAAGTAATTTTTCCAACAACAACAACAAAAAAGATGCACTTACTGATTTGTCTTGTGACATCCAGACACAATTTTCTTGACCTTTGCTTACCAGGAAGGTGCCATGACTGCTGTTCTTTCCAAGAGGATAGCTTGACTGAAAAGATTAGTGAGCCCTCACACCCTTGACCTTAACAGGGAAGCTGCCTATTCTTTGCTGGACATTTTGATTTTCATGACCCCATCTCTTTGATCCCCAATAAGTATATTCTGGGCATGATAGGCTTCAATATTGTCTTCAAAAGTTCATTATTTAAAACCTGAAGATAACATAATAGTTTCAACCTAATTTTCTAAATTAGCTAATTTATTAGCCCATCTGAGAGTATATTCAACTGATAATTATTTTCTTCCCTCACACATACTGCCTCAAATTGAATTTGCCAGTCTCTGGTGGTGTGTTAGGGACTTTTCTCTCTGCCAAACTGAGATTTTTTTTAAGGTGTTGATTAATAACCACCCCCATGTTTGAGGCTTTATAATGCCCCACACAATTGTTGCTTAATAAATCTTTCTTGGCTGCCTCAGAACTTTTTAATGATCTTTCCAAATAGGTTTAAACAATTTGATTCATTTCAGCCTAAAGTTGAACAACAAAGTCATGTGCTAAGCAGACACAAAATGACGAAGATATCATCCCTGTCCTGGGGCTGCTTTACTAGTCAGAATGGTACTAAGGTAAAGACTCAGTGCTTGCCCTCGAATACACTGAGTATATGAGTTGAATTGTGCCCTCCCCAAGATATGTTAATATCCTAAGCCCTGGTACCTGGAAAAGTGATCCTATTTGTAAGTAGGGGTTTTGCAGATGTAATCAATATAAGATGAACTCATTAGGGTGAACGCTAATTCAATATGACTGGTGTCCCTATGAGAAGAGGGAAGCTTAGACACACACACAGGGAGAACGCCATGTGAAGACAGAGGCAGAGATTGGAGTTCCGCTGCCACTAACCAAGGCACACCTGGAGCTGCTAAGAGCTGGAAGAGGCAAGGAAGGAGCCTCCCCTAGAAGCTTGCAGGGAGCATGACCCTGCTGAGCCCTTGACTTTGGACTTCTAGGCTCCAGAACTGTGAAAGGATAAGTTTCTGCAGTTTTAAGGCACCCGGTTTGTGGCACTTTGTTATGGCAGCCCTAGGAAACTAATGTCGTGGATATACAAGTCCTATACACAAATGACTATGGCAAAAAGTGAGGGTGCAGGATCCTAAAAGCGGTATAAAAATGTGAGAAGACTCAGAATTGGGAATCAAGAAAAGTTTCCTGGGGCAAAAACACAAGATCTAGATATGTAGGAATAGTAAGGTTGGGACATCTGGAAAGGGGGAGCAGGGCTTTCTAGATAAAGCCTTCAATTGCATGGATATTGGATAGCAAAGGGATAGATAAGAGACCTTCAATTGTATGGATATTGGATAGCAAAGAGGAGAGGCACAGGATGATGAGGGAAAAGGAGACCTGAATAGGTAAGCTAGAAGGACATTTGGGACTAGATGGGTGTGAAGGGTTTGAATACCAGACTGTGGAGTTTGCTCTTAAGGAAATAAACCATTGAAGGCCTTTGAGGAGGTGAGTGATAACACTAGGACTCTGTTTAAAAAACAAAACAACAACAAAAAAAACTACTCACTTTTTGTAGGATAGGTTGAAGAGGAGAAAGATTTGGAGGCAAGGAGACCAGTTAATAGGCTATTACAGTAGCCTAGGATACAGGCAATGAGGAATTGATCTGTCAATAGGACAGTTGTAATGATAACTGAAAGGAAAAGAAATATGAATGAATCACAGAGGTACAATGGATATCACTGGACTACTAACTTGGACTTGGGAGATGAGGTACAGGCAAGAATTATATCTGTTCTCTCTTGCCACAATAATCCTATGTAACAAAACCTTACTGACATACAACAACAAACTTTATTTTTGCTCATGTGTTTATGGGTTGGCTGGATAGGCCCACTATCTGAGTTGGGCTGGTGGAGGGGAAGAAGTCCTGATTCAGGCATCTGCTGACCTTGGCCAGGCTCTCATACATCTGGGGCCCTAGCTGGGACAACAGGGCTGAATTGCTCTTTCAGTGTCTCATCCTCTAGCAGGCTGGCGCAGGCATGTCCTCAAGGTGAAGGCAAAGAAGCAAGAGTGTGAGCAGAAATGTGAAGTATGTTTTAAGACTCTATTTGCATCATATTGGTCTCACTGGCCAAAGAAAATCACACGATGAAGCCCATGTTCAGAGTGGGAGGGGACCACAAAGTTACAGAGCAAAGGATATTGATAAAGGGAGGCCATTAATTGGGGCCATTAATGCAATCAGTCTGCTACAGGAGTTCCAAATGATTTCAAAGTTTTGAGGGAGGAATAATAAAACTGTTGTCCTAATAAAGTCCTAGTCTTCCTTCAAAACTCAATTCAAGCGTCACTTCTGTAATATCTTGCCCACAGCTCCTCTGGGTTATCACTGCTTCTTATATTTTCGTTATTTAAACGATCATGCATTATATTTGCCTGTTTTTGTGTCTGCCTCCTTATACTTAGTTGTGTCTCCTCGACATCGTAGGCCATACTGCTCTGTAGTCTCAAGGTCTAGGTTCAAATGCTAGCTCCATACCTTCCTATCAAGTTACTCTCTGGGTGTCTCTATCTGTAAAAGGGGAATACAAGCAATGCCAACCATAGTCGCTGGTGTGAGAATGATACAAAGTAATGTGTGAAAAGCCAAGAAATGTTAATGATTGTTAGGATTATATGTCATTATTTTATTTTCATTGATAAATGTCCTGTGCAGTTCTTAACACATAGTCATTTTTAAGTCTTTTGAATAAATTAATTAACTAACAGATGAAATATATGGGATGAAGTGGGTGCTACTGAACATGAAAGACAACAGGGGGCTATTTCATGGAATGGGCACTAAAGAGGCAAAAGGGGATAGAATTAAGAGAATCAAAGGAAAAGCTAGCCTTGGAAAGAGAAAGGACTTTTTGCCTGACTAAGTATATGTATTTTGAAAGTCTTCCTTGAAAATCAAGCATTTTAACTAGGCACCGTTGTAGTTTTGGTTCTTGATCTTGTTTTTTGCTGTTTTAATATGGTTAAAGGTACACAGGGCACATCAGATGGGACTTTCTCTAGTTCACTGGGGAGCAAGGAAAACCTACCTATCGTATCCCGATAGCATGTTTGTTTTACCTTCTAAATGTAATGGGACATAGACAGTATTTATAAAGGTTACAGGCTGTTTCTTAATAAACATGCATCATTTGCAATATAAAGAGAAGAATTACATCTTTACAGATATTAAAAGACAGCCTCTTCACCAGGTTTTACGAAACACAGCAGATAACTGCTTTGCTTGTCTTGTTTAAACAGTCGCTTTCTTGACTTGACAGTTGGGGCACAAGTATATTATGCCCCCATGTAATCGGTCCACACTGCTTACGACTAGATGAGGAGTAAATAAAGAGCAATATACTTAATAATGACCTGCTAGGAATAACCAGGAAAAGAGCACTGGGAGAATGGGAAGCCATACTGTACTTTCACAGTCTTCATATTTTAGAATAGGATTCCTATCAGAGTTAAATGTGTGCCATTTCAGAATTAAGAATAAGAGAAAGTTAGAGTTGGATAGGAAATTAAAGATTCCTTTCATTTGTCTGATGAATAGTGTTAGAGATGCCAGGGAATTTGCCCAAGGACACGAAGAGGAAGAGCCAGGTAGGATTGTGCTGGTTCACTGGTTTAAGGCCAGCATTGAGAAGTATCTGATGTTCAGTAAGTACTTACCCAGAGAATAACCAACTAAATAAAAATACTTGATTGAAACTCTTGTATTCTGACTTATAGCTCAAACATTAAACATAATTGTGGCTTTCTATTTTGAATGAGAAATTATAAAGAATATGTAATATGCCATCATTTTAAACAAGAAATTGTTTTTATTTCTCTTTAAAAATGCTCTTTAATATTTATATTAACAATGTCTAAGAAAGAAGCTAAAACAGGAAAAGTGCAGTATTGAACTCAAGGATAACTGGAGCTACCAAAAAGGATCATTTTAAGTGAGCCCACCTAAAATGAAAATGAATAATTTTATATTACATTATGAAAAGAGATCAATTATCTTTTGGTGTTGAAAACTGAAACTATGAATCATGAAAAAAAGTTGATTTAATTTGTATCTTTACAGTTCTTGTTATAATTGCAATTTTGCACTAATTTTTAGAAGAAATCAACAATGAATCAAGTGTTCACTGGTTTGTGTAAGAAATATTTTTTCTAAGAAAACTGTGCTATGGCACATTCTACCCTTCAAATTTGAATTTCATATCACAGATGCAAAGAGGCTTATTTTTGTTTTCCACATTCACCCCTTAATCTTTTTTTTTTTTTTTTTTTTTTTTGTGGTACGCGGGCCTCTCACTGTTGTGGCCTCTCCCTTTGCGGAGCACAGGCTCCGGACGCGCAGGCTCAGCGGCCATGGCTCACGGGCCCAGCCGCTCCGCGGCACGTGGGATCTTCCCAGACCGGGGCACAAACCCGTGTTCCCTGCATCGTCAGGCGGACTCTCAACCACTGCGCCACCAGGGAAGCCCACCCCTTAATCTTTTGATTTTCAAATCATTCCCTATCGAAAGCCCATCATGTACAGACCATGTTGCTTCTCTCCTCTGATCTGAGGCTCACATTTAACTGGCCATGTATGTATGAGAGTCAAGCAGTTTTCCCAGGTAACTTTGTAAAGCTTGACTCTTGCACTTTCACTCTTCAATCAAACTGTGTTGTATTGTTGGATAACATAAGCACGTGATAATCTTCAAGGCACTGACTGATCATATGAGGAGATGCTGACTGACATCCATACCGGTGTTACAAAAGGAGGGATATTCGAGTGGGCATTAATTTTCTCGGTGCTTAGTTACTAATTAATATTTTTGTATTTTGACAATTTGTCCTCCTTAACACATGATTGTCTATTTTCAGATAACAAATAAATAAGTGGATAATATTTTTGAGCATTTATATAAATTATATAATGTTTTTATATAAAGTTCCAGGGAATAAATTGGTTGTGTCCAAAATATCATAGACATCACCTTCAAGTGGAATTTTCTGAGAAGCATTACTTTGGGAATTACCTTAGAATGATAATCCTGCCTCACTTCAACATCTATAAGCACAACTGTCTAAAGTCTATTATCTCTACCACACCTGACTTCTCAAGATTCACCCATCAAATTAGTTTTTACAGAAAGTCTCCACTTTGCCAATTCAACGAAGTTTAGAGTCCCTAAGAAAAGAACAATTTAAACCTAAAGAACATGACATTTCTTCCATCAGGCTCTAAGAATAAAGCTTCCCCCACCTATTTTCAGTTTTGACTTCACTTTCTGAAGGTTTGAAAGTGATTTCACCAACAGATGTGTACTCATTGACACTGCCTTTTTGGGTGAGATAAAAGTTATACTATGTAGTTTTTACTAGTATTTATATACTTTATATAAGATTATGTATATTAGCTTCCTGTCCTAAACTGCAGTTTAAAAATGACAGGCTGACTTTTTAACAGTAGGGATCATAAGCCTTCAAACATCTTAAATGACTCCATACTACTTATATCTTATACTATATATCTTACTTATACTATATATCTTGACTTAATTTATTATAGCCAAAATAAACATAGACTCTAAGTTGAATAAAATAACCTTTCCCCCTTCCTTATATAACTTATCTAGTTGTATAACTTACAGAGAAAGACAACATTACAAGAGTCCTAGTTCATGATTTATTCAAATACTAAGGATCATAATCCTAACAGCAAGAAATGCAAATCCTTGTGATTATTCTCTCTTCAGTACAGGGAAAAAATACTTTCTGACCAGTCTATTTTGTATGAATTCTGATACTACAGTTTCATTTATCTTTCCACATAAATTTCAATATAAGTATTCTGAAAGCCTTTAAAAAAATTAGTATACATGCTATAAAAATGCTTGACTGGACACACATTTTTACATTGGCAATAATATTTGATGAGCTTTCTCATAAATATGAAGAACCAGTCTCTTATTTCAACTTAGTTTAACTGCAATCCAGCAAGTATTTATTAAGCACCTGCCTCAAGGTAGCAATTGTGGAGATGCAAAAGATTATAAGATTTATTTTCTCCCTCAGATTATAATCTGTGGAGGAAATAATGTTTACAGATCTGAAACTATCACAGGCTTAAGAGATGAATTATAGTTCGCTCGAAATTGAGTGACACCCCCCCCCAAAGACAGCTACCTAGGTGCCCTTTTAATATTTAAGTATAATAACTTTGCTTTTTCTCATGTGCTATGAAAAACCCAGGAACCACTCCAATAGCTGAGAATTATCGGTGAGGCATTTCCCCTAGTGTCCTCTTGCTTCAGTTTTCTGATTCTATTCTTTAGTAGTTTACACTTGGCATCTCACTCTGTAGCTGCTGCCCTTGGTCTGCACAGCTTTGCTCCCCACTGGCCATTGCTCTGATCCCTTCACTCCTCCAGAATACCATTGACACAGGATGAGTTTTATTTAAGATTTGGCATAGTAGAAGGTGTAGCTTTCAGCATAGGACAGACATTAATTGAAAAACAAAATGCTTATATTCTTCAGCCTGTCCTAGACGTGGGTAACTGTCCATTGTCCATGCTTCCCTAGAGATATTACCTTAGCTATATTTTCTCAGGCTCCCCTGTCACCTCTTCTTCTCCAGTTATTTCCAAGCTTCCTCCTCTCTCTCATACACAATCTCAGGTAATCCATATTTCTGCTCTTTCATCTGAAGAACCTGGCACTCCTTCAATAATCCATGTTACAGGGAAGCTTCACTATTCCTAAAGAGTCTATTGGGTTTTTTTTCCCCTAAAAAAAGAATCATCTCCCCTTATATGAAAATTCCACTTGTCTAGTATATGAAAAGTGGTTGTAGTCAGTTCTTGCTTTGCATATAATTTTTTATCTTCATAATTACATGAGCAAGTGAGAATCAGTAAGAAAGAGCTCTCCCCAGGCTGACTTGTCCATAAGGCTTCGTGGAGGAAATGGGAATTGGGCCAGATCAAAGGGTCATTGGTATTTGAGTAGATTGAAAAGAGGAAGATATTCCTACACAGCAGAACAAACAAATAAGGGTTGAGATAGGGAATTGTGCCTGATTCATGTGGGAGAGTGAGAGGAGAGTTACTTAACTAGAAACTGAGACGTGGTGAATAGTAGAATGTGAACTCAGAGAAATAGTTTGGTAATTATAGCATAAACTAGAGAGCATGAAAAAAAATTAAACTTGGAACAATAGAAAACAAGAAATAGAGGCTTTGTGGGATTCCTTAACAGAAGTGCGACATGGTAAATAAATATTTGGAGAAGGTTAGTCGTGATGTAACAGAGATGGGATGATGGGATGAGAGCCTGGAGGCAGAGACGTCAGTTTGTATGACATGGCAGTAACTGTGAGGGGAGGCTGAGGAAATGAGCCAGCCTGGTGATACTGGAAGGGAGGAGACTTGTGAGAAATGAGAAATAATGCAAAGGATCCACCCTGCTTAGGCTTAAGGCTGCTGACCAGCAACACAGCCCCGATGCATTTAGCGATGAGCTGGGACAGGGAAGTGAAGAGGAGAGTAGGAGATATTTACCCTCCAAACTACAGGGGTTGTATCAAAGCTACAAGTTAGTGGTAATTTTCTACTCAGGTTGCCTCTCAAGACTTTTCCTTTGTATCTCTCCAAACTTATGTAACACTGTTTGCTTATATAATTATGGATAATTTTAAAATATGCATGCATTTTAATCTTTTACAAACAATTTTTGTTGTTTTTATAACAAAGGTAATGAATGTCGATTGAAGAAAATGTATAAAAGAAACATAAAATCAAAACATTAATGATCCACCATCTATAGATATACCCTGCTGATATTCTGCCATTAAATATACTGTATTTTTAACATATTAATGCATAACACATCAAAGTCGATTTTGTCTTCTTCATAGTTCATATTGCTTTCTAAACTATGGCTTCTAAAATTTTTTAAAAGGACAAGTTTATTAAGCTTTCTGTCTTTTGTCTTCCCCATTTAAACCAATAAAGAAAAGAACACTTGGCACTAGTCTTGCCAGGGTACAATGGTTAAAGAAGGGAAACTGGGAAGACAAAGCAAGCTTCTGAGAAAGAGCTTCATTAACAGAAATGTGTTTCAGGTTTTGTGATTCCATTCATTTTGGCCCATGACATTAACCTTCTCAGAAACTTTATGTTTTCAAATGATTCATGTTTAATAAAGATAAGCTTTGGGAAAGTACCTTGAAGGCAAAAAAGATATCTTGTTCGCTGAATTTACACTGACCTCAAGATCCATAAATATTTGGTTTTTAGGCACTAGATTCTGAAGAGAGGTTTCCGCTCTGCCACTTAGGTAGCCAGGAATGAAAAAAACATAATAAAATAACACTGTTTGAAACCAAAGACAACAGAATATTCTGGGACATCATTTATTTTGTTTAGTAACTCTAGCTATAGAAAACTCAGCAAATCCTACAGAGAACTATTCCTTAGAATGGAAAACTATTTTCTGTCCATAAATGATGACATTATTTCTAAAGAGGAATGACTTGCCCTATCTTCTAAGGGTTCTAAACATAGCCAAAAGTCAAGTTAAAACTCTGCTATAAGTTATAATGTTTTTAACAGTATAACCATTGCTTTTCTAGTCTCAGGTCTGACAATAAGACATATTTCTTACTTTCAAAAGTTGTATAGACCTTCACAATTTCCTGGAAATAAGATGTCTAGGAAGAAAGAATGAGCTAACTTGGTAAAGTAACTTGGGGATTTGAGATAAGATCTGGTGCGTATTTGTCAATGACTAGTGTGTTGCCCTTACGAAGGTCATTTAATCTCTCTACATTTGGAACTTGATGTTAATATGCTTTCAACCATTCTTCTCATTTAGCTAAGCCATTACTTACATGGAATACTAGAAAAAATCAAAGCAACAATGGTTTTTAAGCACAGAGCATGTAAAAGACTGTCTACACGCTAAGCGTAGTTACCCACCCCTCACACGGGGAAGTCAAGCTGTTCAACCCACGGGATGGCTTCACTTTGCACGTTTGAAAATGGACTCCTAGTGATCTAAGAGCAAAACAAAACAGCCACACGCTTTTGACCTTTTCAGTACTCAAAAATGCTTAGGAGCAATTTTAACTGAGTGATGCTACGGATAAATTGCCTCAAACAATTTCACTTCTTAGAAAGAGGAGAAATAGGTCAAAGCAACGCACACATAGTTCTGCATGGATATCCATTGACACTTTCAAATTGGAAAGAACTTTCAAGGCATTATCCTCAGCCTATTTACCTTTCCTTCCCTTAAAGAGGCATATGACCCCAGTACTTTGTACCATGCAGTGCTTTTATTTCCATGAGTTGAAGAGGGCACCCATCCTAGAATATATTCTACCCAGACAGGGAGGTCAGAAGATAGGCAAAAAGAACTAGCTGTAGATTCGTTATCTGGTTCTGTGACTTCCAGTATAGCGTTAAAATTCAACTTTCTATTCTCAGGCAATACCACTATTCAGAGTTGTACCCTATCAACTTACAGTTTGAGAAGAGGGCCACTTATCGTTCATACATTGTGAAAGGAAACAAAAGTTAGGTCACCAGAGGGCAATCGGTCTATTCTTATTTTCTGATAAGCAACGAACATTTATCGAGCACCCACTATATGCCCAGTGCTGTGCTTGGCCCTGCTGGGAAAACATAAGGATACGTTAGGTCTCTTTCCTCAAGAACTTTCCTTTAATTAAGAGAAAAGATGAAAATACATCACATAGGGGCTGCTTAGCAGACAAAATGAGGTCCAGTGGACCAGCAGCCTCAGTTCACCTGAGGCTAGCTAGAAAGACGGACTCTCTGGTGCCGCCCTAGCCCTATTGACTTGGAAACTGCAGCTGAACAAGATCCCCAGCTGATGCACATGAAAGTGTGAGAAGTGGTGACAAACAGAACGATCTTTTCTCCCCCCACAAATCTATGCCACAACATTAGAGGTGGCCACTGGCCCAACCGCACGCTGAGACTATGAATGGGCACGTTCTTGGAGGACAAGGAATCGTTTGAATGAAACATGCCTAGAAAGCTGGAGAGACGTAGACGGGCTTAGCAAAGAGGCTGCTGTTCGTTTGTGGTCCTACCAGAGCACAAAAAACCAAAAAAGCTCATTATTTTATTTAGCTTGCTATCGGTGAGCCTCTAAAAGGTAAAAATGACTTCTTCAAAGGGAAAAAAATCTATTGTCTAAAATTTATTTACATTTATTTACTAGGCTAAAGAAGATAGTACCTGGGGGTTATTCAACTCAATTTATAAAAGATTTTGTGATTTAGATTAAGATTCTTGTCTCCTTTTTTTTTTCTGGAATTAGCATACCTCTAGGACATACCAACAAAAAGAGATATATCAGGAAGGATTTTACTCAAACGACATTTCAGTTTGTATGTAAGGGGGGAAAAAGTATTAGGTTGAGTTGTAGAAGGCTAAAGCATGGAATTTAAGTACATCCTAAGTAATATAATATCAAAGCACTTTCATATTTATTTGAAATCAACAACAGATACTTTTTTTACTCAATAAGGAAAAACTTAAAATCAATTCAAAACTGATGACTGACATTGCTATAAAACATACAACATTTTCTTTGTGTCACTGGACCATGAAGAACACCTAAGAATTTTTAGTGATTACTAAATTGCTCTTCACAGTAATGATTACACTTTGTACTATATTGTGCAATTAGGTCGGTGTATAATTATTATACATTACCATCGTATTACTATTCTTATACATTCGTTCTTTACTCTTTCAGATCCCTTAAAGAATCAACGACACTCCTTGAAGCTAAAATAGATTTCATTTACATTAATGAAGATTTTGATTAGTTAATGGAGAATAATTCCATGTAAGTTTCTGTACTGAATTACCCCTTACAGTTTTTTCACATGACTCTCTACTCTTTGTTTGATATTAGCATTTATAATGTGAAATATAGTTCAAAAGGAGAAGTAATGTGTTCTTATTTCTTCTTTTCTGACTCCATTTAAATGCAGGATTAATCACATTAATCACCAAGTGTGATTTCTGAAAGTCACATTTGGTCACTGAAGAACTATTTTTTTCTCCTTTGTGGACCTCAATTCCCAATAGTGATTAAATCTTAATATTAACTATGAGAAGGAAAATATAGCTGTGACCCTAAAAGAAATTTAAAATATACTCTGTTTCCAGTATTTCTGTATTAATTTCTGTATTAATAAATTTTTAAGAACACTGCAAAGACATCTGCTTCCATCCAAAGTATTTGTCTTCTTTAGCCTGAGGCTGTGGGATACAGGTTAAAAGAGTCTGAAATAACTATGTAAATTTATGGCCAATACATTTTCAGTCTGGAGAGTTTTTTGTGCAGTTGCTCTACTTGTTTGTTTTTCCCTTTTAATAAGTTATCACTAAAGTATTAGGTGGTTCTAAAATGCAAATACTTTTGAAAATAACTATGTAAGTATATATAGGGAGAAATACAAAATATAGACAATAAATGTATATAAATACAATAAATGTATACAATATAAAATGTATAAATTTATATAAAATGTCAAATATTAAGACTTTTATTTCCAGATTATAAAGATTTGGTTTGTCATATACCTCAATTAGATACAAAAATATTTCTTCTTAAAGTAATACATTTATTGTAAAAATACAACTTGGATTTCATGGTCATTATGGTTCACAATTTGAGACACATAAAAATTATTTTTAATAGGGTGAGTAGTTTCTATTTTCTCAAACTCTCCAACACCTATTTCATAATCATATCCCCATAGTTATAACTACCTTTGATTACAAACAGAACTATTTTAACATTATGTGATATGTATGAAAGAATCAATATCTTATCTTTTCAGTATGAGGTAGCCAGTCTGTGGGCCTCATACAGACTGATGGAGATGTTAGTGACCAAAATAAGGAAAGCTTAAATCAGTAGTTCACTGATTTTTCAAGTCTCATAACAGGAATGAATAAATTAGACAATGTCAATTTATGAAAATGAAATAAAAAATCATAAAAGAAAGAAAAATACTACTGCAATGAAGCCAGGATCGGGTAAAGAAGAAAATTCTTAGAATAATAGACTCCGTGCTGAAGTTTCGCCATTCATTTTCTTAATGGTTAGTCAGGAATCATAGCCCGAGTTTTTCCATACATAATTTTTTGTGAGTGAAAATCTAAATCTTCATGGAAGGTCTACATATTCTTTAAAATAGTGCCCTGCCATTAGAGACTTCTACAATGATGGATGAGAAAAATGGCATTCTGAAGACATAATGAGTACCCATATGGAGCCACAAGACTGCCTCATCTGCTTTATAAAACTCAGGGTAAACTCTCTGTAAAACTATCATCATGTAACCAACAGAATATTGCTAATACTCCTGTTCCTTTGGTTAAATGCTTGTGTGAGAATCCACTCAAACACATGAGAAAGAAGAACAATGTGATACCACCATGTCCTATGGTGTGGTGTATAAAAGGTTCTTTTCTAGAATCCAAACTAAATGTATTTTCTCTACAATTCAGTTAATTTCAGAACATATTATATACAAAGTACCTATTATGTGAGAAGTACAAGGCATTGTGTTCGGTCCTGCAAGACAGGAGGATATAACAATAAAAATGTGACACAACTGGATAATAAGATTGCACCTCATAAAGGCAGAAGTAGCATAGTTACTCTAGTATACTCCCCCCACACACAAAAAAGTGCCACAAGAAAGATTTAAACAAGGGGTAGATATAAAAAAGAGAGAGATAATTTCTTAATAGAGAATGCTGAGGGAGGAGACATTTGATCTATATATCAGTTATGTTTCCAAGCTTCATATTCAGTCACACATTAAAAAAAAATAACCAAAAAAAAAATTGTTACCAGCTTAGTTTCATGGTTTTTGGTCATCACAACTCATTGGCATTTGCTGGGATGTCAAAAATTCCCCCATGGTCTCTCTCTCTTCAGTGCTGCATTCACTGTCCACATCATCCCCATCCTTAGGCATCTTTCATAACCCCTCCATGTGTGAAGGGGACTCTGGACTCTTGGGACTATCCCAGCCCTCTCTGCTTAGACCCAATGAGCTGCCTCCTAAGATTCCTAATAAGAAGTGGGAAAATTGTCTTAAAACTTCTCACTCTATGTTTTGGAGTCTCCTAAATTTTTCTGCAGTTATTATCATCTCTCTCCAATGGAGGATACCACCTTGGAGTGGAAAGATTTGATGGCAAAGATCCTTGGAGTGAGCGCAAATGGATAGTTTGCTGAGAAATGGCTATGATTTTGCCACGCTGAGATGACAGAATGAAGTAGCCCCTTCAGACTGCAGGTAAGTAACTTTAGAGGTCAGGAAGGCATCTGAGATGACTCTACCAATTACCTCACCCATAATGAAGTCATGACAGAAAAACATGGTAGAACAGCCATTCCCTCATTCATTCTTCCATGAACACAGTACATCTATCCTATGCTTTTATCCAGGTACTTGTCTTTTTGAGGTCAAGCCTGATTCATCTCTGAATCCTCAGCACCTAGCTGAGTCCCTGACTTAATCTAGGTTTTTCATGAATTAATTAATTAGTTAGCTAACTACTATAAAAGGAGTTCAGGAATGTATATTGAATGATGGTACTAAGGAGTAAATCACTGAATACTTGGAAGGAAGGATTAAAGGAAGGTTATACAGTTCTGATAATTTCGCTTGTAGACTGTCTTATTTCATTTTGACCACGTCACAAAAAAATTATGCTGCGAAGTTTTTACCCTGAATAAGTGCAGAACACATAATGGACGCTGACTTCACCGATCTTGGGCCTTAAGAAGTATAAAAGCCATATGATAATATTAAGTCCATGTGAATTAGTAACCAGTAACAGTTAAATATATGACAATTTTTCTGGAATTAACAGTGAATGGGCTCTTAAAAGTTTCACTTATAATAGCCTGTTCCTTATGCACACGTAGGTACAACCAAGAGTTAATGTTTAAAAAGAACTTAACCATTGGTGGGTTCATGTGCTCATCTACTCAAAAAGCAACCAGATTTCTCACTATTTATAAGTACCACTGAAGCACTTAAAGACCACTGCTACAGAATATGGCCTAGACTCTTCCACTGCTTCTATAAAACATACTTTTTGATAAATCAAACATACTTTACACATTGCATTTCTCTACCACTGTATGTTTGTGCATGGCTCTCCCCTGCTATTTTCCCTTTACTGAAACTGAAATGCATCATATCTTCCAATGCCCAGCATAGAGCCCATCTCTTTCCAGATGCCTTTGCTCATTTTACCTCTTCAAACTTCAGTAAGCACCTGTTATTTTTAATGGTTATTTGGTATTCAGAGAATTCAAGTGTGCATGTGTGGTTTGAGTACTCAAGTGCACACATCTTCTCTCCACAGTCAGGCTGGAAACTGCTATACAACAAAATATATTGCTCTAATTTTTAAATATACATATCACCTAACATAGGTCATTTTTTATTTAGTTTTAATTGTCATGATCATAGTTTTAAATGTATCTTAGGAAAAAATATCAGAATCCAATGGACATTTCAACACAGAATTCAAATAACATAAATAAAAATAATTAAGTAAAATAATCACCCTGAACTTTATCTCTTCTCAGCTTCCCTGTTCCTTCCTTTTGATTTCCTGAATTTATTTATTTATTTATTTGTTTATTTATTTATTTAGGAGAAGTTGCCGGTATTTGGTCTGGCAGTATACTAACATTCTCTGGAAAAATACATTTTGTTTTTTAGTTTTTTTTTTTTAAACATATTTATTGGTGTATAATTGATTTACTATAGTGTGTTAGTTTCTGCTTTATAACGAAGTGAATCAGCTATACATATACATAAATCCCCATATCTCTTCCCTGTTGCGTCTCCTTCCCACCCTCCGTATCCCACCCCTCTAGGTGGACACAAAGGACTGAGCTGATCTCCCTGGGCTATGCAGCTGCTTCCCACTAGCTATCTATTTTATATTAGATAGTGTATAAATGTACATGCCACTCTTTCACGTTGTCCCAGTTTACCCTTCTCCCTCCCCGTGTCCTCAAGTCTATTCTCTACATCTGTGTCTTTATTCTGATCCTGCCACTAGGTTCTTCAGAACATTTGTGTTTTTTTTTAGATTCCATATATATGTGTTAACATATGGTATTTGTTTTTCTCTTTCTGACTTACTTCACTCTGTATGAGTCTCTAGGTCCATCCATCTCACTACAAATAGCTCAATTTTGTTTCTTTTTATGGCTAAGTAATATTCCACAGTATATATGTGCCACATCTTCTTCATCCATTCATCTCTCGATAGACATTTAGGTTGGTTCTATGTCCTGGCTATTGTAAATAGAACTGCAGTGAACATTGTGGTACATGACTCTTTTTGAATTATGGTTTTCTCAGGGTATATGCCCAGTAGTGGGATTGCTGGGTCGTATGGTAATTCTATTTTTAGATTTTTAAGGAACCTCCATACTGTTCTCCACAGTGGCTGTATCAATTTACATTGCGTCTAACAGTGCAAGAGGATTCCCGTTTCTCCACACCCTCTCTAGCATTTATTGTTTGTAGATTTTTTGATAATGGCCATTCTGACCACTGTGAGGTAATACCTCATTGTAGCTTTGATTTGCATTTCTCTTATTATTAGTGATGTTGAGCATCCTTTCATGTGTTTGTTGGCAATCTGTATATCTTCTTTGGAGAAATGTCTGTTTAGGTCGCTGTCCATTTTTGGATTTGTTTGTTTGTTTTTTTGTTATTGAGCTGCATGAGCTGCTTGTAAATTTTGGAGATTAATCCTTTGTCAGTTGCTTTGATTGCAAATATTTTCTCCCATTCTGAGGGGTGTCTTTTCCTCTTATTTATGGTTTCCTTTGCTGTGCAAAAGCTTTGAAGTTTCATTAGGTCCCATTTGTTTATTTTTGTTTTTATTTCCATTCCTCTAGGAGGTGAGTCAAAAAGGATCTTGCTGTGATTTATGTCATAGAGTGTTCTGCCTATGTTTTCCTCTGAGAGTTTTATAGTGACTGGTCTTATATTTAGGTCTTTAATGCATTTTCAGTTTATTTTTGTGTATGGTGTTAGGGATAATTCTAATCTCATTCTTTTATATGTAGCTGTCCAGTTTTCTTAGCACCACTTATTGAAGAAGCTGTCTTTTCTCCATTTTATATTCTTGCCTCCTTTATCAAAGATAAGGTGACAATATGTGTGTGAGTTTATCTCTGGGCTTTCTATCCTGTTCCATTGATCTATATTTCTGTTTTTGTGCCAGTACCATACTGTCTTGATTACTGTAGCTTTGTAGTATAGTCTGAAGTCCGGGGGCCTGATTCCTCCAGCTTCGTTTTTCTCTCTCAAGATTGCTTTGGCTATTCGGGGTCTTTTGTGTTTCCATACAAACTGTGAAATTTTTCGGTTCTGTGAAAAATGCCATTGGTTTTTTAACAGGGATTGCATTGAATCTGTAGACTGCTTTGGGAAGTATAGTCATTTTCACAATGTTGATTCTTCCAATCCAAGAACACGGTATATCCCCCAATATGTTTGTATCATCTTTAATTTCTTTCATCAGTGTCATAGTTTTCTGCATACAGGTCTTTTGTCTCCCTAGGTAGGTTTATTCCTAGGTATTTTATTCTTTTTGTTGCAGTGGTAAATGGGAGTGTTTCCTTAATTTCTCTTTCAGATATTCATCATTAGTGTATAGGAATTCAAGAGATTTCTGTGCATTAATTTTGTATCCTGCTACTTTATAAAATTCATTGATTAGCTCCAGTAGTTTTCTGGTAGCATCTTGAGAATTCTCTGTATATAGTATCATGTCATCTGCAAACAGTGACAGTTTTACTTCTTTTCTGATTTGGATTCTTTTAATTTCTTTTTCTTCTCTGATTGCTCTGGCTAAAACTTCCAAGCTATGTTGAATAATAGTGGTGACAGTGGGCAACCTTGTCTTGTTCCAATCTTAATAGAAATGGTTTCAATTTTTCACCATTGAGATTGATGTTGGCTGTAGATTTATCATATATGGCCTTTATTATGTTGAGGTAAGTTCCCTCCATGATTATTTTCTGGAGGGTTTTTATCATAAATGAGTGTTCAATTTTGTCAAAAGCTTTTTCGGCATTTATTGAGGTGATCATATGGTTTTTCTCCTACAGTTTGTTTATATGGTGTGTCACATCGATTGATTTGTGCATATTGAGGAAGGCTTGCATTCCTGGGATAAACCCCACTTGATCATGGTGTGTGATCCTATAAATGTGCTGCTGGACTCTGTTTGCTAGTATTTTGTTGAGGATATTTGTATCTATGTTCATCAGTGATATTGGCCTGTAGTTTTCTTTTTTTGTGAGATCTTTGTCTGGTTTTGGTATCAGGGTGATGGTGGTCTCGTAGAATGAGTTTGGGAGTGTTCCTCCCTCTGCTATATTTTGGAAGACTTTGAGAAGGATAGGCATTAGCTCTTCTCTAAATGTTTGAGAGAATTCACCTGTGAAGCCATTTGGTCCTGGGTTTTTGTCTGTTGGAAGAGTTTTAATCACAGTTTTAGCACTTGTGATTGGTCTTTTTATATTTTCTATTTCTTCCTGATTCAGTCTCAGAAGGTTGTGCATTTCTAAGAATTTGTCCATTTCTTACAGGTTGTCCATTTTATCAGCATATAGTTGCTTGTAGTAATCTCTCATGATCCTTTGTATTTCTGCAGTGTCAGTTGTTACTTCTCCGTTTTCATTTCTAATTCTATTGATTTGAGTCTTCTCCCTCTTTTTCTTGATGAGTCTGGCTAATGGTTTATCAATTTTGTTTATCTTCTCCAAGAACCAGCTTTTAGTTTTATTGATCTTTGCTATCATTTCCTTCATTTCTTTTTCATTTATTTTTGATCTGATCTTTATGAGTTCTTTCCTTCTGCTAACTTTGGGCTTTCTTTTTTTTGTTCTTCTTTCTCTAATTGCTTTAGTTGTAAGGTTAGATTGTTTCTTTGAGATGTTTCTTGTTTGTTGAGATAGGATTGTATTGCTATAAACTTCCCTCTTAGAACTGCTTTTACTGCATCCCATAGGTTTTGAATCATCGTGTTTTCATTGCTATTTGTTTCTAGGTATTTTTTGATTTCCTCTTTGATTTCTTCAGTGATCTCTTGGTTATTTAGTAGTGTATTGTTTAGTTCCCATGTGTTTGTAATTTTTACAGATATTTTTCCTGTAATTGATATCTAGTCTCATAGCACTGTGGTCAGAAAGATACTTGATACAATTTCAATTTTCTTAAACTTACCAAGGCTTGATTTGTGACCCAAGATATGATCTATCCTGGAGAATGTTCCATAAGCACTTGAGAAGAAAGTGTATTCTGTTGTTTTTGGATGGAATGTCCTATAAATATCAATTAAGTCTATCTTGTTTAATGTATCATTTAAAGCTTGTGTTTCCTTATTTATTTTCATTTTGGATGATCTGTCCATTGGTGAAAGTGGCATGTTAAAGTCTCCTACAATTATTGTGTTACTTTCAATTTCCCCTTTTATGGCTGTTAGCATTTGCCTTATGTATTGAATTGCTCCTATGTTGGCTGCATAAGTATTTACAATTGTTATCTCTTCTGCTTGTATTGATCCCTTGATCATTATGTAGTGCCCTTCTTTGCCTCTTGTAATAGTCTTTATTTTAAAGTCTATTTTGTCTGATATGAGAATTGCTACTCCAGCTTTCTTTTGATTTCCATTCACATGGAATATCTTTTTCCATCCCCTCACTTTCAGTCTGTGTGTCCCTAGGTCTGAAGTGGGTCTCTTGTAGACAGCATATATACAGGTCTTGTTTTTGTATCCATTCAGCCAGTCTATGTCTTTTCGTTGGAGCATTTAATCCATTTACGTTTAAGGTAATTATCAATATGTATGTTCCTATTATCATTTTCTTAATTGTTTTGGGGTTGTTATTGTAGATCTTTTCCTTCTCTTGTGTTTCCTGTCTAGAGAAGTTCCTTTAGCATTTGTTGTAAAGCTGGTTTGGTGGTGCTGAATTCTCTTAGCTTTTGCTTGTCTGTAAAGGTTTTAATTACTCCCTCGAATCTGAATGAAATCCTTGCTGGGTACAGTAATCTGGGTTGTAGGTTTTTCCTTTCATCACTTTAAATATGTCCTGCCACTCCCTTCTGGCCTGCAGAATTTCTGCTGAAAGATCCGCTGTTAACCTTATGGGGATTCCCTTGTATGTTTTTTGTTGCTTTTTCCTTGCTGCTTTTAATATTTTTTCTTTGTATTTAATTTTTGATAGTTTGATTAATATGTGTGTTGGTGTGTTTCTCCTTGGATTTATCCTGTATGGGACTCTCTGTGCTTCCTGGACTTGATTGACCATTTCCTTTCTCATGTTAGGGACGTTTTAAAGTGTAATGTCTTCAAATATTTTCTCTGACCCTTCTTTTTCTCTTCTTCTTCTGTGACCCCTATATTTGAATGTTGGTACATTTAATATTGTCCCAGAGGTCTCTGAGACTGTCCTCAATTCTTTTCATTCTTTTTTCTTTATTTTGCTCTGCAGTAGTTATTTCCACTATTTTATCTTCCAGGTCACTTGTCCATTCTTCTGCCTTAGTTATTCTGCTATTGATTCCTTCTAGAGAATTTTTAATTTCATTTATTGTGTTGTTCATCATTGTTTGTTTGCTCTTTAGTTCTTCTAGGTCCTTGTTAAATGTTTCTTGTATTTTCTCCATTCTATTTCCAAGATTTTGGATAATCCTTAATATCATTACTCTGAATTCTTTTTCAGGTAGACTGCCTGTTTCCTCTTCATTTGTTAGGTCTGGTGGGTTTTTGCCTTACTCCTTCATCTGCTCTGTATTTCTCTGTCTTTTCATTTTGCTTAACTTACTGTGTTTGGGGGTCTCCTTTTCGCAGGCTTCAGGTTTGTAGTTCTCATTGTTTTTGATGTCTGCCCCCATTGGGTAAGGTTGGTTCAGTGGCTTGTGTAGGCTTCCTGGTGGAATGGACTGGTGCCTGTTTTCTGGTGGATGAGGCTGGATCTTGTCTTTCTGGTGGGCAGGAGGACCACTTCTGGTGGTGTGTTTTGGGGTGTCTGTGAACTTATTATGATTTTAGGCAGCCTCTCTGCTAATTGGTGGGGTTGTGCTCCTGTCTTGCTAGTTGTTTGGCAAAGGGTGTCCAGCACTGTAGCTTGCTGGTTGTTGAGTGGAGCTGGGTCTTAGCATTGAGATGGAGATGTCTGGGAGAGCTTTGGTCATTTGATATTACATGGGGCTGGGAAGTCTCTGGTGGCCAAATATCCTGAACTTGGCTCTCCCACCTCAGAGGCTCAGGCCTGACACCCAGCCAGAGCACCAAGACCCTGTCAGCCACAAGGCTTATGTAATTAAAAATCCATTGGACACTTTAGAGGCCCAAGCAGCTCATGATGCAGCTTTCCAGTGGCAGTCTTCATTTCCTTTTCTACTCATATCATGTTTCTGGGATCTGTAGCACAGATATCACCTGGGAGCTTGTTAGAAAAGCAGCATCTCCATCTCCTAGCCTGAATTTATTTTTCTTATTATTTTTCTTCCTGTTTTATTGAGACATAACTGACATATAACATTGTGTAAGTTTAAGGTGTATGATGTGATGATTTTATGTATGTATACATTGTGTGTGTACCACAGTAAGGTTAGTTCATACATCCTTCCCCTCACATAATTGCTGTTTTGTTGTTGTTACAGTGAGAACAGTAAAGCTCTACTCTCACAGCAACTTTCAAGTAACAATACAGTATTGTTACCTATATTCACCATGCTGTACATTAGGTCCCTAGAACTTATTCATCTCATAACTGAAAATTTGTATCCTGTGACCAACATCTGTCAATTTCCATCACCCCTCTCCCCCTGACAACCACAAGTCCACTCTCTGTTTCTATGGGTTTTCTTTTTTCAAGATTCCACATATAATGAGATTATATGGTATTTCTCTTTCTCTGACTTATTTCACTTAGCATAATGCCCTCAAGGTCCATCCATGTTGTCTCAAATGGCAAGATTTCCTTCTCTTTTGTGGTTGAATAATATTCCCGTGTGTGTGTGTGTGTGTGTGTGTGTGCGTGTGTGTGTGTGTGTCTGTACATGTGTGTGTTTCTTTATCCATTTATCCATCAGTGGACAGGCAGGTTGTTTCCTTGTCTTGGTTGTTGTGAATAACGCTACAGTGATGACATGATTTATTTTTAATTTCTGAATTGGTTTGATGAATTTTTAAGAAAACATTATAAATACATCTCTGCAGAATTCCAGAAGTGTAGATCTTGAATGGTGAATTTTTAAAGTCTTTTTAAAGTTGTACATGCTGGTCCCTTTGTCTGTATAGCCCTTCCTTCTATCCTTGTTCTTCAAGACTCAATTCAAATGTCATCTGTCTCAGAAACCTACTCTGATGTTATCTCCACACCATTTTACTGAAAAGGAGTCATTAATCCCACCTCTGTTTCACTGCTACAGTTTATACACATCTCAATTCTTGCGTATATATAATACTTTCTTATGAACATTTCTTTACACGTTGAACTCTCCTTACTAGATTTTAAAATCTGTGAGTTCAAGAATTATCTCTTTTTAATCTTTACTTCTTTAACTCCTAACACATTGCCTCTTCGTTTAGTGACTGAATGAATCATTGCCTAACTCTTAAATAAGACAAGAACAAAAATACAAGTGTTCTTATTTTGTGTACAAAGAATTCAAGGATATTATGGAAGGTGAACAGGTTAAAAAGTCAGTGACAAAATGCAATTTAACTTCTGGGCACTTAGTCTGGTGAGCTACTACCATCCCCTACATCAGGCTGTCTTCACAGCAAACAAGGAACAGTCACAGGACTGTAAAGGCGATTTTATGAAACTACCAGAAAACGAAAATTAGGTTACAAGTGGTTTCCCAGGGTTAAAACTCATCCTATACAAATGTAATTTTTCTTTATCCAATTTCAATAATAATAATGCTTATGTTTATTGAATCCTTGCCATATGCTAAGTTCTAAGCATTTACATGATTTAACTATCATGGCATCTCATTTATTGCATATCTTCTATCCCCATTTTATGGACGTGGAAAAGGAAGTATATAAATTCTGTAATCTACCCATAGCAAAACTGGGGTAAGTGACAAAATAAATTATATTATATACTTTTAAATGAAGCCCAAAGTTATTATTGATATTATCAACAAACTTTATAAATCAGAGCTGTCATGGCCTAGTGCTTCCCCCTCACATACATGGTACTCATTTGCACTTTTAACCAGAGAGCCCTATTGAATGACAGGGACGAGGCCTCTCTACTCTCAATTCCTTACCTTGAGCACATTCAAACCTCCGAGTCTCTCTATCACTGAAATGGGAAAAATAAAGTACTGCCTCTCTTAATTCTTTGCATTTTTATGAGAAAAAAAAAAAAAAAAAAACAAGAAGGATTTTGTGAACTATAAAAAATCCTACAAATGTAAATGGTATTATTAGATGTGATTTTCACCACACTGTCTGCAGTTAAGCAAGGACTTCATCGTGAACCTCGTACAGATGAGGAAAATGGGTTCCATGAGGCTTAGGGACCCTTTACGGGCCTCTGAATGCAACAAGGGATGAATCTCGGCTGGACCCCAGAGATCTGCTTCCCCTTCTGGAACCTGTTCTCAGTGTCATGCTGCCTTTCTGCAGGTGGGGTTATTTTTGTTGTTTGTTTTTTGCTTTTGATATAAACCATTTTTAAAGTCTTTATTGCATTTTTTACAATATTGCTTCTGTTTTATGTTTTGGATTTTTGGCTGTGAGGCACGTGGGATCTTAGCTCCCCAACAAGGGATTGAACCCACAACCCCTGCATTGGAAGGTGAAGTCTTAACCACTGGACCGCCAGGGAAGTCCCAGGTGGAGTTTTTTGATGGTTTCACATCCACATGATTCAACCTTCACTTTTGAAATAGAGAGAAAAAGAGCCTGAAATGTTGTTCTCTAGCTGACTAGTCTATATTTTGGATGCATAACTGAGTAAAAATGAGAAACTGCACTATCAACTTGTAAGTGCTGTTTATCCATTAAACAAAAGCCCCACCAACTACAGCTGTGCAGGTCTTCACATGTTACCATGATGATCAATTTCAGATCTCTCTACCAAGAGGAAAATGGATTTGAAGCTTCATGTAAATTTAAACATTTCCTTCTCTACTGAGACTAGCAACAAGGCCACCAGTTGGCATCCTTCTGCTTTAGCATTTAAAATAGCTCTTGATAATAGCAAAAGATCCTGTCATTCTTACAGGGGTAGTTTCAATGGTTTCCATTCCAACTCCAGTCATTTACACATTGTGTACCTACCACAGAGCAGCAAACCACTGCAAAGTCTGATTTGATAGATGGACGAACAGATGTATGTGCCTTGGACATGTCCTTGAGCCCCCTGAGTTTGGGTTTCCTTTCTGGAAAATAATGACAAGCACAGTATGTACAATTAGATTAATCACATAAATATGTTCACATTTTTTACTCTCACACACAAAAATATAACATTTAAACTTTTTTCACTTAATTAATCAATAAGAAGCAAAACAACGTGTTTGTTCAATATGTTTGCTTTGTCACATTCCTTGGGAATCCTAGATTTCTATTTCTTTTTTGGTATATCATGTGGTATCCATTTTTCTTACTCTAATTAGAATCTAGTTTCAAATATTCACTTTCTGTGGCATTTGAGTTCCATCATACAACATTATTAAAAATAAGATATGGTAATAGCAGTGAGGGTGACACATTCAATTGCCACGTCCCCCAGTGAAGTGATGGAAATACTGTATCTGAGAGGCTGGCAGTAGGTCCTGAATTCCAGGCTCTGCTCTTCACTAACTGCAGAGCCATCTTTGCTAAGACTTTGGACCCCTCTGGATCTGACCTGTTCCACTTTAAAGTGGGAAGATAGGTTGACAGCATAGACTGCTTCCTTTTTTTTTTTTTTTTTTTTTTTTGCATTTTAAGGTCCTATCACTGTTGTGGCCTCTCCTGTTGCGGAGCACAGGCTCCAGATGCACAGGCTCAGCAGCCATAGCTCAGGGGCCCAGCCGCTCCACGGCACGTGGGATCTTCCCGGACCGGGGCACGAACCCGTGTCCCCTGCATCGGCAGGCGGCCTCTCAACCACTGCGCCACCAGGGAAGCCCTGCTTCCACTTTTAAACCCACTGTGAGCCTATGAAATATTGGAGGATCTACTATACAAATAAAATATGGCAGGGGATACTAAGGTATTGTTCTTATCCTCAGAGAGTTAATGACAAAAGTAATGCAGAATTGAGGTAAGAAGCTGAGGTCAGAGGCCAAGCTCCAAATCAAGGGGTGGAAAGTATATTCTGCCTGCCAGGAGGTCAAAGCAAGTCTCAAAATAAGATCAAAGAGGGCTTCCCCGGTGGCGCAGTGGTTGAGAGTCCACCTGCCGATGCAGGGGACACGGGTTCGTGCCCCGGTCCGGGAAGATCCCACATGCCGCGGAGCGGCTGGGCCCGTGAGCCATGGCCACTGAGCCTGCGCGTCCGGACCCTGTGCTCCGCAACGGGAGAGGCCACAACAGTGAGAGGCCCGCGTACCGCAAATAAATAAATAAATAAATAAGATCAAAGAAAAATCAAGGGGGATGCTGAAGAGTGAATAGTTTTGAACAAGAATCCAATACGCTACACTAACAATACAAGGTCTTATTTTGAAGACAAATGGGAAAACTCTATCACGTTTTTTTTGAGCAGTGGAAATGTATGGAATCCATGTATTTAAGAGACAAATACTCTTCTATAGGTGTGTTATAGACATTGAAAGAAGGGAGTCAGGGAGGCTGGTTAAAGGCTAAACATTTCAGCCATCTGGGAGGTGAAAGTTTGAGCTAAATTGGGGGTGATATGACAATCATATTTCAAAGAAGGGACAGATACCAAAATCACTTCAGGGGGGCTTCCCTGGTGGCGCAGTGGTTAAGAATCCACCTGCCAGGCTTCCCTGGTGGCGCAGTGGTTGAGAGTCCGCCTGCCGATGCAGGGGACACGGGTTCGAGCCCTGGTCTGGAGGATCCCACATGCCATGGAGCGGCTAGGCCCGTGAGCCACAACTACTGAGCCTGCGCATCTGGAGCCTGTGCCCCGCAGCAAGAGAGGCTGCGACAGTGAGAGGCCCGCGCACCGCCATGAAGAGTGGCCCCCGCTCGCCGCAACTGGAGAAAGCCCTCACACAGAAACGAAGACGCAACACACCCAAAAATAAATAAATAAATTTATTTAAAAAAAAAATCACTTCAAAGTAAGAATCCATCCATGAGACTTAAAGTTTCTTCAGATAGAGGAAAATAAGTGAATGTTGGAAGAGTGGTGAAATAGCTGCATAACCAATTACCCCGAACTCTGTGACATAAAATAGCAATATTTATAATCTCAGGCAGTCCCTATGAACTGGGAACTCAGGAACCACTTAGCTTAGCGGTTCTGGCTCGGGGTCTCTCATGTGGTTGCAGTCAGTGGGACAGACGTCAGCTGGGGCTGCCATCTAAAGGTCTGAGTGAAGCTGGAAGAGCCCCTTCCAAGCCCGCACACACACATGGCCGGCACATGGCTGCAGCTTTGACTGGAAGGCCTCTGCTCCTCTCCACATGGATTGTGAAGGCTGTCCTTACAATAAGGTGGCTGGTTCCTCCCAGAGTGAGTGACATAAGGAGAAGCGAGGCAGAAGTCTTTTATGACCTAGCCTCAGAACTCACACATGTCACTTCTGCCACGTTCTATTCATTAGAAGAGATTATTAAAATCAGCACACATTCTTTTGAAAAAAAGAGGGTCAACGGATTTGGGGAAATAGGAAAATAAAACCACCACAGGAAAATAACTACAGTATTTAGTTTTCGACCTACCAAGTTTGTGATAAGTATAAGAACCAATGGAAATATCAAATGAACAGCTTACTTATTAAAATAAAATATGGGTCAAAAATGATCATTTTTGGAGTTACCTACATATAGTTGATGTAGGCGAAGACCTAAAAGAGTTAAAAACATTGAGAAATGAAATTTAGAAAGAAAGGAATAGGGTTGTATGTACATTTTGAGAAGAGGTGGAAGAGAGGGGTGATATCAGAAAGGAAAATAAGAAAACAGAGAAGGGTCTACAATAGCAAATTTTACGTAAAAATTGAGGATAGTGAAGCCATTGCAAGGGTGCTGACATTTCTTTGGTACCAGATAAAGATGTGACTAGAAAGCAGAAGAGCTACTTTTATCAAAGAGGTTTTTGGCTTTCTTCCTTTGAAGCTGAGAAGTAGTAGTAAGATAGGTAACGGAAGTAAATCAGGAAACGGTTCAGAGCTCTGGACAAAGCAAATGAAATATTGTTAGCAGCACTTTCTGTATTCAAGACAATTTTAGAGGGTTAAGTCATTCTTGAGATAGCTATAAAAGAATATTCAGGAGAAACAGGTCTGGAGTACATAGAAAAGGCAAATTAACGACAAAATCAAAAAACAAAACAATATGTATGATAAAGTGAACTGGGCTCAAGAAAGAATGTTTGAGAACACAATGCAGTGTAGTTGTGTGGAAAAATTTATCACAAGTCAAACCATGAAGAAGAAATCCTGCTGAACATGACATTTCCAGTCATAGCACTCTCACAAAATGTTTTCAAATACGTAGTAGTAGGTAAAGGCAGTAATATGAAAACATATCTTTCTTTTTATCCTTGCTTCTGTGGAGTTTGCAATTAACCAAATCAACTACATTCTAAAATAAAAAGTAAAACTTACTAAAATTCCCATCAGGAAGTCCAAAGTGTTGTCAGACAAAAAAAATAAATAACTTTCTCCAAGTTAAACCTCAGCAAAACTATGAATGGGTTCTGTGTGATTACATTTCGAAGATAAGGACTGATGACAGCCAGGTTGCCAGCCAGGTGGAAAATGACGTCACCTTACAAAATCCCCTCAGTGTCCATGACCTTCTTTCCAAATAGCTATTACATTCTTAGGTTGACTTCTCAGTGGCTAAAAGAACCCTTTATTTTATACTTTTTCTGCAGGCAAAAGGGTTCTAAGTATTTTGCTTAAGGGTTTGGTTCCCTTTGGTTCTTTAAACAGTGCACTGGCCCCAAACCCATGTAACTCACAAGACCAGCTTCAGCGTCCACTCCACGTTCTAAAGAAGCTGCTTTCCACAAAGTGGCCTTGTGATGTCTGTCTGTCTGGGTTCTGTGCAGGTTCAATCGCTTCATTGAAAACATAATAAAACTATGGAGAATGGAATTTGGTGACCCTGTTTCACAGTTTTCCAAAGCACAAGAAAAGAATTGAGGGCATTGAAAAGTGAGTCCAAACTTTTATGGGTTTTCTTTGCCCCAGACCTCAGACAACAGCATTGTCACGAAGCAGCAGTATTCCTAAAGGGGAGTCTGGGCATTGATATGCAAATATAGGCTACAAACATCCCATTTGGCTCCAGCATTCCTGTGTCTAGCACTGTCACACAAATAGTTTTTGAATCTGAGCAGTTTATTCAGGACCATAAATATGTGTTTCACCCTGTGAACAAATTCTGTTTGCTCACAGAGTTCGCAAGCAGTGAAATACAAGGTAGACTATAAAACAGCTCCATTGGATGGGATGTGCCTCTGAGCAAAGACTCTTTTTAAATGGGTCCAATTTTTACTTCCTGCCCAAGATTTTTTGTGCAAATGTAGCATACCTCAGACAGTAAGGTTTTTTTTTTTTTTTCCAATTATTATTTGAAGGTACGTCCTCTGTATTGAAATAACTTACTTGCTTTTAAAAAAGAGAAATGTAAAACAATTTTAGTTCACGTGACTAAACATTGTTAGTAAAATCAGAAAAGCCTTACTATTGCTTCTTAACAGATCAAATGGTGAAAGGAAGAAAAATAATTGTTAAGACACCTAAGGAGGAGATGGAATGGGGGTAGAATTTACTCCAGGAAACAATGTAAATCAACTTTTAAAATAGTTTGAAAAAACATTCAACCACCAGAATTCTATTTAGCCTGCAAAATTTGTATCAGCTCTACCCACATTTTCCAATGCTATTTCCAGCTCCTGCCAACCATCCCTCTTCTTTCTATAACTGCTCCACCTCTAGATAACTGCTTGCATGTAGCAGACACACTGAATCCCCATTTCACACTTTACCATTAAACACACATAGGAGAGTGTAAGACAGAGTAAAGGAAGGTCCTCTTTTTCTGAGCTCCATCCTGATCCTTTAAAGCACTGGACCCACTGATTATGTCTATTTTTACAACAAATCAAAGCTGAATAAAGTTAATAGAAAAACCCAAGATTCAAAAGGCAAGTATAAAGCTTATATGCCTGTATGGATGAATATGACAGAGCACGTGATATCAAAATAGAGACCAAACTGCTTTAAAGCACCTATCGTCAGTAAATTCTTCTTCAGATGACAAGATAATTAACGTAACAGTCTGTAACTGAACGTCATACAGATGACTGCATCGATTCACAGCCTATTTTGATTTAATTTTCAATATCAGATTATGTCGTTCCTAGTCCTATGCTAAGACTCTCCTTGATTTTCATTTCCTTCGTTCTTTCTTTACTTAGGATGATGACACCAGGAGTGGAAGTGAAAATGGATGAGTCACTGAGTCAGAGTGGGTAAGAAGAAAGAGTGCTTTCCTCAGAAATTTAGGGAAGTCATGACAGGCTACACTATTCCTTTTTTTTTTTTTTTTTTTTTTTTTTTGTGGTATGTGGGCCTCTCACTGTTGTGGCCTCTCCTGTTGCGGAGCACAGGCTCCGGACGCGCAGGCTCAGCAGCCGCGGCTCACGGGTCCAGCCGCTCCACGGCATGTGGGATCTTCCTGGACCAGGGCACGAACCCGTGTCCCCTGCATCGGCAGGCGGACTCAACCACTGCGCCACCAGGGAAGCCCTACATTATTCCTTTTTTTTAACATCATTATTGAATTATACAATTTAAAAATTAACAAAATTCTGTCATATCTTTTAGATGTTAATCCTTAATAATTACCTTATTTCATCAAAAGCATGCTAGAACCATAAAATCTCTATACACAAATAGCTTCTCAGAGTATTTCTTAAATCTGTTAAGTAGTGTGTATTAAAGATCTATTTAAGGGCAATAATGTTTATGTGCTTCCCCCAAATCATTAATTTGATCAAATTAGATAAAGTGAGAATAGTTACCATAACATGTTAATATAATACACTATCATACCTCTCATAACATATTAAGAAATCCTACTTTCTTTTACATGAGTTGTTAATTTTAATCAGCTAATAAAATCCATTAAGTTTGGATAAAGAATAAAGTTTCAAATAAAGGAAATGGTAAACCTACAATAGTTAAAGTTATAAATAGTTAACATCTTAGATAGTCTAGTTTCGCATAAAGAAAGGCAGTAAAGGGATTTTTTTAAAAATCAAAGAAAAACAAATGACATTTTGAGAAATTGTGAGTAAACATTTGCTCATTTTTAAATTTAAAAGAAAAGAAAAACTGTTGATCGCTCCACTGGGAAAAAGAACATAACAATATTCAGGAAGGACGATGTTATGATAATGAATCAAAGCTTTCAATGCCAAGAAAACTCTGAACAACATTAATTTCCTCAAGTTAAATTTTGGACGAATTGGTTGTCCCTTGCTTTCCTTTTCTAATTTTCAGCAATACTTAACGCCTATCTCTTTCATAGTTGTAAACAATCAGTGAGCTACTAAAGTTAAAGGAAGACAAAGGACAACTTAGGAAAGGGAGAAACTGAATGGTCTTTATTCCTTTTGTGATTGTTTTTAGAAATTTTGCAGGGAAGATCTGAAAAATCATCTTGGAACACATCCTGACCTTGGGGGAGGCTTTTCTGCTGAAATAATCCCCCAGTTTGTGTTTGTTTCTTTTTTTCTATGTAGTTTTTACTTTCCTAGACTAATTGCAATGAATTACAAACTGAAAATTTGAAGACATTTTTAGAAAAATAAACACTTCTTAAACTATTTTATTTTGCATTTAACTGTATAGATCTGAAAAATTGTGTAATATTCTCTTGGATTTTTATGCCATCTGCTTATTTTTAAATGTGGGCTCTTTGTAAATAAATTTAGCCACAGAAGGGGTTTTATTTGAGTTACTGGTGCCATCCTCTGGACACAAATAAAATTAAAGACGTGATAACTGTTCCACATGTGAAAAGTCCAAACAAGTATAGACCTTGTTCCTTAAAATTTAATCTTTGTAGAAACACTCATAATTCTTTTCAATGTACCTGAGAAATACTTTCAGCCCTATGTCTCAGTTTGGCATGCCAGGAAATACAATGAAAAGTTATCTTGGAATATTTGCCATCACAAATACTGTTTTAAAGTATATTCAACATTCAACAAAGCATGCACTGAGTATTCTGGGAACACAAGACGTAAAGGACTCAGGGACCTGCCTTCAAAATAACTACTCTCATGGGTTGATAGGTTGAAATAAACAAATGCAATAAAATTAAAATGCTGTAATAGAATAATTCCATCTTTCATGTGAAAATTGATGTAAAGATTACCTACTCAAAAACAGCAAAGACAATATTAGTTCTGGGATTTAGACAACTACCTAATTTTGCAACTGGGAAACGTGAGACTAAAATTGTAATATCTTATTTAAATAATATTGCTAATTAGCGCCAAACCTGAAACCAGAACCCAGATCAACTAGTGCTCTTTTCATGATTTCCTTTATGCAAAATCATTTCTTACTGATTATTATACAGATAACAAAGTGAAGGCAAAAATACTAATAAAAATGAAGGCATATAATATGTGATAAAGATAATATCCAAAAGGAAATGTGATACACAACGAAATATTGTGCAGCCATAAAAGGCAGAAATCCCGCCATCTGCAACAACATGGATGGACCCTGAAGGCACTATGCTAAGTGAAACGAGTCAGACATAAGAATGATAAATACCATATGATCCCGCTTACACATGGAATGAAGAAGAAGGAGGAGGAAGAGGAGGAGGGGGAGGGGGAGGGGAGGAGGAGGAAGAGGAGGAGGGGGAGGGGGAGGGGAGGAGGAGGGGTGGGGAGGGGAGGAGGAGGAGGAGGAGGAGGAGAAGAAGAAGAAGACATAGCTACAAAGAACAGACTGGTGACTGCCAGAGGCAGGGAGTGGGAGGTGGGCAAATGGGTGAAGGTGGTTAAAAGGGACAAACTTCTAGTTATAAAATAAATAAGTCCTGGGGATGTAATGTAGAGCATGATGACTATAGTTAATAATACTGTATTGTATATTTGAAAGTTGTTAGGAGAGTAGATTGTTAAAGTTCTTATCACAAGAAAAAGTGTGTAACTGTGTGTGGTGACGATGTTAACTAGACTTAGTGTGGTGATCATGTCACAACATACAGATATATTGAATCATTAAGTTGTGTATCGGAAGCTAATACAATGTCACACACCTATTCTATCTCAATTACAAATAATGATAATAACATCCAAAGCATAAAAAGCCATGAGAAAAAGTATTTCAAAATCTTCTCACATTTTTTATTCATACATTTAAGTTCGTTGTTACTGGTTTAATGTATGCCCTCTTCCACTAGATTTCAAGATTACACAGCAGAGTTTAGTAGAGTGCCTGGCATATGCACAGTAGGTTTGTGATGAATGAAGACTGGTGCATATGAATAGAATGAATAAAAATGTATACGGTAATAAAAAAGTTTGGAACTTGCTCTTATTTTTCTCACATACACACTGGAATCCCTATGGATAGTTTCTATATACTTAAATGAATATCAAAGGATAACACTGACAAAAGACTTGATGAAATTAAAAGATACTCCATATTTTTCTCTCTTTAAAACAAAGAAATATTAATCTGGATAAGGAAAGACATTGAAAGCCAGGGATAGAGGAAGGAGCCCCCAAGCACAGAAAAGTGCACTGCCCTCATCACAGAGTTGACTATTCCCAGTGTTAGGTACTGTTGTAATTGCAACAGTGTTAATTCATTTAATCCTCAAGACACTCTACGAGAGAGATATTGTTATTAATTCCATTTTAGAGAAGAGCACACTGAGACATAAGAAGTTTAATAACTCACCCAGGGTCACAAAACTAAGAAGTAAAGTTTGTCTGTACATAAAGGCACAGGGCCTCAAAGCCTAAGCTTTTACTGTGCTAGCATTTCTTAAAGTGTGTTCTCAAGACCTTCCAGGGGGTATGAGACTCTTGCAGGAGGGACTACGAAATTAAAACAATAATCATCATAACATTCAGAAGATATTTTTCTTTTTCACTCTCATTCTTTCACAAGTGTGCAGTAGAATTTTCACTCTCATTCTTTCACAAGTGTGCACTATGTGCTGAATGCTATACAACTAAATACAGAAATGGAAATGATGATCCAGCTGTATTTTCTGTTAAGCAAAGCATTAAAGAGATTTGCAAGTATGTGAAACAGTGCCACACTTCTCACTAATTTTTTTTTTAGAAAATTGTTATTTTTCATGAAAGTATGTTTTCATATTAACATAGAATGGGTTTATTGTTGTTAATTTAAATGAATTAATAGTTTAAAACTTCTCATTTTTAATTTTTACAACAATAAATATCTATAGATAAAACCCACTTAAGCAGAAGTTTTTTTGAGGGCCTCAATAATTTTTAAAAGTGTAAAGGTGTCTTGAGATCCTAAAATTTGAAAACCTCCACAGTACACTTGGGTATAGTGGATACAAAACTGCACCATTTTGGGTGCTGTTCTCACATTCACACCAGCTAATATTTCTTGCAATACAGATATATGTTTCAACAAAATTACAAATGACTAGATACCATGGACCTTAGAAAAATTTAGTCACGTTTAATTAGATCACTTAAGGTTTTAACACCAGGATAAGTTATGTTTCTCTGCATGCTGTACAAAGTCAATTAAGATTCTGAATATAAAATAGTGCTAAATGCAGTGAAAAAAAGTGTGTAGAATGAATTGGAGATACAAATACTGAACATAGAATAAAACGGAAAAACAAAAGGTAGCTCATTGAATGGAATAAAAATTACTGCAAGAAATTAATGGATGTCCTATAAAAAGTATTAAAGAAAAGAGGAATATTAAATACCAAAGGAGAGGAAAAAGCTAAGAAATTATTTTTAAATGTTTTAAATATATATAAAAGATTATTGGGCCTTCGCTGCTGGCACAGTGGTTAAGAATCCACCTGCCAATGCAGGGGACATGGGCTCGAGCCCTTGTCCAGGAAGATCCCACATGCTTGGAGCAACTAAGCCTGTGTGCCACAACTACTGAGCCTGCGCTCCAGAGCCTGCGAGCCACAACCACTGAGCCTGTGTGCCACAACTACTGAAGCCTGTGCGCCTAGAGCCCATGCTCTGCAACAAGAAAAGCCACTGCAAGTGCACCGCAATGAAGAGTAGCCTCTGCTCACCCCAACTAGAGAAAGCCTGCGCACAGCAACGAAGACCCAATGCAGCCAGAAGTAAAATTAATTAAAAAAATACATTATGTGGAAAATATAATTCATTTTCTGTCATAGTGCATGAGTTCTTTTATGGAGAAATGGACTTAAGTCTCAGTCAAATAATTTGGTTAAATTATAAATTGTTGATCACTGAGGATGGTTTTATATTGAAATATACCATAAAGAGAATGTCAACAACACCTCTCCCCTGGAAATACATTAGATGTTATGTTTCATATGATTACTGCTAGAGCAGATATCTGTTGAGAGGCAGTATAATGAATAGTGTAGTGAATCACAGCTCAGAAGTACTGGCCTCATTATGCCATCTGTTAACTAGCATCATCATCAGTATAACAGACACATTCTGAGTGGTTTTTTTTTTTCATATCTCATATGTTTTTTATAAGGGCCATCTTGTACACAAAGGCATATGGTGAATATATAATACTATTCAACAATAGATGCTTATGAGGATGCTGACAATGGCAATGACAACTCAAAAGCCTACCCATTACTATAATTTTATAAGGATCTAGTATTTATTCTTTTACTCATATACATTATTCCAGAGTCTGGGAAAATAGTAGTGAGTAAACAGATAAGACCTCAAACTAACAGAAACACAAGTTTTTAATAAAAAATACTTTGGTTTACACTGGGAATCTATTTGTTCCCAGATCTATTTGCACTAAGAAATAGAAGTATGAAAGTTATATGAAGTCCATGTTAGATGATATTTTCTTGATTTTTCTGTAATTTTTGAAAAAAGTTTAACAAAAGAAGATAATTCCAAAATGGTGGAAGTTACAGAAGTTTGCAATTTGTTGATGGGTATGTTCCAAAAGATACAGTATATAGCCTGAATTTTATCCAGACAAAAATCACAAAAGAATTCATTAAAAATAAACAAAACCAAATAAAGTTGGTAATTTAATCAAGTTTTGTGGTTTATTTTCCTAAAATTGACTAAAATATGTTAAAAGATAATCCCCTTTAGAGAATTTCCTAGATTTGCATTCTAGCCTATAATGAAAAGAGGTAAGGATACTGTATACACAGACATAAACAAAACTCTGCTTATACATAAATACATATGCTGTATATACATATCTGAATAGAGGGATTTATTTAGGTGAAATATATTATAGGCTTTTAAAAATGTCTTTAAAATTTTTCTTCTCCATAATGAAATACAGTAGAAAAAACGATCATTTTACAAGAGTGTTTTATTGTTGCCATATTTCATCATATTTGAAGAGAAGCAAGAAGTTAATCTTATGGCAATTCCAAGCTTCGATAAGCAATACTACTTGGGTTTTCACAGCAGATGTAGCTATAGATAATGAGATTGTCACTATTTAATTGAATAAAGCAGATCAATTGACAGTAAGATTGCTAACAAAGATATTAAAGCCTTTTGCCATACTCAGGCACAGAGCTATTTCAGAAAGGCATATAAACTTAAATCATTTGAGACTGATTTCCTAACAATCAACTGCTTTGCAAAATAGGAAGGAAAAACTTACACAACAGACATTGGGAAAATTATCCAAGTCTTGTTTACATTTGAGAAAGTATCTTCAGCTATATTTATATAAAATGTCTTCTTGAAAAAAATTAAGCTGATTTAGAAAGGCTCTATAAGTTCCAAAGTTTCTCTTTGAAAATATCAGAATTTACTGAAACTATTGTCTTCTATAGTTTTCACCTCCACAAACATGTTTCTATTACATATAAGGAATTAACAGATCAAAATAAATTCTCCAAAGTGAGAACTGACTTCATTGAAGACAGAAAATACATAGCTTGAAAGTGATACTTGAAACCTTCAAAAACTTAGTCATTTCTGACCTTCATTGAGAAAATGAAATAAAATATACTGGAATGTTCATTTAATGGAGAATTCAACCCCTAAGGACAGAGGAGAAACTGTCCAAAGTAGATGAAACAATCAGTCATAACTGTGAACAGCTGCACACCTACAGAAAACAAGCAAAAATTCTTATAGAAAAAGTAGAAAGAAGCATTTGTTCTTTCTAAAGCCAAATGATTTCCCATGAGGAACAAAGCTCATAATAATTGGTCAAAAACTCTATTGGCCAAGAGAAAACTCAAGAATTAAGAAAAAAAATACATATGAGAGAGGAAAAAACACTCAATGAGGCAGATCTTAAAATTAATCTGTTAGATGAAAAGGGGCTTCTTACAGTTATGCCACAATGTTTAAAGTGGGGCATATGTCAAAAGTCTGAGAGGACCACCAAGTTATCTACTAGATTATCAGATCACCAAGAAAGCAAGAGCATTAAGCTGTAATGGCTGAGGGATCAAATATCTAAATGTATCCTCTGTGGACCAAATGTCACCTCCATGGGATCAAAATCATAGAATGTTCCCTCCATCAATTTGTTGTACTTTTCCAATAATTTCTCTACAAAAGCCATATGCAATTTATCCTCTTGTGTCTAACTTGGCAGACTCACTCTGGACCAGCAGAACTTAAAAATTTACTATGCCTTCTTTTGCTAACATGCCATAGGATTACGCATGCTCAAAAATGGAATCCAGTACAAATGACACTAAAGAAGAGCCTGGCCATTTATGCACACCTGATTCAGGGTCAGCCTTTCTTTCTCTACCGCGTCCTCTAGTCAGATGTTGAAGAGCTCCAGGGGGCAGTTTGTGCAAGGTGAGTAGGGACATCCTGAAGAATACTCATCATTAAGAGATGCCCCTAGCCTAGCACATTTTCCATTAGCCATGAGAAATGTCTACACCAAGAACGAGATATTTCCCATCCCCACATCCTGAAAGTAGAATAATCTTCCATTAAGCCAACTTCTGAAGATCTGTACCACAGCAAAACTCTTTTTGTTTCTTTTCTAAAGAAAGTTTGCTTTCTCTATCTTTTAGCATCATTGCTGTTAAGTGATTAGACCATTACTCAAATGGAAGCTTGAGAGAATTACAACTCAGATAACATTTTACAAAAGTAGAATTTTTAAGTTTGAGTCTTAAGAGTAAATTGCTTCCATTTAAAATTTATTTTGTCTATCTTTTAAAATAATCGAAATTTTATTTTTGTTTTACTGCTGTTAGTTAAGTGAATATGCAGCTGCTTATACTGAAACTTGGTAGAATCATAATTCTTAAGATATTATTTTATAAATATAGATTATTTAAATGTGACTCATGCACAAACTATTCACATTTTATTCTAGTTCTAGACAGAGTACATGGAGCATTTTGGTTTTAGTTTTTAACGAGTCCCCTATAACCTGCTCTATAGCAACAGTGAAACGTGTGAGACTCAAGGGTCATGGGTGCATTCCAGGGGCTACATTTACTCTACTTATAAAACAAAATAAGGTAGCTTGATATCTCTAGGACTAAAATTTAATTCATTTTTAGAAGTAACTATTAATTGTTCCCTACCATTATACCTAACCCTCTGTTATGCCCTGTGAAGTATATACATAATGGGCAGTCTATGCCCTTAGGGAGTTTACAACAAAAAGTGACCATTTAAAATTTTCTAGTTAAAATTAAGTTTAAATTTTTACATCACTACCTCCAAGAGCATATATCCAGCTTCAACTTTTCTATACTGAATGGCATCAATTTGTCCTGACGAAACATCCCTTACGGCAGGGACCATCCTGTAGTACAGTATCTGTGAACATAGTAGACCTATAACCATTGTAAGTAGATTGATGATATGGTATGAACCTCCTGAACATTCACACAACATTTATTTTGTGTAAAATTTAGTCCTAAGCACTTCATGATAACCAATTTAATCTTTAAAACATTCTCCTGAGGGCTTCCCTGGTGGCGCAGTGGTTGGGAGTCCGCCTGCCGATGCAGGGGACACGGGTTCGTGCCCCGGTCTGGGAAGATCCCACATGCCGCGGAGCGGCTGGGCCCGTGAGCCGTGGCCGCTGGGCCTGCGCGTCCAGAGCCTGTGCTCCGCAACGGGAGAGGCCACAGCAGTGAGAGGCCCGCGTACTGCAAAAAAAAAAAAAAAAAAAAATTCTCCTGAGGTAAGTAATATTACTACCCCTTATTTAAATATGGGTAAACTGAGTTACAAGGAGGATAAGTAACTTATCCAAGGACACATAGTCTCAGGTGACACGGCTAGGATTCGAACCCAGGTGACCGGGGATCTTGAGTCTACCTACTTCAACACTATGCCTTGCTGCTTGCATGGGAAGCAGCACCATTTAGTGCCTGAAGCAACCACTGTCGTGAGGGCCACAGTCACTAAAAGTTTTATATGCTCCCAGTCTGAATTCTTTCTGATCCAGGTAATTTCTTTTACTGTCTGGGACTCTAATATTTGGCTAATTGTTTATACATTGACACAGAGATCTGCCAACAATTAGTAGTTTAATATTTGAAAAGTAATGATATGAAATGTTCTGTCTAATGTGGATGGGTTCATTTATACAATGCCCTTCTCCCTGGAAGAAACATCCATTTTCTGCCACATCTTTAGAGATATGATCAAATGGTTTGCTTTTCTAATAAAATCGTTCCTCAGGAGTACTTTCTGACTTTCCAAAAATGAACTAAATATCTCAAGGTAAGACAAGGTCTCTGAGGAAGACACAAATGATCCTAAAAGAAAAAGAATATATATTAAAACATTCTAAAACAACAATGTATAATAAGTCTAAAAAAATTTACACTTTCTCACCATAAAATGCTAAGGTTATCACTGGGAAATTATCAAATGCTTTCATCCCTCAAAGGGATAATGCTGCCTACTTGGAACTGAGCAGAGGGTCCCGGATCACTGTAAAAAACTCTTCAATATTCATGACTGTAAGCAATCCAACCACTGTCTGGGTCACAGCTCAGAAGACAAAGGGCTCCTGCCTTCCCACTTGTTACTGAGGGTCCCACTTATCCTCTATTTATGACAAATGACTTGTTAAGTCCATAATTTCACATAGTTTTGGCAACTATTACATAATTCTGTCAGCACTCGAAATTAGACTTGAACGTGGCCAGGAAGGCAGGCTCCAGCCTCAAGGTCAGATGTACCATTTCTGGAGAGAATTGGGAAGAGAACAAAAGAAGTTTTCTCATCCATTGTTCAAGTATCTTATGGGGCCAGAAGCTGAAATCAATCATTGGTCTCTTTTGGAAACATAGTTGAATCAGCCCCTGTTCCCTAAAAAAAAAAAGGTGCAGTAAGATAGCAAGATTACATGATTGCACTGAAGATTAAGAATAGTGTCAATAATAACCATATGGAACAAAAAGAATTCAATATTATACATGTTGATTTTTGTTGAAAAATAAAGCCAATTAAAACAAAGTCAGAAGTCAAAGAATAAGAGTTTCACAACTATAATAATACTGCTGTTACAGAAGTTAGAATAAACATATTTCGTTGAGAAACTGAAAATAAAGTGTAGATTCCAAAGACATTTTTCAATGAGATGACTTAGAAGCTAGAAAACAAAATTTACTTTTTTTCTTCCTGTTTACTAAGATAAATATCTAACATCACAAAAAGCTGGGCATCACCTTGCCAAATCATCTATAAGCCTTTAGACTAAAGGCAAATCTTGATAGATAGATAGATAGATAGATAGATAGATAGATAGATAGATAGATAGGGACAGTCTATTCTAAGGGGAAGTGGCAAGTAAATAATGAAATTTATAACTTTATTTTATTGAAGTATAGTTGATTTACAATGTTGTGTTAGTTTCTGGTGTACAGCAAAGTGATTCAGTTATACACACACACACTCACACACATATATATATTCTTTTCCATTATGGTTTATTACAGGATATTGAATATAGTTCCCTGTGATATACAGTAGGACCTTGTTGTTTATCCATTCTATATATAATAGTTTGCATCTGCTAATCCAAAACTGCCCATCCAACACTCCGCTATTCCCCTCCCCTTGGCAACTACAAGTCTGTTTTCTATGTCTGTAAGTCTGTTTCTGCATCATAGATAGGTTCATTTGTGTCATATTTTAGATTCCACATATAAGTGATACCATATGGTATCTGTCTTTTTCTGACTTACTTTGCTTAAGTATGATAATCTCTAGGTCCATCCATGTTGATGCAAATGGCATTATTTCATTCTTTTTATGGCTGAGTTATATTCCATTGTATGTATGTACCACATCGTCTTTATCCATTCATCTGTCAGTGGACATTTAGTCTGTTTCCATGTTTTGGCTATCGTAAATAGTGCTGCTATGAACACAGGGGTGCCTGTATCTTTTCAAATTATAGTTTTGTCTGCATATACGTCCAGGAGTGGGACTGCTGGATCATATGGCAAATCTATTTTTAGGTTTTTGACAAACCTCCATACTGTTTTCCACAGTGGCTACATCAACTTACATTCCCACCAACAGTGTAGGAGGGTTCCCTTTTCTCCACACCTTCTCCAGCATTTGAAATTTACAACTTTTGTCTAATAAATACCTACTCCAGATGTTCAACCACAAAACTTATGGATTTGAGAGCTAGTCATTCTAATAGAATTAAATATGATATGTACACACACATATATATACACATGTCTGAAGTTGGAGGCAGTATAGTATAGAAGAAAGCACATGGGTTTGGGAGATAGAAGGATCTTTGTCTAAATCGATTCTCTGCTACTTACTAACTATATGACATTTGCAAGTCAGTTAAACCCTTTGGGAATTATCACAAGACGGTACTATTTTAGAATTTAAAAAAAGTCCTTAACCCAAAAGATATTTTCAAATTCAATGTGGAAGATTGGCATAATGATGGTATGGATAAATCTTACAATAATGTCTGATTGAATTTCTAATTGTGTTTGTGTAAAGTCAGATAATGTTTTAAGGTAATGGTTCTTTAACGAAGTTTTGCTGTCTCAAAGCCATTTGACCCATTGATAAACTTTCTAATATTTATGACATCCGTATAGAACATTCAAAAGCATTCCAATGCAAGTTCTCACATCATCCATCAGTTATTTTAAAAAGAGGCAAAGCTCTTTACCATGGCATCTGGCTAGTCTCCTAATAACCTTTGATCTCCTTATCTGACATGCGTCCACTGCAGAAATCACAGCCCTCCACGGTTTTCCAAGTTAACAGCTTAGTACATTTGGGAAAATCCAAATTTTGTATATTGTTAAGTATATTGTTAATTTAATGTTTCTATTGTCTTGGGGTGGGTGAGGAAGGTGAGGTTCAGCAGTAGAGATAAATTACATTCTTCTCCTCTCAAGTTAATGCTCACAGAACTTCCAAAAAGTTCATTTTACTCCTTTACAAGTAAGATGGAAGGCAGTATGGTAAAGTGGAAAGTGACCTGGAATCAGGAGTGAGATGAAGCAACAATCATATACTGAGCATCTATGATGTGCCAGGTACAACTGTTCTATTCAGCACTACATATAGTAGGTAAAGATACATCTGTGTGTATATGTATATATACTACATGTGTGTATAACTTAATTTAATAAAGACTCTACAATCTGCCTTCAAATCTCAACTTCACTGCTTACTATGTGGATGGGGGCAAGTTACTTAATTACTCTGAGTTCCAATTTCTTCTATTATGAATTATATTATAAAGTCTACTTCACAAGATTGTCCTGAGGATTAAATGGGATAAAGTACAAAAAAAGGATTTGGCATACTGCCTAGAACACAACAGGCACTCAATAAAATCATAATGTCTATAATGCAAATACTTAGTACTTAATACAGGCCTGCCATTGTTTTATATGCTTTGTAAATATTAACTTTTAAAATCTTCATAACAATTCTTAGGTCACCTATTATTATTACACCTCTTTTACTAATAAGGACGCTGAGAACCTGAGAGGTTAAGTGACTGAAGGTCACACAGTTAATAAAGACTGAATTAAAATAAAAACCCAGACTATTTCATTCCAGAGCTTCTGCATCTAACCATTATGTTCTACAGTTAGATTCTGAACTGTCTGGCAAAACTTTTATTTTAAAGATGGCTTTTAGGCAGTTAGAATATATATACATATTATTCCAATTTTAATAAATTATCTCAAGATGACTACAAAATACATTAGAGAGTTATATGGACATACTTAAAATATCCAATCGATCAAGGAGATAAACAATATACAGCAAACAAATGGTACACAATTAGGATAATTCAAGGAAGGTTTAAGTGAAAGAGCTATTTACAAAAGAGTGAGCTGGCCATAGGGAAACTGTAGGAGAGAGCACAATGTCTCGGGTCAGAAATGGTGGGACGATGCAAATCGGAAAGTACAAAGGGAGGGAATTTGACTGGAACCCAGAAGGGGCAAGTCATGTAGGGAGGCCCTCGTTGAGAAAATTATTGAGTTAAAAGGCACAGCCAACCCAAAGTGACCGGGCAGGGAGGGAGGCAAAGGAATGGACACCTGGCCTCACACCTCCTGGGGACCCCCTAGCAGGCCCCTCACTGGCAACTAGAAGTCCAGGGAGTCTGCTGAGGAAGCCCGGACAGGTCAGCCTCCTGGGGTAAGGAGCAGGGGAGAAGGTTAGCTGACTTATTTTTCCAGATTTCTAAAATACTAACATTTAAGGTCCCAAAACTTTCTTATCAAATATCTTCTTAAAATTTCTGTCTGGGCTTCCCTGGTGGCGCAGTGGTTGAGAGTCTGCCTGCCGATGCAGGGGACGCGGGTTCGTGCCCCGGTCCGGGAAGATCCCACATGGGGCGGAGCGGCTGGGCCCGTGAGCCATGGCCGCTGGGCCTGCACGTCCAGAGCCTGTGCTCCACAGCGGGAGAGGCCACAACAGTGAGAGGCCCAAGTACCGCAAAAAAAAAAAAAAAAAAAGAAAAAATTTCTGTCTTACTTTCTTGCCTTCTAAAACAAAGGACATAGTCCATAAATAAATCTTTGTACTAGCTCTAAAACAGTAGCACCCTCAGGAGCAACAAAGGGGTGTAACTGCTGACCCGACACTTGTGTCCACAAAGTGTGCACTCCTGTGTCCCTCAGAGCACAACTAACAAGCACGTTTTCAGGTGTTACATGAGAAAATTTTCTGAACTGAATTTGGGACTACATGGGATGAAACAAAGTTCAACAGATTTCTTAACTGACCTATTTGTGTGGCAAAAATAGATTGGACTGTGAAATGCCTACCTAACAAACTAAATCACATGGTCTTTATTTTTTTCCTACAAGTATCTTTGGAACCACAGTTTCAAGGGGCATGCTTCAAGAAATAATTTTCTTCATGCCAAAAGGCCTCCCCACTCTGAGTATTTGCAAACGTGCCTTTGCTTGTTCGTTTAGTCAACGAAGATATATTAAACCCCTACTGCACACCGGGCACCATGCTGAGTACCGGGTGTCAGTGGTGTGCAGGACAGACGGGATCCCTGCCGTCCTGGACGTGCTCCGGTCTTCTGTTTCATTCCCTTTTCTTTCCTTTTGTTGGTAGAATCTGTCTTTCACACTCACCTCAGGTATCACTTGGTCCTGTTTATTACTATCTCTGTGTGCTCGCTTCCAGCAAGACTTTTGTCCCCATTCTTCTAATTTGCTATTTGTAATCTTGTGTGTTTGGAAAAGCAGACAACCACATATATAAGAATGAGTGAGGGTATGAGGGGCTGGCCTTTTCATATAAATTGTAGAAACGTGGATGGACCTAGAGACTAACATACAGAGTAAAGTAAGTCAGAAAGAGAAAAACAAGTATCGTATATTAATACATATATGTGGAATCTGAAAAAATTGGTATAGACAATCATATTTACAAAGCATAAATACAGACATAGACGTAGAGAACAAACTATGGATACCAAGGAGTAAAGGGGTGTGTGGGATGAATTGGGAGATTGGTATTGACATATATACACTACTGGTACTATGTATAAAATAGATAACTAATGAGAACCTACTGTATAGCACAGGGAACTCTACTCAGTGCTCTGTGGTGACCTAAATGAGAAGGAAATCCAAAAAAGAGGGGATATATGTATACGTATACCTGATTCATTTTGCTGTACAGTACAAACACAATATTGTAAAGCAACTATACTCCAATAAAAAAATTAATTAAAAAAAAAAAACATTTTATGTGAATGTATACAGCAATTGAGGCCTTTCTTGATTACTTCCTTGTATAATCGTTAGTAGAAATATCTGAGAAACCAGCCTTTAGTTAAACGAGTGGTTTAACACAGACTACTTGCCTTCTACCAGACAGGCATGCCTTATAATCCTAGCCCTGGCTCCTCTTGCTGTGTGACCCATGCAAGTTTCAGTTTCCTTAGCAATGGGATGGTGGAAATAACAGTGCCCACTTGCTCGGGTTGTTACAGGGATTAAATTAGACAATGTAATTAGACAATGTACTACAGCACACAGGAATTTCTAAGATCAACTATGATTTTTTTACGATGCCGAAGGCTCTGGTGGATCAGACTGACTAGAATGTCTCTCCAAGCCTGTGACATGTCGACTGTAGAGGGAGAATCACACATAAAGAGAAACGGCACCGACGATTAAAAATAGGACACCACTCCATGTCATAAAGCTGACATATAATAGGTTAATATTTTGCTGCAAAGTAATATTAAAACATGCCCAATCAATTTTAATTTCAGTGAAATAAATGAAATAACTTGCTAAATAAAAAGATGTTAGGGCTTCCCTGGTGGCGCAGTGGTTGAGAGTCCGCCTGCCGATGCAGGGGACGCGGGTTCATGCCCCGGTCCGGGAAGATCCCACATGCCGCGGAGCGGCTAGGCCTGTGAGCCATGGCCGCTGAGCCTGCGCGTCCGGAGCCTGTGCTCACAACAGTGAGAGGCCCGCGTACCGCAAAAAAAAAAAAAAAAAAAATGATGTTAGTAAATCTCCTAAACTCCCTAAACCCCCAACATTTGGGAAAGGCTGATGGAAACTGACAGAGGCAGAGCTAACAATCCTACCACTTCCATCTTGGTTAACATTTAACAGTTTTTCAAGGAAATGATAGCTGTTTAATCTTAAAAGTTTACATAAATAATTTTACATTTTGTAAGCTGTTTCTCACCCCAAAATGTAAAATTTGCACCACACTCTTCTCAAACCAAGAATCTAATTTTCTTACAATCTCAGCAGCACAGTGGAACTAACCTCAATATTGGAATCAGACAGATCGTTTTGAATTTCAGCTCCTCTTGTTAGTATAGTTCTGATCTTGGACTGATGGAGCTGATGAAGAGATATTGAATGTAAAGAATTACTGCAGATAGAGTGCCTGGCACATTATAGGCATGCAATATGTAGTTACAATTATGAGTTATGGGCCAAATGACATGGACGACTTTTTAAATGTCTTAAACTTTTTAAATGTGCTAAATAATTTTAATACTTTTTAGGAAGCGTAATTAAAACTTGAGCCCAAGTGACGGTTGCACAATTCTATGGGCTGAATTGTGTGCCCCCTCCAACAAATTCATATGCTGAAGCCCTACTCCCTCCTCAGTATCCCAGAATTGACTGTATTTGGAGATAGAGGCCTTAAAGAGGGTAACTAAGGTAAAATGAGGTCATACGGATGGACACTAATCCAATATGCAAAGACGCTGGGAAGAGACGGCCATCTACCAGCCAAGGAGAGAGATCTCAGAAGGAATCAATCTTGCCGGCACCTTGACCTCAGACTGCTAGCCTACAGAACTGTGAGGAAATAAATTTCTGTTGTTTGATTTATCCAGTCTGGGGACTTCCCTGGTGGCACAGTGGTTAAGACTCTGCGCTCCCAATGCAGGGAGCCTGGGTTTGATTCCTGCTCAGGGAACTAGATCCCACATGCATGCCACAACTAAGAGTTCACATGCCACAACTAAGGAGCCGTGTGCCGCAACTAAGGAGCCCGCCAACCATAACTAAGACCCGGCACAACCAAATAAATAAATAAATATTTTTTAAAAAATGTATCCAGTCTGTGGTACTATATTATGGCAGTCCTAACAAACTAATACACACAGCTTCCAAAGACTCGGGTCTGATGGGATTTCTGAAGACCAGTTACTATGATCAGGTACATGCAATGGCCCAGGCCCCTGCAAACTCAGAGGACCAAAACACACCACTTTGGTTTTACATGAGTTCCTTGAACTGCATATTCCTCTTATGTTGTTTTCAGTGAAAAAAGGGGAAAAAAGCTGGTTGGTTTTCTCTTTATAAAAATTCTCCTTATATTTGAATAAAGTTGTTAACCACTGTGTAGCCCTCCCTTTGGGAGGCAAGCACACGTCTAGAGATACACTGTAGTTCTGGATTACTAAGTTGAGAAAGCAGCATGGTTAATGGTAAGAGCTTTAGTTAAAAATCTATAGTCAGAGGGACTTCCCTGGTGGCTCAGTGGTTAAGAATCCACTTGCCAATGCAGGGGACATGGGTTCAAGCCCTGGTCCGGGAAGGTCCCACATGCTGCAGAGCAATTAAGCCCGTGCACCACGACTACCGAGCCTGCGCTCTAGAGCCCACGAGCCACAACTACTGAGCCTGTGCTCTAGAGCCTGCGAGCCACAACTACTGAGCCCGCGTGCCACAACTACTGAAGCCCGCATGCCTAGAGCCTGTGCTCCACAGCAAGAGAAGCCACTGCAGTGAGAAGCCCGCGCACCGCAACGAAGAGCAGCCCCCGCTCACCACAACCAGAGAAAAGCCCCCGTGCAGCAATGAAGACCAAAGGCAGCCAAAAATAAAATTAATTAATTAATTTTTTAAAAAGTAATGATAAAAATCTATAGTCAGAAAAGATTATCATAAAAACATTAAATTTTGAGATTGAATTCTACTTTATTATGTTATAAAAACATAGTAGGCTACTAACTCTTTGTGATGCAGTGTATTTATCCTTCTGTAAAATGGAAATAAAATACTTGACTCCATGATCTTTGTATAATACTTTAAATAAAATTTTCATAAGTAAATTGTCTTGCACAGCAGTAAAAATGGTTAACTCCAGGACCAGAGATATCTGACCAGGGGGAATTTAATCTGTTTCAACAGGAACACCTTTTGTCAAGCTGTCTACCTCCCCCTGGCAGCTGACCCCACCTTCTTCCCCTATTCACTACTTTGTGCCCCCAATCCCTTTCTTCTCTGGATAAGCCTTATTCTTTGTGTCCCTGCCCCTTGATGGGTGGGCTCTGCTCCTTCCCTTTGGAGTTACCACCAAGCTCCTTATCGCCCTAACTCTTTTCCCAGGCTGACTTCCCTGGGAAGTCACTAATGCAAGTTCCCAGCACCTGCTCCCGCCCAGCACTTCTCTCATAGTTTAAGGTTGTCAGCAGGTACACAATCATGTTACAAGAGCAGAAAACCCTGGCAGCCAAGCAAACATAAGAAGGTCTGTCCTGTAGCTAAAGAAGATATACACACAGTTTATTAGATTAACATTTTATACTATAGAATATGTGTTAATAGGCAGCATGCTAATTAGTCATCAAAAGTAAACTGTTCATAATTATTCTTCTAAGATTTTGAACAATTAATCACAAGCATTGAACAAGCAAATGGGACATAAGGATATAACTAAGAAGACAAAGTATTCCTACTATTTATTGAGTTTCAACCAATGTACTGGGCATCATAGGTGCTTTTATGTACAACACTTTATTTAATCTTTCCAGCAGAGCTGTAAATTAGACATTTTTATTGTTCTTTTTCAGATGAGGAAATGGAGGTTTCGAGAAATTAAGAAAGTTACCTGAGGCCACTGAGCTGGCAAATGACAGAGCTAGTAGTCAAACCCCATCTTTCATTAGCCAAAGCTACTGTAAACACCCGAAATGTATCAGCCCAATTTGGATGCTTGTAGAACTGCTGTATCTCTGTACAGGCTTCAGGAAATCTTTAGAAATTTTCTGCAAAATATAGATTCATACAGAGCACCATTCATGAATAGCACATAATTGAAACCACAGTGACCTCTGGATTTTTGTGGCTAGGTTTACTATGAGAAGACGTACCAGTGGTAAGAAGCGACTGTATTTGAGAAAGGCTCAACATAGTAAAGCCAATTCCAGAAAATATATTTGCCTACAAGAAACAGTAAAGTGGTTTCATGGAAAAATTTTGTAGGAGGAATTGAAAAGTCTCTGGAAAACTTTAAACCTCTTCGTTTTTGAATTGAGCATGTAGTATAATGTACATACTTTATTTTGAGTGAAATAAATATCAAAGGTAAGCATAATTCTTTCCTAAGATTCCCCTCTGCCAAAAATGTTTAACCTCCATACCAGAAGAACCAAAGTTATGTAAGATTCCTAAAAGGCTTTTTATGAGGTCATGCGCTATTGAAATCACACACTAATGCTTCACATCTATAATTCTAAAAAGACAGATTTCCAAGAAGACCCCCAAATTCCTAGAAAATAGTACTTCAAACTCTAGATATTTCTCTCAGACTAACAAAATATAAGCGGAAACTTTTTTGGCATTAGCATCTTCAGCATTTAACCTCTCAGTTTGAATATGGTCAAATATTACAAAGATCTTCATTCAAGACAGAATAGTAAAAATTTCACTAAAGACTGCCTCTGAATATAGATGCCTTTTTATTGTGTCTGGAAATATATATACATATATATATGTGTGTGTGTGTGTGTGTGTGTATAAAAGTTTCCTTTTAGAAACAGATTTTTGTGACCATGGGAATATTTTCTCCTATGAAACACTGAAAACATGGTATTTGTTTTCCTAAATTCATAATTTTTTTCCTAACAACTTCAAGTCATCTTGAATATTTAAAATGTGTTAGATGTACAGTGTCATCCGTACATCTGTTATTATTATAAAACTGTACAATAATAATAGTACTGTACTATATTAGAATGATAGTGTCATTTTCCTGAATAAAACAAGCTTTATTCTCCAAATGAAATGTTTAGTTTTTCTTTTTAAAAAAGATCCACATTATGAATTATGTATCTGCTTTAGTAAATGTTATGTTTGATTGTGTAACACAAATGAAGAGTTAACCTGAAGTCAAATAAGAATTTTTAAGATTATCTGACAAGTTTTCTCAAAGTTGCAACTTGATGGATATTACAAAATATACTTTAGAAATATGAAAGAAAATAAAAATAAAAGGAGCTTGGTTTTCAGAAAAACAAAGCAAAAGATTAAAATTACAGGTGATTAGCTGTCATCTCTTTTCTTTGCTGACCCCAAATAAATATATTATTTATTGCTCATTGACTATCCACTCTATGGCTATATCCCACATTCATTTCTTCGCATCTTTTTATTCTGGTATATCTCCTGAGCATATAGCCCAGAGACTTTGAAGGAAGCAAAAGAGACAATAGAAGCAAGTTGCAGAGTTTCTAGGTGGATTTCACCAATGACATTCTGTCAAATGGAATTCTTGTACCTCTCACTACAACTCAATGAGGGCTCCTGGAGATGTTAAACAGCCTTAGACACTCTGACATTTAACATCAACCAGAGCATTGAGGACAGCCAATCTGACCATAAGATTGTATTTTACCCTTAGAAACAATGTTCTGTATATAGGCTGTCATTAGTAGTGTCATCACTAGTGAAGTTACGGCATTTTCTTAGTCTTTGTATGTCTGCCTTTTAAAATCCCATAATCATGACTTAAATTAGACATGACTGAACTGTCTTAAATCAATATTGACATCTGATTTATAAGTTTAAGTGTATACATAAAACACAGGAAAACATTTTTTTAACTCTTAAAGTCCCCTCACAACATGACTTAACTGTCCTAATATGCTATCTGCTCTATTATTAGCTCTGTTATTTGCCAATTATTAACTCATCATAAACTTCACTTTAAATTAATAGGAAGTTCTTTATATATACACAAACATATAATCCCCTCCTTTTAATATGGTGGGTTGATTTATCCCTGTGTTTTCCTGGGTGAGTTTAATACTTCCTTCGATCAAATCAATGTTTTCCAAATTTTGACCAACGACTTAGTCCTTGTCAAATAAATCTGAGAAATAAAGCATATTTATATGCCTTTTGTACAGTTACAATGCACATTACTATATCGAAGATACTGATGAGTCCTACAGTAAAAGAAACCTTAATAAAGAAAAGAGGAGGAATCTAAAATTTCCCACTGAACACTTTTATAGTATAGCATAATTTAACATCTAGGAAAAGTAGTGACCCTTGGAACACTTTTTTGAAAAGATCATTGTATTATTTCTATTACATAGTAATCAGCTCTATTCCTCCTATAAAATAAATTATATCACTAATTATTATTTTGCTATACTATAGCAAAATAATAGCCTGATACATCACATTGATTATGTATTACATCAATTTTTAAATCTCGAAACCACAAATAATTATCAAGCTTAGAAACTGGTAAATATATGTTTTTGTTAATTGATCTATATAAATACATATAAATGTATATGTTATTTTACATCACAGATAATATGCATGTAGAGATTTATTTTACTCATACATGTTCTCTTTATGTATAACCCAAGAAACCTGAAAAACACATCCTATCTTCTTACTATAAATGAAGACAGACCCTTTGGGCTTTCCAAAGTATTTATAGTCTTAGAAATATTCAGCTACTAAGAAATTGGTACCTAGAGGCATTCATATATCACTGAACACCGACCAAAATAATGAGGCAGCATGGGTTAAGAGTCTGGGTTCTGGATTCGAATTCCAGGTATGCCACCTCGCTAGCTGTGTGACCTTGAAGAAATTACCTATTTCTCTGATATTTATTAGGGAAATAACAGTAGAACTATTTTGTGATGAAGAATGTTTCAGTGTTAAGGAAGATAACAAATATGCAGTATGTAGCACAATAATTGACATAGTAAGCTCGTGATAAACCTTACATTTTTAACATTACTTGCCTCTGCTTCCCACTAGGTAACAATCAGAAAAAAGTATAAATTATTTTTCCTTCCCAAATACCTTCTAACATACAGTCATGAAATACAGAACAGTGTGATGTCAAAATCACATTAAAGTAGATGAAAGTTAATCTAAACTATAATTGACATGGTACAAATTACACTTTGTGTTCAAAAAGCCACAAGTATAAGAGTTATGCAAGCTTTTAGGAGACATCAGTGAAAGTCTACATCAATTCTCTTTGAAATGCTTTGGGTTTATAACTCAAGATCAAATCCATGAGGCTAAACAAATCAGTATCGAAAACGCCCTTGATTGTTTAAGTTCTGTATGAAGTCAGTTTTGCTGCACAACAAAGAATCCAAACTCCCAGTGGCTTACTAAATAAACATTTGTGTCTTGCTCATATTACAGTTCGATGGCTGAGGGTTGGCTACTTGGTCCTGTCTGTCTCTGTCCCGTGTGTCTCCTCATTTCCGCACCCGGGCTAAAGAAGCAGCTCTTTAGGAGAGAATCTCCTAAAACTTGCAGGAGAGAAACTCAAGTGGCCTAGCGTAAGCAACACCATTGCATTTAAAGCTTCTGTTTATCTGCGGCGTATACCATATTCCACTGGACAAAGTAAGCCACATGGCCAAGGCCAAAGAACGTGGGCAAGGGATATATACTCCTCCCAAAGGAGCAAGCAAGTGACACAGCAGTGGCATTTTATATAATCCTCTTGCTTGGAAGGAAGAAGCGAGCACCTGTGAATACAATCTTTCTCAGTTCACCTCCTCAGTCACAGATACTCACTTTCTATACCTCTTCACACAAAATTCACTCACACCTACAAGGAAGACATTCTAAAAGTTTCAACCAACCAAAGCATCAGCCTTGAAGACCATGAACCTATCTACATCAAATCCAAACAGCTCCTCTTGATTTGAACATGAATTTTTCTTTTGAGCTAAGTAGACAAATTATCTTCTCTACATGCACACAACATAAAATGGTGCAAAAGGGGCAGGATAAACAGATAAACACTCTCATTTGAAGGTGGAAAAAAATGGAGAACACAGAGCACTCACTGGTCCATAGAAGCTCTGAAATCCCACTGGGCAAACAGGAGGGCATTGGGGATAGGGAAAATGAAGTGTCTTTGATTAGGAGTCTGGGATTAACTCCTCAGAGAATTTTCTCCAGCGTTACTGGCTCCAACCTCTTCCTTCCTTTTCCTTTCCGTTCCTTGACCACATCAGAATAGAAAATTGGAAAATATGCCCTCCTTAGAGCTGAGTAGCCCTTTTGGCCTGCTTCCTGCCCAGAGAAAGTTGGTGGCCCACATGTCATGTTAAGATATAAAAAGCCACACATCTGCTATTTCAGGCTGGGAATACTCTTTGCATTGAAACTCTTTCAAATTTTTTATCTTTTCTCATATTTATTTAATCTATTCTGCTCCACGTACTAAAAAATACACTCACTATTCTTTTACCAATCTCTAAACTGAAGTACATATATTTGAGTTTCTCAGACTTCATGAGATCACTCCTTTGGTTTCTTTTTCCTGAACCATTTTGTCCAACTGAAAGGATTTACTGAGGGACACCTTAATCCAATCAAAAGGTTTTGTGCCCATGCCAATAATTTAGTCTTTGTTCTTAAAGTGAGTCTTAATCTGAGTCTTAATTAGCCTTTGTGGTTCAAAGTGTTTATCTTTTAACCAGTTAGAGATGAGAAAGAGTTTGATTTTCTAACCCTGTAAATCCTGGAGTTTCTCGCTCTTTAATTTCCTATTCATCCTTTAGGTTAAACAAGTCACTTATGTTTGAGATCATTTTCCTTCTTGTGTTATCTTATCAAATACAGCTTCTAACAACCAATTCACATTAGTAACATTTCAAATCCTCTTTATGGAAAGCCTTAAGTACATTATACACACGTTTGCCTTTCAAGTTATCTCAGGTAACAGTTTTACCAAAAGTTTTGCTACTGAATAAAATGTATCACCAATTTTCCAGCCTCCAATAAGTTTCCTCACTGCTAGGTCTCCTGCCCCTAGAATCAGTGCCACATATTTTAAGTTTTTATATGGTAACACTCCACCTCTAACTATCAAATTCTATACTTTTCAACTTTTCTGAGTAACAGCTGTGAAATCTCATGTGCTTATAAAAACAAGCATCTTGTTCTTGTTAACGTTTCATATAGGCGGTTATTGGATGGAGGCAGCTAGGGTGGCTCCGCTTGGCTTGGCTCTGTGGGTCTTATTGGAAGACTCAGGCTGGTGTTGAAGCCCTTATGTGGAGCATGCCATCTTTCAAAATAACATTTTGTAAAGCAGGCGTCTGAGCCAATCCTTAGAATTTCATTTAAAGCTTCTAACTGGGTAGAGTGTAGTCATATCTGTTCACATTCCAGTGACCAGGGAAAATTTCATGGTTAAATCCAAAATCAATGGGGTGGGAGGGAAAATATATACTCCCCACAACAGGAAGCAGGCAAGCCCCATGGCAATGGGCTGGGAGATATAAACTGATCATGAGGAAGGGGTACACTGTATAACTGTGTGCAGAAATACAACCTACCAAATGCATAGTTCAGCGATTTCTTCAGATGGTCTACGGTGCAAACATTCCCAGTAAAAACAACACTTTACACTCATGCCACTTTCCCAGAAAAGTAAATCATTTATGGGGCTTCCAAAACAACCTCTGTTTTAAAAAATGGCATTGAGTCTTGTTTTAGATTTCTATCATTGGTAGCAACTGTTTAGGAAGTTATTTCTCTGCACAAGAAAACCTCCCATTCTCCTATCTCAATCAGCCAGCTCAGAGCAGCTACAACTGTAATTACCATACTTGCAATAATCTCTGGCACACACCTGGAAGACTAGGGCCACGCAGAAGGAAATAGAAAGGAGTTCAGGGGTCATAATTTTGTCAGTCCTATTCATTCATGTCTTTATGACTATCACTGTCATCACCAACAGGGGCACTGCAATAAGACATGCCAACACCTCGAGGTCAGCCAGTGGCTGGGATGTAACAGACATTCTATTACTATCTCTTGAATGCTGTTAAATTATCTAACATTACCAGATTGAAATAGCACATAAAACACTGACCAGCTTAAACTGGTTTTGCCTCCTTAAATAGGCTGATCGATTAGTTAACCCTTCAGTTTTCTTACAGAGACAGCACTGCACATGTGCAAGATAGGAATCAATGTCTCCAGGATACCCTAGGACCAAGAATTGTCAGTCTCCAGAACTCAAAAATAGAAATATTGCCATCGGAGCCCTTTAAGAAGTCCTTCAGTAAGGAAAATTTGGCTTCCAGCAGCACAAGTAGTTTATATGGACTGATTTGAGACTAGCCAATCGCTTCCAACTTTGAAATTCCCCATACCTCTTAAATTTCCCCCCCAAACCCTGGACCAGAAAGACAGATTTGAGACCCTTGCCTTCCGTCTCTTTGCCCATCAACCTCTCAATAAAGCTCTTCCTTTTCACAAAAGTTGGTGCCATGGTACTAGCTTCTATGTAGGTCAGGCAGCTAGCCCTTGCTCAGTAACAAGATTACTGGGATAGAATCTTTAAATGGTCCCCACCGTAATGCCTATCTGCTGATTCTCAGCCTATAAGCAACATAGCTCCGTCGTGGCCCTCATCCCCATCTCTCCCAAACCACTGCCTTAGAACCTAATTATATACTGATGTTGTTTACTTTTCAAAACGAATTTGCTTTAAGATGGAATTGATTTCACCCTCTCAAAAGATGTTCTATTTCAAAGGAGGAAATATTTTTATCCAAATGTTTTTCTGGTAAGAGAAAATGTTTTCGAGAGAGAGCTGCTGTTTCCTCTCAATTTCAGAGTTCTGTCCCGACAGCTTGCTACCAGTACAGGGTGTTCTTTTCTGTCTCAGGGACATTGTACATCAGGTTCTCCTTCCTAGAGCTTTTTCCTCCACATACCACGCTTCCTCGTGCGGTTAATTCCTAATTATCTTACAAAGCTAAGCCGAGGAAAGGGTTTCATGACCCTCTAGGTTAGTTTCTTACCTTCTGATGTAGACTTTTCTACAAACATGTGCTTCTTGTTCCCAACACTGACCATATTTGAACATTTTAAATTATCTCTGTAATTGGTTAGTGAGTGATTGTTTCTCCAGCTAAAATTTTATCTCCACGAGGGCAAAGACCACATCTAACTTCTTCACAACTGTATATCCAATGGTTATCCTATGTATTACACATCACATATGAATCATAAATATTTGTTGAATATATGGCTGTGTGACTGAATAAATAAATGTGAATTTTTATTTTGAAACTTTGTTACAAAATTCCTCATTTTAAAAAGAGCAGCAACTTTCTACATAGTCTCCTGAAGGAGGAAAATGGAAGAAAAGCTCCTAAGTGCTTTCTTACTTCCCTTCTGAATTCATCTACCCACTCTTGGTGGCCTCTTCCTGTTGGCTTACCTTAAATATTCCTTAGTATTTCCTGAACCTTTAGCACTTCATGACCACCCACGACCAAATATGTCTTAGAAATTCCTCCAGCTGCATGATTTCAAGTTGCATTACGCTTGTGTGTGTGTGTGAGTGTGCATGCATGTGTGTGTGTGTGTGTGTGTGTGTGTGTGTGTGTGTGATTTAGGAACTATATCTTGCTTCAGATATAATTATGTAAGAGAAACAAATTTTTTTTTAAAAGGTTACTGTAGGGCTTCCCTGGTGGTGCAGTGGTTGAGAATCTGCCTGCTAATGCAGGGGACACGGGTTCGAGCCCTGGTCTGGGAAGATACCACATGCCGTGGAGCAACTAGGCCTGTGAGCCACAACTACTGAGCCTGCGCGTCTGGAGCCTGTGCTCCCCAACAAGAGAGGCCACGACAGTGAGAGGCCCGCGTACCGCGATGAAGAGTGGCCCCCACTTGCCACAACTAGAGAAAGCCCTCGCACAGAAACGAAGACCCAACACAACCAAAAATAAAAATAAATTAATTAAAAGAAGGCTCAACATTTAAAAAAAAAAAAAAAAGGTTACTGCATTTTTTTTTTTAATTTTGCAATCTGGGGGGAGGTACTGAAAATGATGTCATTCCCTGATGACCTCTTTCATGATAGCATTGTGGGGCAGGGTTATGACAAATGAAAGCATTACTGGGAGAACTTCCAAATCCATCTGGCAAACACAGGAAATATATTTTAAAAAGTGATTGCTCAGTTTCTAAACATAATGTGCCAGGATTCAATGTTAAATCAGTGGGAAACTAAACATAAAGGATAGCAAACATAAATGATTAGTACAGGCCCAAAGCAAGAGAAAATTTTATATTTAGTAACTTGGTTATCAAGGTTTTCATATATGAATATCATGAACACACAGTTATAGGCTATTTCTGAATTATGCTTCAGGAACTTACATTATTCTACTCTAATAACTTCCAACCAATTTTTCCAGATAATGCATTTTTAATCAGTTTTATTAAAGTATAAATTATATACAGTGAAATTCACCCATTTTAAATGTATAATTCAATCACTTATAATGCAATTTTGACATATATTTTCTTCAAGCTAGATTTGTAAATTTTATGGAAAAGAAAAATTACGAGTTGTAATCTCACATATCAAAAATTTCTTTTTAAAGTGAATTTTCAAAAGCACATAGGTCTCTTCCCTATTAAGAGTTTTACCTCACAGAAATAGTGAGAAGGTAAGATACATGGAAGAATTAGAAAAAAGATTAAGTTAAAAAAATAAAATTAAAAACATTAATAAAGTGAACTTTCTGTATCTCTAAGCCATGAATGTGATATTATTCATTATGAAATTATTAATTTGTATATCGCCTTGAGAAAAAAATATTGCTTACTAACTCCAAGTCATCTAGGACATCCAATTTATCCAACTATCCAAAGTTTCAGCATGCACTGGGGGTCTTCAATACCCCCTGCAGATAAAGGGGGACTACTGTACGTGAGTGTCCTGCTTTCCTCACTGTGGAGACACCACCCATCATTTCCCAACTGGTAAAGTAGTATACCCTTTGACAAGATTCTCAGAGTCACTGTTGACTACTTAGCCTGCATCTCAGGCTAAGTGCAGGCAGGGGGACCCCTTCCAGGGCCCAAGAGTGGGCTCTTGTCTAATACTCGAAAATGAACTGTTTGAGGAGACACAGGTGCTGACAAAGCAGGAGACTTTATTGGGAAGGGGCGCCCGGGCAGAGAGCAGCAGAGTAAGGGGACCCAGGAGAACTGCTCTGCCACGTGGCTCGCAGTCCCGGTTTTATGGTAATGGGGTTAGTTTCCGGGTTGTCTCTGGCCAATCACTCTGACTCAGGGTCCTTCCTGGTGGCAGGCACATCACTCAGCCAAGATGGATTCCAGTGAGAAGGATTCTGGGAGGTTGGTAGGACATGTGGACTGGTGTCTCCTCTCTCCTTTTGACCTTTCCTGAATTCTGCCGGTTGGTGGTAGCTTGTTGGTTCCACGTTCCTAACCAGGACCTCTTGTAGTAAGATAACTCATACAAGTGGTTACTATCTTACCTGGCCAGGGCTGGTGGTTTCAGTCAGTGGTTCCCCTAACAATAGTACACATGGATGCCCACTCTGTTCCCTGATACAGATTTCACTTACCTCCTTAGTATTTAATCTTGTCTGCTACCAGGCTACTCTTTCTGGTAACACATTTAGCATGATCCTGACACAAAGAATCTATAATGCTGCTTCTGTATGTAAGGGCTTCTTGCTGCTCTTATCGAACTGCCTCCTGAATCTTGAAATGTGAGCTTCCTCACTTGCTCCTTTTACTGTCAATAAATGGCCCCAGACTCTATTTCTAAAATTCTGTCAGTCATTTTTCCAATTTTCCTCTACCTAAGTAAGGGTACCCAAATGCTGTGCAAATTCCAGTGTCTTCTTCACAAAGCTAATAGGGACACTAACATAGCTTGTATGGTATGGTTACCAAGCACTGAAATAACACTGCCCATCATTGCTGCTTTCCGACAGTTTACTGCTGTTACACAGAAAGTGTCATGGTGCTGGCGACCACTGAAGACATTTTGGGTTAGGCTTCACATATAAAGTGACTGCCACTGAAAGGGACTTTAAATATCTCTCCCCTCACCCTGGCTCTGCTGCATATTAATCCTGACAGAGACCCACACCCTTCAGAGATAACAGGCCATAATGAGAGACTCAAGTGAGAGACCAAGAGCTCTCCTACCTGAACCATTCCAGAATTTACACGTAAAAAGAACAACCAAATTTACAAAGGACACTGGAAAAGAACAGCACTCTTCTAGAAACAGTTGATGAAATTCACAACTTAAAGGTTGTGCTTTTTTTTTGTGGTACGCGGGCCTCTCACTGTGGTCTCTCCTTTTGTGGAGCACAGGCTCCGGACGCGCAGGCTCAGCAGCCATGGCTCACAGGCCCAGCCACTCCACGGCATGTGGGATCTTCCCGGACCGGGGCACGAACCCGTGTCCCCTGCATCGGCAGGCGGACTCTCAACCACTGCGCCACCAGGGAAGCCCAAGGTTGTGCTTTCTTAAGCTAAGCGGGACAAGTCTATACATAATAATAACTGATGGGGTTCCATAACTTGAGACTTTACTGAAAATGTGTGAGCTTATGGTCTAATCTGAGAATTCCACTCAGTTAAATACACAAATGTACATATCATAAACTCTGCTGTCTTAGCCACAGTGCAGGGAAAGAATATACCTCTTATTGCATTTTGTTAAGAAGACTCTTTTAGAAAGAACAATCAAGTATGTAGGAGAATAAGTTGTGTTTTCTGATGGCAATCACAAGTTGCATTTTTACACTGAGAAGTTGGACTTGGTGAGTTGCCAGTTAAATCAGTTTAGAATTTCCATCTCATCCACACTTACTTCAATGTGTTTGCTATGAAGCCAGTTAGTACAAATACAAGTACACGTACCACCGATTAGACTGCTTGTTGAGTCTCCAAAGTACCCTATTTCTCTAGTAGAACGGAAAGGAAAAAAAAAATAAGTCTTAATCCAAGATAGAAGTAAGGAGACTAATATAAACTCAAAGGTCACTTATGGGGCTGAGTTAATTGAGCCCATTGAGCAGAATCCTGAACCTATCCTTTATTTCCTCAGGCATTTAAGATGTATCCAAAATGTTCAACTTGGCATCTTAAGAAGTCTTGCTGCCTCCATATTCTGGAAAACATAGAAACGAAAACTCCTCTTCAGTTCCATCCTTGACAATTCCATCAGTTTGCCATTCCAGAGGAACATAGATGCAGCAGACTATCATAGTAGCATGGTACTTTATCATAAGTCTACCAGGCTTTTTCACCCATAAAAATACCCAAGAATTTGGAAGCATCTGCTTTGGTCATCAATCCTGGAATCAATAACTATATATTGCTGTATCTATCTATCTCTTGATAGATAGATACATCGATATATATCTCACATAATTGCCTTAACCACCAGTGATACTTGGCCATTGTTGCTTCTACTTTTTAAATGTAAAATAAGATGAGGATAATAATGACTATGAGGTAGCTTTATTGACCATCTGAGACATCATCTGATGCCAGTCAAGGTTTCATTTCCTACCTATACAGCCTACTGTATTTGAAAAGAGTCTGGATTCATGGTGGGGAGCAGGGGGACACACAAAGTCCAGGAGCAGATATATGTTCGGTGTGAGTCAGGGCATTTGGTTTTCCCTCTGAGGGATGCACTACTGCATGAGAAAATAAATGTAAGGTGGCAGGGTCCCACCGGGGACTTTTCTGTTTGGTCAGTCCTTTCTCTTATTGGCATATGGCACTACATGTGTGACTTCTACTGCTTTGTTTTTTTATTTTATCTAGACAGCCTAATTACTTGAGAAAACGTAATAAAACCTTTGTTTTCGGGACGGGACAGAAGATGGCGGAAGAGTAAGACGCGGAGATCACCTTCCTCCCCACAGATACACCAGAAATACATCTACACGTGGAACAACTCCTACAGAACACCTACTGAACGCTGGCAGAAGACCTCAGACCTCCCAAAAGGCAAGAAACTCCCCACGTACCTGGGTAGGGCAAAAGAAAAAAAGAAAAAACAGACAAAAGAATAGGGACGGCACCTGTACCAGTGGGAGGGAGCTGTGAAGGAGTAAAAGTTTCCACACACTAGGAAGCCCCTTCGCGGGTGGAGACTATTGGAGGCGGAGGGGGGAGCTTCGGCGACGCGGAGGAGTGCACAGCAACAGGGGTGCGGAGGGCAAAGCGGGGAGATTGCCGCACAGAGGATCGGTGCCGACCGGCACTCACCAGCCCCAGAGGCTTGTCTGCTCACCCTCCGCCGGGGCGGGCGGGGCTGGGAGCTGAGGCTAGGGTTTCGGTCAGTCGTAGCGCAGGGAGAGGACTGGGAATAGCAGCTTGAACATAGCCTGAAGGGGTTAGTGCACCACGGCTAGCCGGGAGGGAGTCCGGGGAAAAGTATGCACCTGCCGAAGAGGCAAGAGACTTTTTCTTCCCTCTTTGTTTCCTGGTGCGCGAGGAGAGGGGTTTAAGAGCGCTGCTTAAAGGAGCTCCAGAGACGGGCGAGAGCCACGGCTAACAGCACGAACCCCAGAGACGGGCGCGAGCCAAGGCGAAAAGCGCGGGCCCCAGAGACGGGCGCGAATCGCGGCTAAAAGCGCGGACCCCAGGGACGGGCGGGAGACGCTAAGGCTGCTGCTGCCGCCACCAAGGGGCCTGTGTGCGAGCACAGGTCACTAGCCACACCCCTCTTCCGCGGAGCCTCTGCAGCCCGCCACTGCCAGGTTCCCGGGATCCAGGGACAACTTCCCTGGGAGAACGCACGGCGGGCCTCAGGCTGGTGCTAGTCACACTGGCCTCTGCCGCCGCAGGCCCGCCCCGCACGCAGTGCCCCTCCCTCCTCCTGGTCTGAGTGCGCCAGAGCCCCCGAATCAGCGCCTCCTTTAACCCCGTCCTGTCTGAGCAAAAAACAGACGCCCTCCAGCGACCTACACGCAGAGGCAGGGCCAAATCCAAAGCTGAGCCCCTGGGAGCTGTGAGAACAAAGAAGAGAAAGGGAAATCTCTCCCAGCAGCCTCAGAAGCAGCGGATTAAAGCTCCACAATCAACTTGATGTACTCTGCATCTGTGGAATACATGAATAGACAACGAGTCATCCCAAATTGAGGAGGTGGGCTTCGAGAGCAAGATCTATGATTTTTTCCCCTTTTCCTCTTTTTGTGAATGTGTATGTGTATGCTTCTGTGTGAGATCTTGTCTGTATAGTTTTGCTTCCACCATTTGTCCTAGGGTTCTATCCGTCCATGGTTTTTTTTTTTTAATTTTTTTTCTTAATAATTATTTTTAATTTTAATAACTTTATTTTACTTTACTTTCTTTCTTTCCTTCTTTCTTTCTTTCTTTCTTGCTTGCTTTCTTGGTTTCTTGGTTTCTTGCTTTCCTTCCTTCCTTCCTTCCCTCCTTTAGACAACGAATCATCCCAAATTGAGGAGGTGGTCTCTGAGAGCAAGATTTATGATTTTTTTCCCCTTTACCTCTTTTTGTAAGGGTGTATGTGCATGCTTCTGTGTAAGATTTTGTCTGTATACCTTTGCTTCCAACATTTGTCCTAAGGTTCTATCCGTCCCTTTTTTTTCTAAATAATTATTTTTTAATTCAATAACTTTATTATACTTTATTTTATTTTACTGTATCTTCTTTCTTTCTACCTTTTTTCCTTCCTTCCCTCCTTCCTTCCTTCCTCCCTCCCTCCCTCCTTTCTTTCCTTCTTGCCTTCTTTCCTTCTTTGCTCCTTCCTTCCTTTCTTTCTTTCTTTTCTTTCTTTCTTTCTTCCTTTCTTCCTTTCTTTCTTTCTTTCTTTCTTTCTTTCTTTCTCTCTTCATACTTCTACTAATTCTCTCTACTTTTTCTCCCTTTTATTTTGAGTCGTGTGGATGAAAGGCTCTTGGTGCTCCAGCCAGGAGTCAGGGCTCTGCCTATGAGGTGGGAGAGCCAACTTCAGGACACTGGTCAACAAGAGACCTCCCAGCTCCATATAATATCAAACGGCAAAAATCTCCCAGAGACCTCCATCTTAACACCAGCACCCCGCTTCACTCAACAACCAGCAACCTACAGTGCTGGACAACCTATGCCAAACAACTAGCAAAACAGGACCACAACCCCACCCATTAGCAGAGAGGCTGCCTAAAATCATAATAAGGCCACAGACACCCCAAAACACACCACCAGACGTGAACCTGCCCACTAGAGAGACAAGATCCAGCCTCATCCACCACAACACAGGCACTAGTTCCCTCCACCAGGAAGCCTACACAACCCACTGAACCAACCTTAGCCACTGAAGACAGACATCAAAAACAGCGGGAACTACGAACCTGCAGCCTGCAAAAAGGAGACACCAAACACAGTAAGAAAAGCAAAATGAGAAGACAGAAAAACACAGCAGATAAAGGAGCAAGATAAAAACCCACCAGACCTAACAAATGAAGAGGAAATAGGCAGTCTACCTGAAAAAGAATTCAGAATAATGATAGTAAGGATGATCCAAAATCTTGGAAATAGAATGGACAAAATGCAAGAAACAGTTAACAAGGACCTAGAAGAAATAAAGATGAAACAAGCAATGATGAACAACACAATAAATGAAATTAAAAGTACTCTAGGTGGGATCAGTAGCAGAATAACTGAGGCAGAAGAACAGATAAGTGACCTGGAAGATAAAGTAGTGGAAATAACTACTGCAGAGCAGAATAAAGAAAAAAGAATGAAAAGAACTGAGGACAGTCTCAGAGACCTCTGGGACAACATTAAACGCACCAACATTCGAATTATAGGGGTTCCAGAAGAAGAAGAGAAAAAGAAAGGGACTGAGAAAATATTTGAAGAGATGATAGTTGAAAACTTCCCTAATATGGGAAAGGAAATAGTTAATCAAGTCCAGGAAGCACAGAGAGTCCCATACAGGATAAATCCAAGGAGAAATATGCCAAGACACATATTAATCGAACTGTCACAAATTAAATACAAAGAAAGCATATTAAAAGCAGCAAGGGAAAAAAAAACAAATAACACACAAGGGAATCCCCATAAGGTTAACACCTGATCTCTCAGCAGAAACCCTACAATCAGAAGGGAATGGCAGGACATACTGCAAGTGATGAAGGAGAAAAACCTGCAACCAAGACTACTCTACCCAGCAAGGATCTCATTCAGATTTGATGGAGAAATTAAAACCTTTACAGACAAGCAAAACTGAGAGAGTTCAGCACCACCAAACCAGCTTTACAACAAATGCTAAAGGAACTTCTCTAGAAAAGAAACACAAGAGAAGGAAAAGACCTATAATAACGAACCCAAAACAATTTAGAAAATGGGAATAGGAACATACATATCGATAATTACCTTAAATGTAAATGGACTAAATGCTGCCACAAAAAGACACAGATTGGCTGAATGGATACAAAAACAAGACCCTTATATATGCTGTCTACAAAAGACCCACTTCAGACCTAGAGACACATACAGACTGAAAGTAAGGGGATGGAAAAAGATATTCCATGCAAATGGAAACCAAAAGAAAGCTGAAGTAGCAATTCTCATATCAGACAAAATAGACTTTAAAATAAGGACTATTAGAAGAGACAAAGAAGGACACTACATAATGATCAAGGGATCGATCCAAGAAGAAGATATAACAATTGTAAAAATTTATGCAGCCAACATAGGAGCACCTCAATACATAAGGCAAATACTAACAGCCATAAAAGGGGAAATTGACAGTAACACATTCATAGTAGGGGACTTTAACACCCCACTTTCACCAATGGACAGATCATCCAAAATGAAAATAAATAAGGAAACACAAGCTTTAAATGATACATTAACAAGATGGACTTAATTGATATTTATAGGACACTCCATCCAAAAACAACAGAATACACATTTTTCTCAAGTGCTTATGGAACATTCTCCAGGATAGATCATATCTTGGGTCACAAATCAAGCCTTGGTAAATTTAAGAAAATTGAAATTGTATCAAGTATCTTTTCCGACCAAAATGCCATGAGACTAGAGATCAATTACAGGAAAAGATCTGTAAAAAATACAAACACATGGAGGCTAAACAATACACTACTTAATAATGAAGTGATCACTGAAGAAATCAAAGAGGAAATAAAAAAATACCTAGAAACAAATGACAATGGAGACACAACGACCAAAAACCTATGGGATGCAGCAAAAGCAGTTCTAAGGGGGAAGTTTATAGCAATACAAGCCCACCATAAGAAGCAGGAAACATCTCGAATAAACAACATAACCTTGCACCTCAAGCAATTAGAGAAAGAAGAACAAAAAAACCCCAAGGCTAGCAGAAGGAAAGAAATCATAAAAATCAGATCAGAAATAAATGAAAAAGAAATGAAGGAAACAATAGCAAAGATCAATAAAACTAAAAGCTGGTTCTTTGAGAAGATAAACAAAATAGATAAACCACTAGCCAGACTCATCAAGAAAAAAGGGGAGAAGACTCAAATCAATAGAATTAGAAATGAAAAAGGAGAAGTAACAACTGACACTGCAGAAATAAAAAAGATCATGAGAGATTACTACAAGCAACTCTATGCCAATAAAATGGACAATCTGGAAGAAATGGACAAATTCTTAGAAATGCACAACCTGCCAAGACTGAATCAGGAAGAAATAGAAAATATGAACAGACCAATCACAAGCACTGAAATTGAAACTATGATTAAAAATCTTCCAACAAACAAAAGCCCAGGACCAGATGGCTTCACAGGCGAATTCTATCAAACATTTAGAGAAGAGCTAACACCTATCCTTCTCAAACTCTTCCAAAATATAGCAGAGGGAGGAACACTCCCAAATTCCTTCTACGAGGCCACCATCACCTTGATACCAAAACCAGACAAGGATGTCACAAAGAAAGAAAACTACAGGCCAATATCACTGATGAATATAGATGCAAAAATCCTCAACAAAATACTAGCAAACAGAATCCAACAGCACATTAAAAGGATCTTACACCATGATCAAGTGGGGTTTATTCCAGGAATGCAAGGATTCTTCAATATACGCAAATCTATCAATGTGATAAACCATATTAACAAATTGAAGGAGAAAAACCATATGATCATCTCAATAGATGCAGAGAAAGCTTTTGACAAAATTCAACACCCATTTATGATAAAAACCCTGCAGAAAGTAGGCATAGAGGGAACTTTCCTCAACATAATAAAGGCCATATACGACAAGCCCACAGCCAACATCATCCTCAATGGTGAAAAACTGAAAGCGTTTCCACTAAGATCAGGAACAAGACAAGGTTGCCCACTCTCACCACTCTAATTCAAGATAGTTTTGGAAGTTTTAGCCACAGCAATCAGAGAAGAAAAGGAAATAAAAGAAATCCAAATCGGAAAAGAAGAAGTAAAGCTGTCACCGTTTGCAGATGACATGATACTATACATAGAGAATCCTAAAGATGCTACCAGAAAACTACTAGAGCTAATCAATGAATCTGGTAAAGTAGCAGGATACAAAATTAATGCACAGAAATCTCTGGCATTCCTATATACTAATGACGAAAAATCTGAAAGTGAAATCAAGAAAACACTCCCATTTACCATTGCAACAAAAAGAAGAAAATATCTAGGAATAAACCTACCTAAGGAGACAAAAGACCTGTATGCAGAAAATTATAAGACACTGATGAAAGAAATTAAAGATGATACAAATAGATGGAGAGATATACCATGTTCTTGGATTGGAAGAATCAACATTGTGAAAATGACTCTACTACCCAAAGCAATCTATAGATTCAATGCAATCCCTATCAAACTACCACTGGCATTTTTCACAGAACTAGAACAAAAAATTTCACAATTTGTATGGAAACACAAAAGACTCCGAAAAGCCAAAGCAATCTTGAGAATGAAAAAAGGAGCTGGAGGAATCAGGCTCCCTTACTTCAGACTATACTACAAAGCTACAGTAATCAAGACAGTATGGTATTGGCACAAAAACAGAAAGATAGATCAATGGAACAGGATAGAAAGCCCAGAGATAAACCCAAGCACATATGGACAGCTTATCTTTGATAAAGGTGGCAGGAATGTACAGTGGAGAAAGGACAGCCTCTTCAATAAGTGGTGCTGGGAGAACTGGACAGATACATGTAAAAGTATGAGATTAGATCACTCCCTAACACCATACACAAAAATAAGCTCAAAATGGATTAAAGACCTAAATGTAAGGCCAGAAACTATCAAACTCTTAGAGGAAAACATAGGCAGAACACTCTATGACATAAATCACAGCAAGATCCTTTCTGACCCACCTCCCAGAGAAATGGAAATAAAACCAAAAATAAACAAATGGGACCTAATGAAACTTCAAAGCTTTTGCACAGCAAAGGAAACCATAAACAAGACCAAAAGACAACCCTCAGAATGGGAGAAAATATTTGCAAATGAAGCAACTGACAAAGGATTAATCTCCAAAATTTACAAGCAGCTCATGCAGCTCAATAACAAAGAAACAAACAACCCAATCCAAAAATGGGCAGAAAACCTAAATAGACATTTCTCCAAAGAAGATATACAGACTGCCAACAAACACATGAAAGAATGCTCCACATCATTAATCATTAGAGAAATGCAAATCAAAACTACAATGAGATATCATCTCACACCAGTCAGAATGGCCATCACCAAAAAATCTAGAAACAATAAATGCTGGAGAGGGTGTGGAGAAAAGGAAACCCTCTTGCACTGCTGGTGGGAATGTGAATTGGTTCAGCCACTATGGATAACAGTATGGAGGTTCCTTAAAAAACTACAAATAGAACTACCATATGACCCAGCAATCCCACTACTGGGCATATACCCTGAGAAAACCAAAATTCAAAAAGAGTCATGTACCAAAATGCTCATTGCAGCTCTATTCACAATAGCCTGGAGATGGAAACAACCTAAGTGCCCATCATCGGATGAATGGATAAAGAAGATGTGGCACATATATACAATGGAGTATTACTCAGCCATAAAAAGAAACGAAATTGAGCTATTTGTAATGAGGTGGATAGACCTAGAGTCTGTCATACAGAGTGAAGTAAGTCAGAAAGAAAAAGACAAATACCGTATGCTAACACATATATATGGAATTTAAGAAAAAAAATGTCATGAAGAACCTAGGGGTAAGACAGGAAGAAAGACACAGACCTACTGGAGAACGGACTTGAGGATATGGGGAGGGGGAAGGGTGAGCTGTGACAGGGCGAGAGAGAGTCATGGACATATACACACTAACAAACGTAAGGTAGATAGCTAGTGGGAAGCAGCCGCATGGCACAGGGATATCAGCTTGGTGCTTTGTGACTGCCTGGAGGGGTGGGATAGGGAGGGTGGGAGGGAGGGAGACGCCAGAGGGAAGACATATGGGAACATATGTATATGTATGACTGATTCACTTTGTTATAAAGCAGAAACTAACACACCATTGTAAAGCAATTATACCCCAATAAAGATGTTAAAATAAATAAATAAATAAAATAAAGACAGAACTAACTTAGTAAGAAAAAAAAAAAAAACTTTGTTTTCCTGAGAGCAGTTCTATCCTTCACGTTCAACAGCACTTAAGGATTCTTCAAACATTCCAAAGGAAAACTTACAGCCCAGTAGGTTTTTCAGCTCACACATCCCAGGCAACACAGTGGCCACATAAGACAAATATTTCCTGGTATGATTAGATCCGACAATTCATTTACAACAGCACGCCTAATGAGGCAAAACAGCCAAGATGAACAAAGAAAACCCCATGTCACAAAGTGGCAGAAAAATGGTTCAATATAAGTAATTCCTCTTTACAATCCACTGAGACTACATGAGTATAAGTAATTTACTACTCCTTGATCACAAAGCAAAAAAAAGCTGAAACATTAAATTCTAGAAATTTCATAAAAATGAAAAGTTGTAATATCATAAGAAGAAGAGTCAACCAAAAGAGAGGAACTAAAAGGGACATTTTCATATTCAATTTTTTTTTTTTTTTTTTTTTTTTTTTTTAGTTAGCAAGGACTGAAAGCAGTACCTATATAAATGACTGGTTATATGCCTTTAAAAAGGACCCTGTTTGACATGACTATCAGTTAATTCTCTCCTTATATGAACTGAAAGATTGAAGCTGAAATGGCATGTATAGTTTACTCATCTGTAAATTACTACATAAAGAAAAAAAAAGAAACAAGAAAGAAGAAGCAAGACTAAAGAAATAGTAATAAAAGTGAGACAAAATATTTTGCTATATTTGGCTACGCTTTTGAGTTTGGGGTTTCAGGTTTTTTAAAGCTAATATTCAGTGGCAGTCTAAAACATCTGTGTATTGCCATTTTTCCAGCTCACAGGGAATCATAACTTAGTTGCCTTCAACAGTATATTTGCCATAAGAAGATTCCATAGACTGGGTGACTTAAATAACAGAAACTGATTTTCTCACAGTTTTGAAGGCTGGGGAGTCCAAGATCAAAGTGTGGGTCAAATGGATTCCTGGTAAGAGTTCTCTTCCTGGCTTGCAGATGGCCTCCTTCTTGCTGCCCTTGCATAGCAGAGAGAAGGGGAAAGCAGGCTTTCTGGTGACCCTTCTTATAAGGGCACAAATCCCATCATGAGGGCCCCACCCTCATGACTTCATCTAAATCTAATTACTTCCCAAAGGTCCTACCTCCAAATACCATCACACTGTGGGGGTTAGGACTTCAGCATACGAATTGGAATGGTAGGGGGGGACACAATTTAGTCTATAGCAAGCAGCAACACTCCATCTCTCCTCCCACCATACACACACAGAGACATGCACATGGGCACAGCTCCAAGACAGAGGACTAGAGTTTATCTGCTTTACCATCATCACCCAGCAGGGTGTACAGGCCCTTACCTTCCTTCTCCTGTCCTTATAGTGTCCTAGCATGCTGTAAGGGTGTATGTTGGAATAGACCGTGGAAGATCTTGAGGCACAGATGGGCAACACTCCATCTGGTCATCAGAAAAGTTCTAAAAGTCATTGAGTGAAAAATATATTCACTGGCCATAGATTGGAAAAACAGCCCATCTAGTTAGTCCCTGGGCACAAGAAATGGACAGTATTTGGAGGCTGGAGTACAGCATAAGGAAATGATCAGAAATGCAGGCAAAGAATTATGTACCAGGATGTTCACAGAAGCATTATTTAAAATTGCAGAACAAGCCAAAAAAAAAGAAAAAAAAAAATTGGACACAAACCAAATAGCCCCAAATAGGGGATGGTTAAATAAGATGGACTATTAAACAGACATTAAACAACGTGTTTTCAGAATATACTTAATTAAATGGAAAAATACACATAATATACTGTAAAGTTAAAAAATATGCACAGCTATATATACAATATGCTTTAAATCAGTGTCAAATGTGCTGTTTGAAATGAGCTGAGACTTGTGAAAAATACTTAGGACAATATAAAGTAGTTTTCCATCATATTTTAGGCAATGAGGAAAGAAAAGGCAGGAAAAGAAGGATCCTACTGCTTGGAGAAGAGAGCAATTTGCTAACAGACAATAGAATTTTATTTTCCTCCAGCACCAAAAATGATCTTCAAGTTCTAAAAACAGAATATACAATGAAAATATATAAATTTCAACTCTAAATGGTGAAGAAAGCTAGTCTAAAATCGTATCCATTTTTGTGTAGCACCATGTCTATAACACCTGGCGCTTCGGCACATAGTGGTGTCTCAGTTAAAACAGTGACAAACAAATGAATATAGGAATGAAGACACAATAATAAGGATCAAGAGTGGTGGTTACCAGGGGCCGGGTGGGGGGCGGAATGGGAAGATACTGGTCAAAGGATACAAATTCCAGTTATAAGATTAACTTTGGGGATCTAATGTACAGCATGGTGATTATAACTAATAATTCTGTATTATCTACTGGAAAGTTCCTAAGAGAGTAGATCTTAAATATTCTTACCACGAAAAAGGAATGGTAATTATGTGACAGGATGGAGGTGCCAGCCAAAGCTACAGTGGCAACTGTTTTGCAATATATAAGCATATTAAATCAACACATGTACACCTTAAACTTACACCATGTTATATGTCAATTATAGCTCAATAAAACTGGAAAAAAATTTTAAAGCAGGATCAAGGACTTTAGAAAGATTCAGTGGCAGGGACTTCCCTGGTGGTCCTGTTGTAAAGGATCCACCTTCCAATGCAGGGACACGTATTCGATCCCTGTTCGGGGAACTAAGATCCCACATGCTGTGTGGTGCAGTCGAGAAAGAAAAAAAAAAAAATTAATCAGATTCAGTGGCATCTCAAGTTGCTGACAAAATTTACAAGTATGTCCTTGAAGTATTTGTAGATAAGTTTCAAAAAGTCAATGAATCTCTTGAGTGGTTTCAGAAGAGTGTGTAGAGAAGATTTCTCAAGAATTGATCCAGTACACATGAAGATTGATATTTTTGATGCATTCAATCCTGACGCCCAAGGAAATTTTGTAGTAGATTGTCATACAAATGACTAGTGGGAAAGGAATGTGATGCTTCATGTCAAAATCATTTTATATCCTTTCATCCATATGTGATCTTATAGAACTAAGCTTCTCCTGGCAATTGTTTTAATACTTGGTGAAAAAAATTAATTAAAAAAACAGGGAACCATTGGAGATTTTTGAACAGGGAAATACTGTCAGTTCTATACCTAATACACTGGAAATGGAAGAGACCGGAAGCCTAAAGATCAAGCACACGGCAAACTGAAATTTTCTAGGCAAAGACAATAATAGAAGAAAAGCTTAAAATTCAATTTAAAAAGAGGGTGTTGAGAGTAGAGATGTAAAGAGGAAGCCAGAGGTACAACTGACAGACCTACACAGAAGATCAGAAATTGAGAAAATCACAGATTTCAAAACTGGATGGCTAAGTGAATAGTTGTGCCATAACTAGAAGGAAGAAGGTCAGGAGGAATCACACAGTGAGGTGATGCTTAATTCAATTATTGATCAGAATACTGAACGTTCAGTCAAAAATAGTGCAGTGAGATAATGGAACTGCCTCTCTGGAGAAACAAAAATACCCATCTGAGAGTCCTGTGCCTGGGGTGGTGACAGACCCCTGGAGGCTGAGGCCCTGCCTGTGCACATAGCCCCAGGGGCCGGAGCCGATCATCTGTTGTAACTGATATTCAGAATAAAGAGTCTACATCTTCTACAAAAAGTGAACATTCATTTAGTGTTGAGTGTAGTCCGCCCCCATTAACTGTTCCTCTTATCTCGCTGTTCACTGTGTACTAAAGACCCCTCAACAAATAAAGCAGTTTCCCTCTTGAGATTGCCGCATAACACAAAATTTTAAGGCTTTGATTTTTAGTATTCTCTAACTAAGAATGACAGAAAGGTGTGTTGTAGGAATATTTATATCAGAAATAGTAAACGAAAAATTTAGGTTTGGCATTTAAATGTCTATACTTCCATTATTTGAGAAATATACTGGCATAAAACAAACCTTGGGCAATGCTGGGGAGATCAGGTGGCTCCTCATTGGTCTAACGATATTAAATCATAGATTATACACAGACAGTAAAGTGATTGAGAGGTAATTTTGATTTTCTCTTCAGAAAAAAGGGATCAGAGAGATTTTTTTAAAATAATAATCATCAAGTACAGCAATGGCAAACATCCTGAAGATACTGAGTGTTGCAAGCCATTCATGACGTCTATTACATTTTAGGAAAGATAATAAGTCAATACTGCAACCTCAAATATAAACGTACAGAGTGCTAAATCCTCTACCACACTAAACTTCAAAACCCTCAAAGATGATTGTCTACAATAAACAAGACAAAATAGTTTACTTATGGCCCAAAGTTAGACTTTGAAGTTTGCCTTTAAAGAACATATTTGGAAGTAGTTCTCAAAAAGAATGTTACTTATGAGAATGAAAGGAAATATTAAACCCTTTAAAATTTTATTGTTAATCCTCTTTGAAAAATGCTTTTATGACTCTTTTGATATGATATAATTCATAACACTCCCTTTAAAACATAGAAACAACAAAAAACTTCTTTAAAATTAGCAATTCACAAAAAAGTCAGCAATTCAAAAATTCTATAATCCCACAATCTACGTCCATCTCAGAATCATAATACCAAATTGATTATAAGGATTCTATTATTTTATGTACCACAGAGAAAAGAAAACAGACACTGCTACACAAGTTATAACACAACGTTTTTGGTGACTCAGGACTTTTACTACATACTTATTGAAAGGGCTTTTTAATACTTATTGAGGTATAGGTTTTTACCTTATGTCATTCTTAAGCCTACATAAAAATGAAAATATAAGTAAAACTGGTTAGTTAAGGAATGTCTAAAGCTTCCTCCCATTCCAAGTCCAGTCTTTCAAGATACTTTTAAAGTTTTCCCACGCAACACTGCCATCTATGTCATCAAGAGCACTGGCGATGCAGTACTGTCTCTGAAATTGTACTCCAAGTTGCTGGACACTCCATTCTGCAAGTTTTCATGCACAAAGACAAGCAAGGGAAACCCTATTAGGACTACCACAAGAAACAAACTGTTTCCAGAGATGTTAAAATGTGAAGAAAAAATGTAAATGTTAGAATCTTTGAAATATGATATATCTTAAGAGCCAAGATTTGTAAAGAAATTTGGTCTATAGCTCTAGCTTCTTATAGGCATCTTGGAATTTCTTCACTGTTCATCTGTGCTTACAAATCTGGAATTAACTCCACTTTAAAGGGTTAACTCCACTTTAAAGGATTAAGTTAGAGCTTTAAAAAAGAAAACAGCAGCCTTTCTACTGCTCCTTTTACTGTAGTGATGATGTCAGCACCGGCATTTTTACCAGCAGCAGCAAAACCATCATTTTATTTGTACTTACATCTTAGGGGCTATTAAGTTTACATAGAACTGAAATTATCCTATTGTCACATCCCCAAGATTTAAAAAAGTCCTTGGCTTCTCAGAGGTTATAAGTAAATCTAAAAGAGATGACCTTTTTTTGAGAAAATATTGTCTTCTAACTTCAAATGTATAGACTGATTTCTGGAAATTAGGTTCAAATTTTCTGAGGCTATAAACACTGTGTCGAGCATACACTCCTGAAGTAAACATCCTAGGAGTCAGACTAGTATGATACATATGATCAAGGCATTGCTGTGCTCACTTTTGGAAGTTTATACTTAAACCAGAGAAAATCAGCTGCAAGATGAATCTAAATAAATATTATGCCTGAACATATTATGTTATATGTACACTGAAGTTTTCATTTTTCAGCTTTCACAGCAGTAATGGCTCAGATCAGCTTAGAGAATTTCTTTACTTACCAAAATTCTCACAAAGCAGAAAACACAGAAGTGGTTAAATGTTTTCTGGAATTTACATGTAAAATGTGTTTAAATGCTAAATTCTGATCTATGTACCACTGGGAAAATCACATACATCTGAAAATAGATTTTTAGATAAGGAGATTAGGAAAAAAGAAAACAGCAAATAATGTGCTTTACTGGACACTTTTCTTCATGTATATATTTATTATTTCTTTAAGGTATATATGTATTATCGAACTTTGATTAAAAAAGCATGAAAGAAAAGCAACCTGAAATGGGTCAACTGGAAAAAGGGAATTATTAATATAATAACCACAAAACACTAAAAATAAAACTACATTAATGTGCACCTTCATCTCAAACAGGAAAACAGATGTAGCTAGAGGTGATGTTCAAAGTGTTTGATAACTGCCAGGCACAGGCACCAATTAATGACAGTGGCACTGTTGTCAACAACCAAAACGACCTTACCAGTGCCATCAACTGACACCAAGTCACAGTCCACATGAGATATGCTCCACGAAATTACTCAATATCTTAATACATGAAAGAAATAAGTGAAATATTTAAGTTATTTCTTGTTTGTTTACCTACTCCAAGATTTTTGTATTTCTTTGGACTAATCAGTTAACGCAGGGGGCAAATCCTGATCTTGTTTGTTCAGAAAAAAATTGTGAAACTTTTTCATTAATGGGCAAGGGGTGATGCAGACATTGTGACCAGTTACTTGAATTACGAGGGATGACAGAAATATCTGATAGAGGGAGAAAAAAGGAATTCAGAAAAATGACAACAAAGAAGGATGGCCAATGAGAAATTCCCAGTAGCCAGCATGGCCGGAAGACTTTTAAGAACTATAGTCCTGGGCTTCCCCGGTGGCGCAGTGGTTGAGAATCTGCCTGCTAATGCAGGGGACACGGGTTTGAGCCCTGGTTTGGGAGGATTTAACATGCCACGGAGCAACTAGGCCTGTGAGCCACAACTACTGAGCCTGCGCGTCTGGAGCCTGTGCTCCCCAACAAGAGAGGCCGCGATAGTAAGAGGCCTGCGCACTGAGATGAAGAGTGGCCCCCGCTTGCCACAACTAGAGAAAGCCCTCGCACAGAAACGAAGACCCAACACAGCAAAATTAAATTAATAAACTAATAAACTCCTACCCCCAACATCTTAAAAAAAAAAAAAAGAACTATAGTCCTCATTTAACTTGTTTTCTTTGTTCTTTCTGTGTTTAATCCTCCTATATTAACCATCTAACCTAAGACACTTACATAGATAACCTTGTTGTGGTACAGCTTGGGGGAATGGAAAAAAAGAAAAAAACAAACAAGGCTGAGCTTATACCTAAGAAAGAAGCAAAGGAGGAAAAGGACAGAACCTAAAGAAAGTGAAAAGTAGGAATTGAGAAATCTACAGAAGCAGGAGTTTAGAGCAGACTAAAAACTGGCCCACCTTAAACCAGAGTCAATAGAAATATTGGGCAAAGGGGTATGCCTCTCGCAATATTTAAGATGGAAGTTAGTCTACTACATTTGAATGTATACCAAAAAAAGAGGTAATATCAGAAAGCTAGAATACTTGGGACATCTTTGCTTTACTATATAATACTTTACTATATAATAATGTTTGTCATTAGTTTTTTAATTCTCAGTGTCAAACATTATGAGAGCTATTTTTAAATAGGCATTGTTACTTTTCTTATTTCTATTCTTTTAGAAACATACACTTCTAAATTATTCAAAACTTTGACTCAATGTTTTCTAACACCTTGCATCATTTTAAAATATTAAACGTTTACTTCAAATAAACCAAAAAACCTTCTCTCTCATCCTAAAAAATATAGTCAATCATTCAGTGTTATTCTCACTCAAATGCATGGATAAACTGTTACATATTTATGGACCATGTGGATAGAAATATAGAAAAAAGAACATTCTTGATGTCAGTTAAGCATAATCACTTGTATGGACCATAACTGACACTGAAACCAACTTCTTCGTCAATGCCTGTATAGGAGATGGCTTGGAAATGGGCCAACTCTTTTAGCCCCACTTGTGTCAAATCAAACCCTGGGAACCAGTCTAGAGATAGGAATTACGGGATACAAATAAATTTTTTATGTACTTCTTGGATTTCTAGTCTATGCTCAAATATCTAACATAGAAATTCCTAGAATATTGCTATTTAGAACATTTGAGTGAAGTAAGCAAATGAGACAAAAGACTGAAGAATATTATGAATCTCCATATCAGATAACGATCCTTGACTTTTGTGAGGTAATGTATTTGCCAATACAATAGCCTGGAATGCAAGAATTAGGCAGAACAAATAAAGAACAGATATAAAATAGAAAAAAGTTGAAAAGTTGTAGAATCCTAAGTATAACTCCAATCACTGCTGTTTCAGAGGACAGACTTTATAGTCTGAAGGTAGAAAACAAAGTAGATTTTGGTCTCTGAGGGTATTAACAACATGGTATCCATAGAAAAAGTGATACATAAAGTAGGTATCAACAGGCTCTTTATCTTCTTTTGCTAATCCTAAAACAATTCAATTTAACAAAACTCTGCTGATAGAGGCCATTTCACAATTGATTTTTTTTGTATATTGATTTTGTGTCTTGCAAACCTGCAAGATTCACCTATTACATTTTGAATAAATTTAAATACGTGTTTTCTTTTTTTTTAATATGCTGTTTATTTTTTTCTCCAATTATAAAAATAATACATTATCCAAACAGATAGTTTAGGAAGCACAAAAATCCACCCAGGAAAACGACAAGAGCCCCTCCATCCCACCAGCCAGAGAGGTAAGCGCTGCTGGTGTCTGTGACGAAGGCGCACCTGAGGCTGTGCACCGCGTACAGATGATGCCTTTTAAGTCCGAGCAGAAGACAGAAGACCTCACACTAAAAGGAAGGCTCCAAAGTTTCTGCACATAGAACGGTGGCCTTAAAGTCTCCTCCCCTTGACCATTTTTGATGTTGCAGAGTCCCACCCACCCGGGGACACAGGAAGAGCACGTCCCGGCTCCTTGGGGACAGGGCTGGCCTCTCCTCCTCTTAGCCAGACGTCCACGTCCATGGCCACAGGGGACTCCCCAGGGCTCCACAGGGCATAGCGGGGACCTACGGGCAGGGACCCCGAGCCTGTGGGTGCGACCGTGTGTTCCAGAGCGGGCACCAGGAGACGGGGCTGGAGTCCCAGCTCTGCCACCCACTGCCCTTGGACCAGGCAGTCTCTTGGGCCTCGGTTTCCTCGTCTGTAAAACGTGAATAACGCCCACCTCATGGGCTCCTGAAGGGACTAAATAAAACATGAGAAGCATTGGCACATCTCAAGGGTCAATAAATGTCACAGCACCCATCACTCCTTCCCATTAACCTGCTTCGTGTCAACCCTGTGACTCTCATTTGAAAAAAAAAAAAAAAAAAACTGTCCCTCTGAGCGCTGACCAAAGCCCTGAGGGTAAAGAAGAGGTTTATCCTATCCAGAGCCAACGCGAGTCTAGATCTAGCTAGGCCTGCCAGGGAACGAGAACCCATGAGCCAGGGGCCTGGAGCCTGGACCAGAGAAGAGCAGCCCTGCGAGGGCTCTGCCAGGGCCACGTTCACACTGCAGAGCAGACAGGGCCCAACAAAGGACAGGCTTGTGTGGAGGGGCCCCGTGGGGGGCACCGAGGTGACCTGGCAGACCTCGGGAGAATGAAGCCCTTTCACCGGCCACGCTGGAACCCTCCCTGCAAAACAATGAGTCCCCCATCATTGTTTTGCCTTTAATCATATTTTTAAACACTTAACATAACGAACATCTGTTCCCTTATGTTTCGTCTTTGTGCGTCTGTCATCCTCAAAATGAAGTCCGGAACTTCCTGCACTAATTTTAAAGTCGGGCTGAACGTTTAGCAATGAACAAAGATGCTTAAATTTCCCTCTAATTCTGTCTAAGTCTTCATGAAGTTTATCATAAGTAGGGTCATCATAAGGGAATTTCTGAATCATTCCAATCAACGATTCTAAGACCTTCATCTTTTTGCTGTCTTTCTCAGTGGCGCAACCGTGCAGGAGACATCTCCAAGCAAAAGCAAAACCTTGGTAGCACCCAATCTCAGACCCGAGTTTAGCTCCCTGTAACGTGCCATACTGTCATCCTTCAATCATACCCAAACTACTTTCTTCTTCACAGCCTTCCTGATAACCTTCCCCATGCAAACGCTTCCGGGGAGATGAAGTCCGCTGCCGGGGCTGGCCGCGCGGGTCAGGCTGGGTAAGGACAGCACGCGGGAGGGCTCAGCACGCGTCGGGGCTGGGCCAGGGCTTGTGCCTTAAATAAGTTTTTGTAGATTTCACCGGATTCAGAGAAAAACTTGCCATCAGTCAATAAAGACAGTTTTACTTCTTCCTTTCCAATTTGTATGCCTTTGTTGTTGTTTTTTTCTCCCTGTCTAAAACCTATAATATTGAATATAAGTGGTGAAAGCAGAAAACCTTCACTTGTTCATGATCTTAGGGAGGAAAATACTCAGTCTTCCATCGTGGAGTATTATCTAATTGCAGGGTTTTTTTTTTTTTTATAATTCTTTATCAAGTTAAGGAAGTTTCTTTTTACTTCTACCTTTCTGAAAGATTTTTTTCAGGGATTGATATTAGATTTTGTCAAATGCTTTTTCTGCATGTATTGAACTGACCATGTTGTATTAAACTGACAGATTTTGAAATGTTAAACTAACCCTGAATTCCTGGGTTTATCTTGGTCATGATGTATTATCACTTCTATACATTGTTGTGTTTGATTTTTGCAAATTTTGTTAAGACTTTTTGCATCTATGTTAATGACAGATATTGGTCTGTGGTTTTCTTTCCATGTAATGTCTTTGGTTTTGATATCAGGGAATTCCTGGCCATAGGATAGTCTGGGAAGCAGTCTCTCCTCTTTAAATTTTGGAAGAATTTACACAAAATTGGTATTATTTCTTCCTTACATGCTTTGTAGAATTCACAAGTGAAGCTACCTGTGCATTTTTTTTGGAGGGGAGGGGGGTGGTTGGGGGAGGTTTCTAACTAAAAATTCAATTTCTTTAATATACAGGGCTATTTAGGTTATCTAATTCTTCTTGAATGAAAGTTGATAGCTGTTAGGGACTTTGACCATATCATTTATCTTAACTATTAGTATGAAAATATATATAATATTCCCCTATTATCTTTCTTTAATGAGATAAAACTGACATATAACATTGTATTAGTTTTAAGTGTACAACATAATAATTTGATATATGTATATATTGCAAAATGATTACCACCATAATTTAGTTAACAACCACCACCACATTTAGGTACAATTAGTTTTCTAGTGATGATGACTTTTGAGATCTATTATCTTAGCAGCTTTCAAACACAGTATTGCTAGCCATGGCTACCATGATGATAACTGGAAGTTTGTACCTTCTGACCATTTCCTCATATCACCACCCTCCTACCCCTACTCCCTACTTCTGGCAACCACCAATCTCTTTTCTGTATCTATGAGTTCAGTTTTGTTTTGCTTTTTTAGATTCCATATATAAACGAGATCATATGGTATTTGTCTTTGACTTATTTCACTTAAGGATAATGCCTTCAAGACTCATCTATGTTGTCATAAATGGCAAGATTTCATCCTTCTTTATGGCTGAATGATATTTCATCTGTCAATGGACTTAGGTTGTTTCCATGTCTCACTTGTAAATAATGTTGCAATGAACATGGAGGTGCAGATATGTTTTCAAGTTGTTCTCATTTCCTTTCGCTATATACCCAGAAGTGGAGTTTCTGGATCATATGGTAGTTCTGTTTTTAATTTTGGGGGGAACCTCCATACTGCTTTCCAAAATCACTGTACCAATTTACATTCCCCCCAACAGTGCACAAGGGTTCCATTTTCTCCACATGCTCACCAACACTTGTTATTTCTTGTCATTTTAATGACAGCTATCTTAACAGGTGTGAGATCATTGTGGTTATGGCTCATATTTCTCTGATGATTAAGGATGTTGAGCACCTCTTCGTGTATCTGCTGGCCATGTGTATGTCTTCCTCCCTCTTCTCTTTTGAAATATTTGCATAATCTGCAGTGATGTCATCTCTCTTATTCCTGATATTTGCAATATGTATCTCCTCTTTTTTCCTGATCAGTCTAATTAGAATTTTATCAATATTATTATCAGTTTGGGGTTTCATTGATTTTTGTTATTTTGTTTTGTAATTTTTGCTGGTATTTTCATTATTTTTTTTCTTCTGCTAACTTTGGATTTCATTTGTTCCTTTTCTAGTTTCTTAAGGTTAGAGCTAAGGTCATTGATAACCCTCTTCTTTCCTAAAATATGCAATTAGTGTTATAAATTTCCCTCTATGTACTGTTTATCTGCACTCCATAAGTTTTCACTGTCATGTCTGTTTCATTCAGACCAAAATACTTGTTAATTATCCTTTTCATTTCCTCTGAGAGCTTTGGCTTATTTAAGAGTATGTTATTTAGTTTCCAAATATTGATGATTTCTTACAATATCTATTATTGATTTCTTATTTAATTCCTTTGTGGTCAGATAACAAGTTTCATATGATTTTAATCTTTTAAATTTTATTTGAATCTATTTTATGACTCAGCATATGGTTTATCTTTTTTTTAATTAACTTTATTTATTTATTTATTTATTTATTTTTGGCTGTGTTGGGTGTTCGTTGCTACGTGCAGGCTTTCTCTAGATGCAGCAAGCGGGGCCTACTTCTTGTTGCGGTGCACAGGCTTTGCATTGCAGTGGCTTCTCTTGTTGCGGAGCATGGGCTCTGGGCACGTGGGCTTCAGTAGTTGTGGCAGGCGGGCTCAGTAGTTGTGGCTCATGGGCTCTAGAGCACAGGCTCAGTAGTTGTGGTGCACAGGCTTAGCTGTTCCCCGGCATGTGGGATCTTCCCAGACCAGGGCTCGAACCCGTGTCCCCTGCACTGGCAGGCAGATTCTATTTTTGTGTGTGTGTGGTACACAGGCCTCTTACCGCTGTGGCTCCTCCCGTTGTGGAGCACAGGCTCCAGACGTGCAGGCTCAGCAGCCGTGGCTCACGGGCCCAGCTGCTCCGCAGCATGTGGGATCCTCCTGGACCGGGGCACGAACCCGTGTCCCCTGCATCAGCAGGCGGACTCACAACCACTGCGCCACCAGGGAAGCCCTGCAGGCAGATTCTTAACCACTGTGCCACCAGGGAAGTGCCGCATATGGTCTATCTTGATAAATACTTCCTGTGAACTAGAGAAGAATGTGGATTCTGCTATTGTTAGTTGGAGGGTGCTATAAATATAAATTAGGTCAAGTTGGTTGATGATGTTGTTCAACTCTATAATCTCCCTAATATTCTTCTTATTGCTTTAATTATTAAAATGAGTGTTGAAATCTCCAACTGTAACTGTGGATTTATCTATTTCTCCTTACAGTTCTACCAGTTTTTGTTTCATGTATCTAGGAAGTTCTATTATTAAGTACATAAATATTTAGAATTGTGTGCCAATGACACCAAAAAGTGGGATGCTGCTTTAACAACTACCTAAAAACATGTAAATGGCTTTGGAACTAAGTAATGGGTAGAGGCGGAAGTAATTTTGAGGTACATGATACAAATATGGACATTAAGGGTAATTCTGATGAGAGCTCATAAAGAAAAGAGCAGAGCTATAGAGAAAGCTTCCATCTTCTTAGTGAATACATAAATAATCATGAATAGAATCTTGGCAGAAACATGGATGGTCAAGGCCATTCTGGCAAGGTCTCAGATAGAAATGAGGAACATGTTATTGCAAACTGAAGGGAAGGTGATCCTTGTTATAGAGTGACAAAGAACTTGTGTAAATTGTATTCATGGTCTAGTGTTCTGTAGAAGATAGAACTTGCAAGCAGTGAAATTGGATATTTAGCAGAGGTGATTTCTAAACAAAGTACTGAAGGAGTAGCTTAATCCCTCCTGACTACTTAAAATGCCAAAGTAAAATGCCAAAGGAAGAAATAAACTGAAGACGTAATTGTTAAGTAAAAATGAACCAGAACTTGGAGCTCTGAAAAATCTCAGCCTATCCATATTGCAAAAATGAGAAAGCTTATTCTGAAGAGAACACTTAGCGTGTGTCTGAGCAATCATTTGATAAAGAGATCATGAGTGTGGTTCATGAAATGATCAGCCATATCAACAGAGACCAGGAATAAAGATAGGATTAAATCAGCAAAGACACTGCCAATTGAACTAAAGGGGACAGAGAAAGTAGGAGAGAATGAAGGAAGGCTGTCAAACTTCTTGGATTTTACACTGAGCTATTCAGCTGTGGGCATGTATTATTCTTCAAGAAAAGGGAAGGGAAGCAGGACCCCAAAGGTGATTCAGAGATCATCAGGGCTGCCACTCCCACCACAGACCCAGTGTGCACAGGCCCTGGGGAAAGGTAGGACAAGACTGCCTCTACCTTGGTTTCGGTGGGGGGGACCACTGCCTCTACGTAAAGCCCCAGTGTGGTTAGGGCCTCCACAGAAAGCCTTGGCCTTGCCTAGGCACAGGCGTGGGGTCAACCGGATGAGCTGTGAAAGTGACTTTACCACCCCAGTGGGCCAGGAAGATAATGCATTGGACCAAGAAGGATTATTCTTGCACCTTCGCATCTAATGGATTTGCTCTGATAGGTTTTAGACTTCTTTAGGACCCAGCATTCCTCCCTTCTTTCCTATTTCTCCTATTTGGAACTGGAATGTCTATCCTATGTCTGTCCCACCATTGTATTTGGGAAGCGAATGACTTGTCTGATTTCACAGGTTTACAGCTGGAGAAGAATTTTGCCTCAGGATGAACTGTACTTTGAGTCTCATTCATATCTGATTTAGATGACGTTTAGATGAGATAGGACTTTAGACTTTAGAGCTGATGCTAGAACAAGTTAAGAGTTTTAGGGATGCTGGGATGGAATTAATATATTTTGCATGCAAGAAGGACACAAATTTTGGGAGGCCAGGGGAGGAATGTTAGGGACTGAATGTGTCCCCTCCAAATCCATACGTGGAATCCCTAAACCCCCAATGTGATGGTATTAGGAGTTGGGGGTCTTTGGGAGGTAATTAGGTTTAGATGAGGTCATGAAGGTGACGCTCCCATGATGGGATCAGTGTCCTTATAGGAAGAGGGAGAGACACCAGAGTTTCCTCTTTCTGCCATGTGTGAGCACAGCAAGAGGATAGCCATCTTCAAGCCAGGACAAGGGCACCTGATCTTGGACTCTCTAGAGAGGGCAGCCTCTCTAACTGTGAGAAATAAACTTCTATTGTTTAAGCCACCCAGTCTATGATATTTTCCTATGACAACCTGAGCAGAGTAATATGCCCGGTGACATGTTTTGATAGAGATTAGGAAATTCGAAGGTTGGAGCTCGTTACAAAGGTATATAGTAGACTCTCAATAAACCTGTCATACTGAATAAACATGGATTAAGAAGAATTCTCACAGGAATGTAGGATAAGCAAATGTTTTATGGATAAGATCGATGTTGGGAGAGAGGTTACTTTGTGCTGAAATACACAAGAGGTACACAAAGGATTGTTCTGGATCTTACAGACTTTTGTAGGTAGAAAAAAAGTAGGAAAAGGTGTTCCAGGAAGAAAGAATTGTAAGAAAAGAAGTGGAAAATGAGAAGCATGAGGTATATGAGGACAGTGTGTAAATTAAGTTGCTTGCAATGGAAAATCCATGTAGGGAACAGTAAGAGATAACACAGGACAGAGGCATTTAATTTGTATTGGATAGGGACTTAAATAGCAGACCATTGCATTTGAACATTATCATGAAGGCCACTAAAGAATTTTCCAGAGGGGACAGACCCATTATATGAAACATCTGCTACACCCTGATTCATTTCCTCTGCTTCTTCCCCAAAGCTGACTCAACTACTGCAGGCTCAGCCCCATAGCAGTTTACAACCTCAATACCACTATTGGATTAGCCTTTCCAGATATGATGATCCAGCACTGACAGCTGGATTTCCTCAAGCCTACAGCCTCCTTCATCACCAACCAAAACTAAGGTCCAGTGAACTAGGTATAAGCCTGGGGCAATCATGTAGCCAGATGCTGTTGGCTCAATCCATCAGACTGAGTGTATGTCTCTATCTTCCTCTCTCTTTCTGCTTAGATTAGCCTAAAATCCCAGCCCCCACATTCAACCTATTCCATCCCGCCATACACAGAAACTGTAAAACTGGAATCCTGTCTTGAACCTCAATAACCAACAAGGGGTCCCTAATTCTCTGCCTCAGTTATGAAAAGCCCCTTCTTCACCTGATTACTGCACTCTGAACCTGTCCCGCACTGGCGAGGGGTCTGCCCAATGGTAAGATTTTGTGACATGCACTGTGACCTTCCTGACTCCCAATTGCTAGTTAATATTCTTGATTGCTATTCCCCAGCACAGGGAGTGATTCCTGTTACGATCATTGACCATTTACTGCTTGAGCCTGTGAGCTTGACATGGACGAGACCATACATGTAGGTCAGCTTGCCAAGGCTCAGTTTCATCTATTGTATTTCCCTCCCTTTCCTAACTGGCTGAGAATTACCGTAGTCCCAGGATATCTCATAACTATGCCCATCCAAATTTAACATGGGCATCATTCTAGCATTTTAAAAAATCCTTTAATAATTTATCAATATGTAGTGAATAAGTTTCAATATGTACTGAATTCATGCTCCAAATTGAAGTTTCTCAAAAATCTGTCTCACCTTTCCTTTTTAAATTATCTATTATTATGCCACAAAGCTGATTACTGAGCTACCTCCAGAATGTTACTGACCTTCTCCCCGTATCTTGGCTTCAGCTGACAATTCTTTCTTAATGAGGCAAAACCAACTACCTTCCCTCCTAATACTATAATCATATTCTTATTACAAGACCCAGTTGAAATCTTACCTTCCCACCAAAGAGATTTATTTAAGGGCAGCCTCCCTAGGCTGAGGTAAGAGGACAGAATGCTAGGCAGTAGAAGCTACACTAGAAGAAAGTTCCACAAAGGAAGCGACCTCAAACATAATAGACTATAAAGGTCTCTTGAGAGTCAAGCCATAAAGAGCATATCCTTATCCTTTGTCCAAAAGACCTTGTAGACTTTACTTCTTTGTCAGACAAAAAAACAGCTTTTATTATAGCCAAAAAGCATTGTTTATATTACCCTAAATTCCCTTTTAATTAGTTATGGCAAGATCAGAAGCAATGCAAATGAAAATGGCATAAAACACAGCCTATCACTTTTAGAAGTGTTAATGAATGCCCCGTGGATTTTTTTTTTAATTGCATGAGAACAGACAAGGAAATGTCTCCATAAAACTGTTGCTTCTCAGGGCGAAGTGTTAATGCTATGCAAATTAAAATTTGAAAGTCTACTTAACTGAAATCAGCAACACCAAGAGTTGTGCATATGGAAAACACAATTCTTCAGCCCTGAGAAGGAGCTGTCCAAGCTTTGATAGCTATATATATCTCTAGCTTTAGCCATTTAAGGGAATGCTCTAATTTTATGTTGCAAAGTAAGCAAGGAGTTCTAACAGACTTTGAAGAGATTTTCCCTGGTTGGGAACATGATGGGGTGGGGAGGGAGGGCTAACCTGATTTCTCTCCTTGAGAAAATTTCATAAAGGCTAAAGAACTCTTGAGAAGTGGACATAACTGCACACGCATGCCCTTAAGAAACTTTTCATCTAATGTGATTCTTAAATTTCTCCATTAGACAAATGTGATTTCTTAAAAGTTGGAAATGAAATATTTTGTATTTGACTATAGATATTAAGACATATATTAAGTAGCATCCTTATTCTTCTCTTTACATAATTTAAATGTTTAAAAAGCAGTTACATTCCCATTCTTCTTCTCATTCCTTACCACCTTCAGACAAAAGATTTTAACCATGTTACTCTCTGACAGCACCGTTAAAAGAAATCATTTTTCACAGTGTGTGTAATCTTTATAAATTTTAGCTTGGCGTTAACTAAGAGAAAGCCTGAGGCTTTACAAGCTTGAAAAGATATATTGCTCTGTTAAGAACTAATAGATATGTATTATGAATATATTGCTTTGGGTGACCAGCTAGAACACTGAAGAAAACTTAAGAAGAATAGGAGTATTTTACATAAGGAAATGCAAAATCAGCAACTTAAGCTTTAAAATAGCCTTTTAATTTACTTGGAGTAACATTTACTACACGGAGTGATTCACCATTTTTCAGAAGTATATATCAGTTTCATTTACTCAAGAAATATTTACTGAGCATCTGTCAGGTGCCCTCTGTGCAAGAAGCTGTAGAACTTAAAGAAGAAACAGAGACACGTGCTTGACCTCAGAGAGCACCGTCCCACAAGGAAGACCATGGATCTAAATATCGGTGGCATGCTGTGATACAAGCTATTTACAAAATACTATGGGGAATGGAGAAAGCAAACATTTGGGAAGCTGTGATGGTGAACAAAATGGATATTTGAAGAAAATTTCATAGAGATAGTGACCTTTGAGCTAGATAGACCTTGAAAGATGAGAATGATTTCAGAGAAATAAGAGAAAGGTCAGTCTGGACAGTGAGATCAGACTGATGAGACAAGCCAAAGTTGCAGGGACACAATGTACCCTTCAGGGACTTTAAGTACTCTAGTACTATGCTTCTCACAGTGTGGTCCAGAGACCAGCAGAAACAGCATCCCCTGGAAGCTTGTTAGGAATGCAGAACCTCCGCTCTTCTGAATTAGGGTCTGCGTTTTAACAAGATCCCCTGGTGAGCGGTAGGCACATTAAAATTCAAGAAGCACTAGTCCAGAGTCTATGGTAAATGGGAGAAGAATGATGCGAGAGATGAAGATGCAAAGACAGATGGGCGTTCCTGATATATGCCATGAAGTTTATACTGATTAGAAGGACTTAAAGGGTTTCTTGAGCAAAGGAATGATGTAATCTGTGACTTAAAAGACAATTCTAGTAGCAATATGGAGATATGTTTGTGTGGAGAGGGAACTGGACACAGGAATATCAGCTACGGGGCTACAATAACATAAGAATGATAACTGCTATTTATTACATGACTACTACATGTCAGACATCATGGTATAAAGCTTATATTTTACATATGTTATTTTAATATTCCCATAATTCCCATTCTGCCCATGAGAAAAAATGTAGGAAAGGTTTTTAAAACTTTTCCAAAGTCATACAATAAGTAAGCTGCAGAAGAATTCTAACCTCAGTCTAATTTCAGATTTTGAGTTCTACCTCCAAAATCCACTCCAAATCCATCTACTTCACTTTATCTCACCCTAATATATAATACCACCATTTTATGAATTACTGCAGTGGTCTATCAGCTGCCATTCTTGCTTGCTACAGTCTTTTATGCAGCAGCCCAAGTGATCCTTTAATAACAGAAATCCTCTATTTAGTATCAAACATTTAATAAAATGTAATTTTTTAACCATAGCCCACAAATCTCTAATAATTTGGATCCTGTCTTATATCTGATATTTCATCTTGTAACACACTCCGCCATCACCGTATTCTGTCACACTACACACTGAATGACAGTAAGCTTTTTCCCTCTCAGGATTTTGCACTTAATAGTATGCTTTGCTTAGGTCACTCTTGTTTCAGCTCTTTGCATGATGACTGGCTCCAAATCAAAGACAATTTGTTGATCTCAGTCGGCAGAAATCACCTCTCATCCCATGTCCCCGGTATAACTGTTTGCATGCCAGCTGCTGAGACCCTCCCTCCTCTTTCTAAGGGCATTAGAGTATCTTGTTGGCTCCATTCAGTGGCTATTTTCACAACTGAATAAAAGTTATCAGCATAATTTTCCATTTCCCATTTTAGAAACAAAATAGCAAGTCATGGGAGAGTAAGTGGGGAACCAGGGGATAGTAATAATGTATATTAAAACAACTTCCCCTCAACTATAATAATTCTCATTTGGAATTAAGCCTGAAGACCAATAGTTACCTAGCAGCATGCTTTTTCCAAGCTGGTAGAGAAGCTCTTGACTGAATACTACTCAGTAATCTGTCTTCATCTAGGATGTAAGGATGAAAGATCAAGAAGAATGTGCATTAAATTCATATTAAAATTCTCTATGCATACCACTCTGCAATCTAAAATCAGTTTGTGTACCTTTTATCTTATTTGATTACACACTACTCATATGAATTAAACATTGGGCAACCAGAATTCTCTACTGGGTTACTCTCATCACCATATATTCTCTTATTCCTCTTTATATTAAAAAAGAAAAAAACTCTTGAACCCACTTCTCTTCAGAAGCGACCACATTATGTGGTTCTCTTTGCACCAAAACTCCTCTAAAGACCTCTTAAGTCTACTCCAGTCTGGCTTTTGCCTGCACCATTCCACAGAAACTGCTCTTGGCAACTTTGATGAAATTGATTAATTCTTTACAACACCCAAAGTATCACATCTCACACAAGAGGAAAAAGGTAATCTGAATAGTCCTGTATCTATTAAAGAAATTGAATTTGTCCTTAAAAGCCTTCCAACAAAGAAAACTCCAGGTCCAAATATTTTCACTGCTAAATCTACCCAACCTTTAATAAAGAAATAATATAGGGACTTCCCCTGGTGGCACAGTTGTTAAGAATCTGCCTGCCAGTGCAGTGGACATGGGTTCGAGCCCTGCTCCGGGAAGATCCCACATGCCACAGAGCAACTATGCCCGTGTGCCACAACTACTAAGCCTGCGCTCTAGAGCCTGCGAGCCACAACTACTGAGCCCACATGCTGCAACTACTGAAGCCCACGCACCCAGAGCCTGTGCTCTGCAACAAGAGAAGCCACCACAAGGAGAAGTCCATGCACCACAACAAAGGGTAGCTCCTGCTCGCTGCAACTAGAGAAAAGCCCATGCTCAACAACGAAGACGCAATGCAGCCAAAAGTAAAATAAATAAATATTTAAAAAAAGAAAGAAAGAATATAAATTATATACAACTTGTTGCAGACAGTAGAAGAGGAGAAAACATTTCCCAATTCACGTTATGAAGGTGGCATTACCCTGAGACCAAAACCAGGTGAAGGCATTATGAGGAAAGAAAAGTACAGACCAATATCCTTTAGGAACACAGATGTAAAATTCTTCAACAAACTATTAGCAAACCCAATCCAGCAATAAATAAAAAGAATGGTGGATCATGACCAAGTAGGGTTTACGCCAGTATGTAAGGCTGGTGGCAAGATTAGAAAAAAAAAAAAATCAACCAATGGGACTTCCACTTCCATTCAAGACTGAATAAGAGGGGTTAGATTTACATTCTCTCTTCAAACAACTGAAAAAAACAGACAAAATATATGAAACAACAGCACTCAAAACTTTGGATACCAGGCAATGAAGGACAGTGATCCTTCAGAGACAGGGAAAAGTTGAGGTTAGCCCTTTGATTACCTAGCTTACTGCCTGAAAAAAGTTTCCCGCGTATTGCACAGGGAGGGGAATGTCAGACAGAGCCCAGGTATCTCCCTGAGTTAGGAGGCAGAGCTGGGTGTCCAGGAAAATGAAGATGGCTAAAATTTTCATCATAGAGTACTGGAAGGGACAATGTTTTACAAAGAGAGAACTCTTGAGAGCTGCAGAAGTTTTTGCTGAGTATTCAGTGGAGTCCCGATCAGTACATACAAAGTGAGGAAACTACCTGAGGCCAGAAAAGAAAAGATTAGAGCGAGCAGCGTTAGGAGGCCAAACAGGGTCAGGAATAATGTCTGTCCCAAATGTCAGAGTGTAAAATCTCATTATTAAGGGTCATTGTTCAGAGTACTAAGAAGGGTCCTGCCTCACTAGTTGGGGTGAATTAACTCTAGGCTAAATACAACTCTAGTTTCACCTAACAAAGCTTAAAAGCAAGATCCACGTAGGATCAAATGGTTTCCAACTAACTGTATCCTAAAACAAGCTCAAGAATACCTTAAAGAAATACGAAAATAGAAACACCCAAGGTAAAATTCACAATTTCTTTTATCAAATTTTAAAATTACCAGGCATACAAAGAAGCAGGAAAATATAATCTATAATGAGAAAAAAATCAATCAATGATAACTGATACAGAAATGACACAGATGATAAAATAAGTTCACAAGGCCATTAAACCAGTTACAACTGTATTCCATATGTTCAAGCAGTTAGAGAAGAGTTTGAAAGTAAGTAAGACATAGACGATATAAAAGTAGCCCAAATGGAACGTCTACAGGTTAAGATTACAGCATCTAAAAGGAAAAATACATGAGATGGAATTAATAAATTATACACTGAAAAAAAAATTAACAAACTTGAAGGCACAGCAACAGAAACTATCCTAAATGAAATATAGAGAGAAAAAAGATTGAAAACATTAACATAACAGAGTATCCATTAACTGTGGGATGCCTACAAGCAGCCCATATGCATGTAATCAGAGTCTCCAAAAGGCTGGGAGGAGGAAACATTTAGAGCAACAGTGGCTGAAAATGTACCGAACTTGATTAAAATCATAAACACATAGATCCAAGAAACTTAACAAACCCCAAGAATAAGAAACATGGAAGAAAAAAGGAAAAAACTACACCAAGGCACATTGTAATGAAATTACTTAAAACCAGTGCTAAAGGGAAAATCTTAAAAGCAACCTGAGGACACAGACAATACACAGAGACACAAAGATAGTGATGACAGATTTCTTGAAGAAAACAATGCAAGCTAGAAGACAAGTGCAGCAACATCTTTAAAGTACTAAAAGAAAAGTATGATAAACTCGGGGTTCTTTACCCAGGAAAAATATCATACAAAGCAACAAAGTAAAATAAAAACTTTTTCAGGCACACAAAAGCTGAAAGTTTTCATCACTAGAAGACTCACACTACAAAAAATGTTAAAATCTTTCAGGCAGAAGTAAAATGATACCAGATGGAAACCTGTATCTACACAATGGACTGAAGATCATTGGATCTGGTAATCACGAGGGTAAATATAAAGAAAGTTGCTAACATACAAACAGCACATACAACTCAACAACAAAAAAAACAAACAACCCAATTGAAAAATGGGCAGAAGACCTTAATAGACATTTCTCCAAAGAAGACATACAGATGGCCAGTAGGCACATGAAAAGATGCTCACCATCACTAATTATTAGAGAAATGCAAACAAAACTACAATGAGGTACCATCTCACATTGGTCAGAATGGCCATCACTAAAAAGTCTACAAATAACAAATGCTGGAGAGGGTATGGAGAAAGGGAACCCTCCTACATTGTTGGTGGGAATGTAAGTTGGTGCAGCCACTACAGAAAACGGCATGGAGGTTCCTCAGAAAACTAAAAATAGAGTTACCATATGATCCAGCAATCCCACTCCTGGGCATAAACCCGAACAAAACTATAATTCAAAAAGATACAAGCACCCCTATGTTCATAGCAGCACTGTTTGCAATAGCCAAAACATGGAAACAACTTAAAGGTCCATCAACAGATGAGTGGATAAAGAAGATGTGGTACATATATACAATGGAATACTACTCAGCCCCAAAAAGGAACAAAATAATGCCATTTGCAGCAACATGGATGCAACTAGAGGTTATCATACTAAGTGAACTAAGCCAGAAAGAGAAAGACAAATAACCATGATATCACTTATATGTGGAATCTAAAATATGACACAAATGAACCTATCTGCAAAACAGAAACAAACTCACAGACATAGAGATCAGACTTGTGGTTGCCAAGGGGGAAGGGGAGAGGCAGAGGGATGGACTGGGAGTTTGGTATAGGAAGATGCAAACAATTACATTTAGAATGGATAAACAACAAGGTCCTACTGTATAGCACAGGGAACTATATCCAGTCTCCTGGGATAAACCATAATGGAAAAGAATATTAAAAAAGAAGATCAGGAACAAGACAAGGTTGCCCACTCTCACCACTCTTATTCAACATAGTTTTGGAAGTTTTAGCCACAGCAATCAGAGAAGAAAAGGAAATAAAAGGAATCCAAATCGGAAAAGAAGAAGTAAAGCTGTCACTGTTTGCAGATGACATGATACTATACATAGAGAATCCTAAAGATGCTACCAGAAAACTACTAGAGCTAATCAATGAATTTGGTAAAGTAGCAGGATACAAAATTAATGCACAGAAATCTCTGGCATTCCTATACATTAATGATGAAAAATATGAAAGTGAAATCAAGAAAACACTCCCATTTACCATTGCAACAAAAAGAATAAAATATCTAGGAATAAACCTACCTAAGGAGACAAAAGACCTGTATGCAGAAAATTATAAGACACTGATGAAAGAAATTAAAGATGATACAAATAGATGGAGAGATATACCATGTTCTTGGATTGGAAGAATCAACATTGTGAAAATGACTCTACTGCCCAAAGCAATCTATAGATTCAATGCAATCCCTATCAAACTACCACTGGCATTTTTCACAGAACTAGAACAAAAAATTTCACAATTTGTATGGGAACACAAAAGACGCCGAATAGCCAAAGCAATCTTGAGAATGAAAAACGGAGCTGGAGGAATCAGGTTCCCTGACTTCAGACTATACTACAAAGCTACAGTAATCAAGACAGTATGGTACTGGCACAAAAACAGAAATACAGATCAATGGAACAGGATAGAAAGCCCAGAGATAAACACAAGCACATATGGTCACCTTATCTTTGATAAAGGAGGCAGGAATGTACAGTGGAGAAAGGACAGCCTCTTCAGTAAGTGGTGCTGGGAAAACTGGACAGGTGCATGTAAAACTATGAGATTAGATCACTCCCTAACACCATACACAAAAATAAGCTCAAAATGGATAAAAGACCTAAATGTAAGGCCAGAAACTATCAAACTCTTAGAGGAAAACATAGGCAGGACACTCTATGACATAAATCACAGCAAGATCCTTTTTGACCCACCTCCTAGAGAAATGGAAATAAAAACAAAAGTAAACAAATGGGACCTAATGAAACTTAAAAGCTTTTGCACAACAAAGGAAACCATAAACAAGACCAAAAGACAACCCTCAGAATGGGAGAAAATATTTGCAAATGAAGCAACCGACAAAGGATTAATCTCCAAAATTTACAAGCAGCTCATGCAGCTTAATAATAAAAAAACAAACAACCCAATCCAAAAATGGGCAGAAGACCTAAATAGACATTTCTCCAAAGAAGATATACAGACTGCCAACAAACACATGAAAGAATGCTCAACATCACTAATCATTAGAGAAATGCAAATAAAAACTACAATGAGATATCATCTCACACCAGTCAGAATGGCCATCATCAAAAAATCTAGAAACAATAAATGCTGGAGAGTGTGGAGAAAAGGGAACCCTCTTGCACTGTTGGTGGGAATGTAAATTGATACAGTCACTGTGGGGAACAGTATGGAGGTTCCTTAAGAAACTACAAATAGAACTACCATATGACCCAGCAATCCCACTACTGGGCATATACCCTGAGAAAACCAAAATTCAAAAAGAGTCATGTACCAAAATGTTCATTGCAGCTCTATTTACAATAGCCCGGAGATGGAAACAACCTAAGTGCCCATCATCGGATGAATGGATAAAGAAGATGTGGCACATATATACAATGGAATATTACTCAGCCATAAAAAGAAACGAAATTGAGCTATTTGTAATGAGGTGGATGGACCTAGAGTCTGTCATACAGAGTGAAGTAAGTCAGAAAGAGAGAGACAAATACCGTATGCTAACACATATATATGGAATTTAAGAAAAAAATAAATGTCATGAAGAACCTAGGGGTAAAACAGGAATAAAGACACAGACCTACTAGAGAATGGACTTGAGGATATGGGGAGGGGGAAGGCTAAGCTGTGACAAAGTGAGAGAGAGGCATGGACATATATACACTACCAAACTTAAGGTAGGTAGCTAGTGGGGAACAGCCACATAGCACAGGGAGATCAGCTCGGTGCTTTGTGACCGCCTGGAGGGGTGCGATAGGGAGGGTGGGAGGGAGGGAGACGCAAGAGGGAAGAGATATGAGAACATATGTATATATATAACTGATTCATTTTGTTGTAAAGCAGAAACTAACACACCATTGTAAAGCAATTATACTCCAATAAAGATGTTAAAAAATAAAAAAAAAAAGAATGTATACGTGTGTATAACTGAGTCACTGTGCCGCACAGCAGAGATGGGCACAACACGGTAAATCAACTATACTTCAATAAAAAAAGAAAATTTTTAAATTATTATTTTATTATTATTAATCTTTCAAATATAATCAACCATTCAAAGTAAAAATGGTGACAATGTATTAGGTGCTTAATAAGATATCTAGAAGTAAACTGTATGATGACAGTAGCAAAAAGGCAGAGAGTAAAGTAATGGAAGTATATTATATTTATATTCTCATTCTGTATGTAAAATAGGTTATCACTCGGAGGTAGACTGTGATAAGTTAAAGCTGTATAATACACACTCTAAAACAACCTAGCAAGTAAGATGGCCAAGAGTTACAGCTAATAAGCTAACTATGGAGGTAAAATGGACTCCAAAAAAAGTATACAATTAATCCATTAGATGACAAAAATAAAAAAGAGGGAAGAGGAATACTGTGCATATTTGATATAACAAATTAATTTTGGAATTTCACAATATTAATTTCTTGCTCTTAATGCACTGACTTATATTTACAAAGATATGATTTTCTCTCTACCTGCTATATTATAATCACTTCAAATGTCACAATCAGTTACATAAACATGTAAATCAACACATTTTCTTATGGACTACATTATATTCTAAATTATATTTGTTTCCAAGCCTAACCCAAGATTCTTTTTTTTGCATCATTCTCTAACATTCTCAAGCAATTCTCAGATTGTTATCTCTATAGAAAATTAAAAATATAAGACAGATATGTCAATGCCTCATAAAACAAAGTGGGAACATATCTCTAATTTACACCTAGCCTCCACATAATATGGTAGGAACATTCTTCAGTGGCATGAAGAATGCTAACAAATGGTCATTTCCATTTTCTGTTCTATAATTCAGACTGGAGGGGAAAAATCATGAAAGTTAAATGGAGGAAATTTGATTTGACCTTTGTAACTAAACTTTCTGTTATCCAAATCTGAACGTCTTCACTGACTAGTAGGTTACCTATATAGCAGAAACAATTATCATCTGGGATGAGACTAGATGTGCTACTGGTACTTTCCTCTGATGATTGCTCTGTCTTCTGAATCAGCTGCCTCTGAGCTAACTAACTACCTCAGCCTTAAAAGTGGGGGTGGACTGGGGGGCACTGAAATTACCTCTCACCTGCCTCTTTAAGATGGACAGAGGATATATATCTACTGGGAGGGAGTTCCATGTACCTGGCTTCAGGTTTTATGTAGAAGTTCATCTACTGAAGTAACTAACCTTTCTGACTTCTGCTCCAACCAGGTGAGGAATGATGTACCTGACTGGAAAGTTTGGGGGAATCAACTGGGCCATTCAATATAAGCCGTTCCTCTTTCAGTGACAATCTGACCTCGGGAGCCATGTACAGCTCTCTGTGATGGAGTAAGGGACCTGCCATAAGAGTGAGGCTTGTGTTGTCAGCTGTGCCAGTGGCAAGGTGGGTAACCGTGTCTAAATTGGGGGTGCATACCTATTTGGCCATAGATCTTAAGAAATCCAAATTGTTATTTAACTAGGCAAAATTAGTAGACTTATTAATGAACAAATAACAACTAGTGGAGGCCTATATTATGAAAAGAATAAGTTTCATTTTGGGGTTAAATAAGGTAGAAACAACACTCAGTGAACACATGGAAGCCAGAGACTAAGAGTTTAATTTAAAAGGACAATCTCTGGAGTTCTCTGATTCTAGAAATCAGCTTTCTTTTTAATAAAAGTGATATATTAAGTGATTAGTTTCTTCTCTTGGGAGCCTACATCTGTCTCTATATTGGTTCCAGACTCAGGATGGGGAGAAGGGATGAAATACTTATTGATCCACTCAGACTCCAACATCTTGGTAAATGGGCAGGCAACCTTGAGAAATAAATAAGAAATGGATGAGGGAGGGGACAAAATATCACGGGAAACCAGTGTTTTGATCAAGGCTGGGGCTTCACTGTGTTAGGCCATGTGGGTTTTCAAGCCTGAGTGGGGCACAGAGTCAGACAGGTAACTTGAGACTCTTTTGGCAGCTTTGGCTGACCTTGCAGGTGTAGCTGAGGCAGGGATTAAGTGTTTTTCGGCATTGTTGGGTGGAATAATATTTGCAGCTTTTATTGTGTCTCTGAGCCAATTCTTCAGACCTGCAGTGTGAAGTCCAAGAGTAGATGTATGGCATGGCCTTAAGACGTGGCTACTAGGTAGGCCTTGTCCACTTCCAAGATGTGTCACCTGCTCTGGGACCCTCAGGTCACTGTTCTTGGTGTGAGCCCCACACAGCAACAGAATGGGGGGGAAAGCTCTTTAGAGAGAGGAAAACTGTGTCTTTTCCACATGGTCCATTCGAGTCAAAGAGTCTTTAGTAGCAGATGAAAATGCACCCCAGAGGGTTCTGTTGCCTACACGAAATAAATGAAGAATGTGAGCAAAACAGAGGAAGTTATGAAGAGTTCTTTGACAATGATTATAACTACCTATGGCACTTGAAAGAATCATCTGGGCCCTATGGGCTTAAATTCAAAATACCTTCAGCGTAACAGGAGAGATGAGAAAGAGGAAACTTTAATAATTCTAGGCCATGGATTTACTTTGCCTTAATCAGAGTTTGCATCAGAATTTAAGGAAGGTATTGAATTGGTAAATAAAACAGCTGCTATTTTGGGTCCTCAACTGGATTTGGATCCTGACGTTGTTGCAGCTCTTGGTGATGATTTCGACTTTGTTATCCAGCATCTATGTGAAAATGATTTTATCCTTCAGGCTGATGAGGAACAAGAGAGGAAGAGGGAATAGATGGAAAGAAATCTAAAGCTGAAAATGGCAGTGAGTGGAAAGATATGGATGGGAAGTAAAGTGATAGGGAGGAATGATGACTATGATTTTTTTTTTTTTTTCCTTTTTGTGGTACGCGGGCCTCTCACTGTTGTGGCCTCTCCCGTTGCGGAGCACAGGCTCCGGACGCACAGGCTCAGTGGCCATGGCTCACGGGCCCAGCCGCTCCGCAGCATGTGGGATCCTCCCGGACCAGGGCACGAACCCGTGTCCCCTGCATCGGCAGGCGGACTCTCAACCACTGCGCCACCAGGGAAGCCCAATGACTATGATTTTTAAAGCCCGTTCGCAAATGAAGATGATTTCGTCTGCCTGTGCAAACCTCGTGAAGTACAGGAAGCCATTTTTTTAGGAAGAAGAAATAAAAGGTCACTTCATAGAGAATTCTATTACTTCCTCAGTCGCGAGAAGAAATGAGCAGCTGACCCTACATGAGCAGTTTGAGAAGTTTTATGAGCAATTAAGATGATAACAAGATTGGAGTGCCAGATAATGCCAAATTGGAGGGTTCCATTCATGTATCAATAGATAGCAATCGGTTACATGAAGTTTTTAATGACGAATGCAAAGAGAAGGCAGAGAATTGTATGAAGTTGAATACACTTTAAGACACTGAGGATGAAGGTCTGCCAGTTAATGATATTGATGAGTCTGAGGAAGAAGAGATGGTTTCTCTAGTTCTAGAAGAAGCAAAAGAGAAGTGGGATTGTGAATTCATTTGTAGCACATGCTCACATTTATTCAACCATCCTTAGCTTATCAAATATTAACCAAAGCCCAAACAAATCCAAGTATTTAATAGGACAGGAATACCTCTCAATGGCTTACCAAAGAAAGGACTCACAGCAAAACAAGTTAATAAGTGCAGATGATTAATGGCAATGATCTACTTAAGGTATCAACTCAACCACGCTCTAAAAATGAAAGCAAAGAAAATAAAAGAGCAAGGAAGCAAGTTATAAAAGAAGAGCACAGGGAACAGAGAGCAGAGAAGAAAGCTAACAAATTAGCCTTCAAACTGAAGAAACGAGAGCAGGAAAACGAGTGCTGCATTTGAAGAATGTTGAGGGTCCAGAGTTATAAAAATGGGACATTTAAGAAAAGGCACATCCCCCATTAAGGACTCCTCATTATGTTCAATCATGAATTACAATCTTCAAATGACAAAACTCTGCAATTTTTATTGATAGGTACTGAAAAAACAAGTGTAGTATTTGAACTAATTTTATAGCTCAATTATAAAATAATTGTAGAACAAGTTTTCCCTGCTGACCATCATGTACATCCTGTCATAGTTTTAATTGTAATGTCTATTTACGTTGTTTTGAAGGTTTAATTAAATTTAATGTTATGCTATAAACTTTACATTATTGCTAAAATAAATAATTTCATGAATGTGAAATGTTTGGATAAATTATTAGAAAATATCTTCATGACTTAAATCCAAAGGCAACAAAGTTCCATAAGGGCCATGATACTAATGGGTGGAGTCTTAGTTTTAAATTCCTAGTGCAGGCCCTCAATGGGCAGGTGTAATTCAGCTGCCCTGATAACTTTCCTTCTTATTCTGCTTTAAACTATACTCAGGGCCAAGGAGAAATCTGTGAAAGGGTTCACTTTAGGAGTCATGCAGCTTTGCCTATGGCCTCAAAACTCACCCTCTCACCACTATAACACAGACTGTCTTTAATACACAGATTCTGATGGTAGTTTTAGATATGAGACCCAAACTATTATTTCACCAAGGGAAGAGTGATAGATTTTATCAATGAACAACTAAAAATGGAGGAAGCTGTTATAATAAAAATACTATTTCATCTTCTTTTCTTAAGGTAAAGAAACAATCCTGAAAATAAGGCAACAAAGCCTAAGAAAGTGATTTAACAGGGATGTTTCTGGAACATTCTAAATCTAGAAATCAGATATGCTTTAGAAATTAGGAAGAAATGGGGGACTTCCCTGGTGGTCCAGTGGTTGGGAATCCACCTTCCAATTCAGGGGACATGGGTTCGATCCCTGATGGGGAAATGGGATCCCACATGCTGTGGGGCAACTAAGCACATGCACCATGCCTACTGAGCATGCAAGCCACAACTAGAGAGCCTGTGCTGCAACTGCAGAGCCCATGCACTCTAGAGCCTGCATGCCACAACTAGAGAGAGAAGCCTGTGCACTGCAACGAAGAGCCTGCATGCCGCAGCTGGGACACAACACAGCCCAAAATTAAATAAATAAATAAATATTTTAAAATATATAAATTAGGAAGAAATGGGAGTGGTTTGAAAAAGATGCCTGAGTCTTATTCGCAGAATTGGAAAATTTTCAGAATAGTAACAAACAAAGAAAAATAGTATCATTAAAATAGAACTAGAAGAAGGTCTGAGATCTTAAAGAGGCAGGTGAGACACAGTGAAAAGGGACATGAAATGATTTCTCTTCAGAGGCCAGGCTAGAAAGACATAAAAAAAGGTATGCCCTAACGGCAGTTTTTGAAAACCCCCAAAGCAGCTCCAGATTACAAACTAGCTCTGCTAGCCAGCTTCAAAGATGCCCTCAATGTTCCCAGCCTCATAATATTCACGCCCTATATAGTTTCCTCCTATTTTGTATCTGGGTTCGTTGGTGTGACCAATGGAATAAGGCAGAAGTGGTAGGTTACTTTTAAGGGTAAGTCATAATAAGATATTGTAACTTTCTTCTTGCTCTCTCTCTTAAATCACGTTCCCTGCTGAAACCAGCTGCCATGTCGTGTGAACACTCAGGATGCCCTTTTAGGCCAATATGCAAGGAACCAAAACCTTCTGCCAAAGTCGGTGAGGAACCGAGATCCTGCCAAGAACCATGTGAGTGAGCCATCCTGGAAGTGGATCTTCAAGCCCCAGGAAAATGGTCAGACGATTGCAGACACACACACAGAAAAAGACTAAAGAAAATGTCCATCTGTGGGGTGTTGTAACCATGAATGGTTTTTGTTTTCTCTGTAATGTTTATATATTCAAAGTTTCTAAAACTAGCACTGTTTTAAAATTTAAGATTAGAAAAGGCAATGATATAAGTAATAGGTATGGAGGGGCATGTATGGCCAAGAGCATGGCTTGAACAAAGGCACAGAACCAGACAAGGATGAGTTAACAGCTGGGTGAGATTGGCGACCCCCCAGGAGAGCCTGAAACTAGGACTCGATGCAACTGATCCAGTACAGAAGTGGAGAGGTGAGACCAAGAAGGGAAGGAAAGCAATACTAATGTGTTCAACAGTAAGATACCAGAGTGGGCAACTGGAACTCAAGTCCATTGGAGACTTCTGGGGGATCTACCCAAAAGAGAAAACAGCTGGGGAATTTAATCACCAACCCTCTTTGTCATTGGTTGATGGCTTTACAGCGATGTACAGCTCTTGCAAACTACCTTATACCTAGACTAAAGGCAATCCTGCAGCCGAGGTGCTCATGGTAAGAAGTGTACAGGAACGCAGAGGATTGGGGAAAGACGGTCACACACACAACGAAGAGTCTGCTAATCTGCCACATGAGCAAAGGATATATGTGGGAGGCACTGGCCAGTGACACTGGGAGGATAGACTGGGATTGGCTTGTGGCTTTCTAGTCCTAAATAAAGAGTTTGGACTTTATTTTACGAGCACTTAAAGAACTAAAGAGTTGACTTAAAATAATTTTTATTATGCAAAATTTCAAACATATATAAGATTATAAGGAACAGTATAGTGAACCTCCATGTGCCCATCAACTAGTCTGAGTAAGCATCAACTCTGGCCTATCTATCTACACTCCCATCCATGTTTTCTCACTCCATATGAGTTGAATCAAATCCAAGTATCATATCAATTATTCATAAATACTTCAGTATGTATGCATAAAAGATAAGGGCCTCTTTTCCTTTCTAATACAACCTCAAAACCACTATCAGATCTAAAAATAATAATTCCTTGGGACTTCCCTGGTGGTGGAGTGGTTAAGAATCCACCTGCCACTGCAGGGCACATGGGTTTGAGCCCTGGTCTGGGAAGATCCCACATGCCTCAGAGCAACTAAGCCCATGCACCACAACTACTGAGCCTGTGCTCCAGAGCCCCAAAGCCACAATTACTGAGCCCACATGCCACAACTACTGAAGCCCATGCACCTAGAGTCCATGCTCACAAGAGAAGCCACTGCAATGAGAAGCCCGTGCACTGCAACGAAGAGTAGCCCTGGCTTGCCGCAACTAGAGAAAGCCAGTGTGCAGCAAAGAACACCCAACACAGCCATAAATAAATAAATAAATAAATTTATTTTAAAATTCCTTAATACCATCAAATGCCCAGGCAATGTTCAAATTATTAATTGAATGAAAGTTTTTAAGAGAAAAATTCTGTGGGAAAAGGTACTCTCATACCAGTATACAAGATGTATTAAAACCAAAAGAACCAGCAAAGAGAAGGGGGAGTATAAATGCTATCACAACAGGACAGACATGAGAAAGCCAAGGTGTGAGCTAATGTGATGGTAACTGGGATAAAACATGGACCCTGAATGAGATAGAGACCTGACAGGACTCAGTGAAAGCAAAGATAAAGGCGGCACAAACGTAACTGCCGGGACGCAGAGAAGCACAGGAGACAATTGACGTAGGATGAAAGATGATGAATTTAGTCAGAGATCTATTGGCTTTAAAGATGAATATCTGGTTGGAAATGTAGAGAGACTACCTGGAAGATGCAAAACCATGGTTTGAGGGAGAGATTGGGATTAGGGATTTAGATATGAGAATCTCAGAGGTTATGGGTAACTGAGAGAAAGTGTATAAAAGAGAACAATAGTAAAGGGCAAGACAGAACTTCATGCTTGCCTTAAAGAACTAGAAATTAAAACAAAAGCCATGAAGGAAGACAAAAATGGAACAATCAAGGAGGTGAGAAAGAAACGAGAACTCATATTTATCACAAAAGCCAATTTCAAGAAGGATGAAGAATCCCGAAATATAAAAGGTATAGGAAAATACTCTGGGGACTCCAAAGTGCATTAAATGCTCCGAAGTATTCTATCATATATTCTGCAACTCAAGAGTTCCCATCGCGTGCCAAAGACTGTGCTGGAGGTCCTGGGGATGAGATGGAAAATCTGGCTCAGACCTTTCCTTCTTGGAGCTAACAGTATAGTGAGAGAAGCAGTTATTAATCAACTGATTGTGCAAAGAAGTAATTAGCAACTGCAATGAGTGCAATATGGGGAAATCCAAGACTGTAGGAATGAGAGTGCACATTAGGAGAATCTGATCTATTCTGGGAGAGTAGGGAGGATAAAGGATGGTTTCCTTGGAATCTTGAATATATTTGATAGCCACATCTGCAGGAATTCTCTAGCATTGTTATTGGACTTGTTTGTAAAGAGTGACATCATTGTTTTTGCCATTAAAAAAAGAACATGAAAACATGTCATCCACATTTCCTAATGAAGTCAACTAGACCTCATTTTGAAGGAAGGAGGACTTTAAGAAGTTTTTATAATAGGTTCCTTGTTGAGACATTTTGTACAAATGTTTACAAAGAAAAGAGACATCATCAAAAGCAATGTGTAGGAACATTCTAAATTACTTTTAATAAGATCTGACATATGAGTGTCATAATGCAAAATGTGTATTTTGCCTTCAATTTCTGCCATAAAAATATTTGTCACAATTGAAACAAATATTTTCTTTTGGAAATCAATATTTTGGTTCTCAGGGCTCAAGCAAAGGTTTTGTTTGGAAATACTTTTGTTCATACTTACAGTGAGGACAGAGCTCTGCAACAGTAGAATACCATGCCAGCAAACACTGATCATGCCTTTACTGTATTCCTACACTGCTCACATCTGATGAATTCATATATGTAAAGTTACCTCCAAAGAGATGAAAAGCAAAGGCTTTAAGACCTCATCTATGCAACAAATAGTAAACTTTAAAGTTGATGTATCTAAGAATTAAGAAATCAAGCTCAGAGATTTGAGTGGTGCTCAGATGTTTTAGAAAACACTTGGATGCAAATTAATCATTAAAATATCCTTGGAATTCTCTTGGGATTGTTTTATTATTATTGGAATATTATACTTCATTATTTTTAAAATCAAAAGTCAGACTTCTTTCAGAAACCTTCCTTGAGAAATAGGCCAAGCTCAAAAGTATCAAAAGTTTATTGATGTGGTTTCAGATTTCACATTGCAACTAGTCTCTAACAAACTATTACTTGTTGACATTTGGTGTAATATTAAAGAAGAATAGCCACAATTAGCTGAAAAAGTTATTAAAATTATCCTCTTTCCAACTACATATTTGCATGAAGCCAAGTTTTCTTCATATACTTCAACCTAAATACCATATTGCAACAAATTGAATGCAGAAGCAGATAAAAGAATCCAGCTGTCTTCTATTAAGGCATATATTAAAGACATTTACAAAAATGTAAAACAGTGCCACTTTTCACTACTTCTTGTTGTGATTCTGAAAAATCTATATTATGTATTTTAATACGTAATTGGTATTCATTATTATTTTAAGTGAATTAATAAATATTTCAAAGATTTCTCAGATTTAATATCTAATATGATAAATACTCATAGATATAAGCTACATAAACAAAAGCTCTCTGGGGGCCTTCAATAATTTTTCATAGTGTAAAAGCGTTGAGAAATCCTGGATAGATACAATTTATGTTTACCATGTTTGCTGTTTGTTATTTGGGGTCATTCCTGGGATGCTTTAATGTACTCCTTAGAGTTTACAGTCATTAAAGTATACCTTCCACTGAGTGGTTTATTTCAACAGTATGGACAAATAAGCAGTGCCAAGGAAAGAACAGGGTATTTACCCCTACAGGTTTTACATATTTTCAAGAGAAAAGAAAAAGTTATTGTCAAACTATATTATAAAATTATTATCAAGGGACTTCCCTAGCAGTCCAGTGGTTAGGACTTCGCCTTCCAATGCAGGGGGTGAGGGTTTGATCCCTGGCTGGGGAGCAAAGAGCTCACATGCCTCACAGTCAAAAAACCAAAACATAAAACAGAAGCAATATTGTAACAAATTCAATAAAGACTTTTAAAGTGGTCCACATCAAAAAAAAATCTTAAAAAAAAATTATTGTCAAATTACGCATCACCTATGCTGGAATTGTATGTTTTTTTGAAACTGAAAATATTTATGTTTTTCCTAACAATAGAAGAATCATAAAGCCTATACTATACAGTAAAGATTTAATAAGTCACCCCAAATCTACCCATCACCCAAAGATATACATTTCACTATATTTTCTTTCAGACTTTCCTTTCATACTATAGTGAATGTGTGTGCCTGTCAAGGAAGAAATAATCCATATATAAATTTAGCTACAAGAGTTCCATGAAAATGAAGAATTTCAACTTGGAAATCTCTGGATTCTGAAAATCATTGGGATCTGAGTAAGAAAGCTATTGTATAAACCTAAGTGTATAAACCTGTGTTAATTTCATTAACTTAAATGTATACTGCTTGATATGCTATAATAATTAAATTAAGTTTAAAATCTAAAATGTAGCTGAGGGCTTCCCTGGTGGCCCAGTGGTTGAGAGTCCGCCTGCCGATGCAGGGAACACGGGTTCGTGCCCTGGTCCGGGAAGATCCCACATGCCGCGGAGCGGCTGGGCCCGTGAGCCATGGCCGCTGAGCCTGCGCGTCTGGAGCCTGTGCTCCGCAACGGGAGAGGCCACAACAGTGAGAGGCCCGCGTACTGCAAAAAAAAAAAAAAAAAGAATCCACCTGCCAATGCACAGAACACGGGTCTGATCCCTGGTCCAGGAAGGTCCCACATGACGTGGAGCAGCTAAGCCCATGCACCACAACTACTGAGCCTGCGTGCCACAACTACTGAAGCCTGTGTACCTAGAGCCTGTGCTCCGCAACAAGATAAAGCCACCGCGATGAGAAGCCCGGGCACCGCAATGAAGAGTAACCCTGGCTCATAGCAACTAGAGAAAAGCCTGTGCGCAGCAACGAAAACCCAATGCAGCCAAAAAGTTAATTAATTAATTTATTTAAATGTTGTTTTTTAAAAAACAAGGCCTGTATTTAAGAAATCTTGTTTCATTGCATCTCTAGCTTATCTACCAATTTAGCCTTAAAACTTTACTTAAATATAATCCTATACATTTACCAACAGTTGTGTGAAAGATAAGAAGTAATTAGCAATAAATGTTTCTTAAAGACCATCTGCTTTCAATTTTTCCTAAGACGTTTTTATCAACCTTCACTATAAAAAATATTAACTTTCCACAAATTAGGCATGTTTGCAACAATTTTTAAGAGGGGAGAAAAACTAGTAGAACTGACCATTATACAAAAAGTTGAATGGTAACAGACAAAATACGTTGGAGAATGCTTTTTTTCTTAACTACCTCGCAAACGTTTCAATGCCATGCTTTTAATTATATAATCTGCTCTCCTAAAAAAGGCAATAGGCAATTTGGGGCCTCCTGAATTATTTTTGTATCACTTTCAGGCATCACTGATAAGTTCCAGCAATCACATTTTGAACAATGATTATCCAAAATAGTTTACTGAGGGCTTAGAATTTTTTTTGTTTTACCATATTGAAAAGTATCTCACTACATTTCACTATCTTAGATCAAATGGAGTTGTGAGCAAAATTAAGTCAATTTATAGTTTTAACTTAATACACATTGCTTATAAATTTTAATTTTTAATTATTTCTTCTTGATTTCACAGTTGCCTCACACTGCCCATATGCATAGAGCATGGATATGAACTGAAAAGGCACCAGACATGAAAAAAGGCATTCACAAACTAATATAAATGCAGTCCAAATAACAAATATGAGAATCATGTTAACATTGTATTTTCAGTCTAAAAAAATATTAATCTAATAATTAAGTTATTGTCATTGATGAGCATACTTAATGAACATGAGGAGCACCTACTAAAACATATACACTAGTTTTAGATGTTATCAAAATCACAGTGTAATTCAAACGGGTATTAAAATTTTGGACTTAAAATAGCTCCATTTATATGCACGTAGATGTTCTCCCAGGCTGTAGAAAGTCCTCACCATGTTCATTTTAAGATGGATATATACAGCATTTACTTCAGTTCACAAAGTGTGGGCATCAAACAATCTACAGAAGCTTTTTACAGGGTTTAAAAGAGTTCTAATCACCCATGCCAACTGCACTCCTCTCTCAACACAAAACTGCCTTTGAAACCAAGCATTCATTTGCTAAAACAAGGCATCTGCTGTTAAAGAGATTGATTATCCTGGGGCCTGACCTAATTGGGAGATTAGATATGGTTCCCTACTCTGGATGGCATGGTTTATAGAGAGAGAGAGAAAAAAAAGAACAAACTTCTTTGGAACTCCAGTGCGCTTTTACTTAATTCAAATTTTCTTTAAATAGAAAACAAACAGTATTGCAAAGCAGTATTCACCAGTATTGTCAGGTTGGTGAAACTGGTATATTATGAATTATGAATTCACTGAGTTTATCAGGTCATTTTGTTAGTAACAGGTACATATCCACTTTCATCACATAATCCAAACACTATCAAAAAAATGACTTTTTTGTCATATCCCACTGAGTTAAGATCACTATATAGTGGATACACACACACACACACACACACACACACACACACACACACAAATCTGGCCTTTTACTGATGGTATCATTTCAGTTTTTTCTATAGTCAGTTAGGTATCAGTTTTTCCCCCAAACACAGACATCACCTCATTGCTGTGGCTAATTGCATTTTTCTTCCTAGCCTTTGACAACGAGACCTTTGTTAATGCTATTCACCAATATATCAGACTCGGGTCATCCATCCAAAACATGACAAAAGACCCAGATGCTCATGTAAATTGCACTCCCCAAAAGTACTGCCCTCTTCCTCCATGCAGATGCAGATCCATGACCCCCTTCCATTTTTGTTCACTCTCTTTGTTTTCACTTAATCTGTCATGGTTGGAAAAAGTATTTATTCATAGACTTTACGAAACAGTATGCTTTGTTTACTCAATAAATCAAATAATCAGATAATTATGAAATTAGATACAATTTTCTATACAAAATTTAACAATTGCTTATTCCAGTTGAACTTCGAAATCAGATCCATTTTCCAGAATAAAGACTTCTTTCTACTCATTTTTCACTCCTTCTTGAACTCTCAAGATAAAACTGAGTTTGTCCTCTTTTACTGAAGGAAAAAGGTTTCAAGCAGAAGAGCAGGACTGAATCTTTCATAAATTACCTCAGAATTAAAAAGTTAATTTAACTACTTGATGCTTTCTTATTGCTTTCAGTAAAATTGCATTAAGTATTCATTACTCAGAATTTCTACTTTCTAAAATACTTTCAAGAGACTTAGAAACTATCAATACTATAATGATGCTTTTAAAGGGAGATTATTATGGGTTCAAATGGCATCAGGATCATACTATGTGTGTAGATATATCTATATTACAGGATCCAGACTTCTTTCTATTCATTTTCACCCTTTATATATTTTCATCTCATATATTTTAATATCCACTATGTTTTAGATACTAAGTCACAGTAAGAGAAGGCAGAAATAGATAATTTTTTAAATAAAAAACAATTTATCCAATAGCAATCAACAGCAATATTTTGGTATTTTAAAGAGAGTAAAAAAATCAAATTAAGGTATATGAATTTCTGATCTCAATTTTAAAGGTTTTCAAATTTAATTAAAATTGAGTGAAAACTTAGTAAAATGGTAAGAAACTTCTAGGGTTCCTGGAGCTACTATGCAGTCACAAATACAACCACACTAAATTTACTATGCTCATCTGTTGGTCATGATACCAAAAAGAAAGGCAGAAATACTTTATTGAACTTGTTTAATAAAATATCAAACACTAGTAACCATAGAAAGCTTAGCAAATATTATGGAATATATACGCAACGTTAGGAATTGAGTGATGCAGGCCATCAGTTTATTGGCATTCTCTGTGATGAGGCTGAAACGTGCAGGCCTCTCTCTCTGAATCAAGACAGAGAGCAGGACAGCTTATACAAAAAGAGCAATGGAAGACAGGGCACACAAAGCCAAGAGGCAGGATAGGAGATTCTTTAAATGACTGAAAATTTGGAGGAGTTAAAGAACCAGAAATCAAAGACACCAAAGATGTCTTTGGAAAGGAAAAAAAGGAGGGAAACTGATGAATCTATGATAATGAGGCAAAACCTGGGATTCTCCTGGTAATTATAGCACTCACCAGACTTTAAACAGTGAAGAAGTACTCGAGTGCTTCTTGCCTTGACTGTTACTATAACTCGGCAATCTGTACATCAGCTACACTAATGTTACTAAAACATCACTCTATGTTGTTCCCAAGTCCAAAAACCTTCAGTGGCTCTCTAATGTCCTGGAACAGTACAAATTTTCCAGCCTGCCACACAAGACTCTCTAGAAGAAAGACCCAGATGTGATCTAATTACATGAGGATTGTGTCCCGGGTAAAGTGAGCTAGTTTGGTGCTTAAACTTTGGGTCTATCGATTTTAAGTTCTGTGCCTGTAATGTCCTACTTATATGTCTACATCTACTTTTTCTTTATGACTCAAATTGGAGATAATATTCTTCATTAAACCTTCCCTAACCACCACCCATATCTGCCAGCCAGTTCTAGGCACTCTTTAAGTTCTTTGTCCTCCAAGAAACATTCCATAGTTATCTTTGAATTCATTGTGCGTTTGCTGCATATATTCACTTGATTCTCATCTGATACCTCCTATTTGCAGCTATTTTTGTGTATCGTCTCCCCAATTAGATTTGCCTGGCAAAGAAAGGATGTTTTCTTTTCCCTCTTGCAGTCACACAGTACCACATCATGAGATAAATAGTACTCAATAAATATCGAGAAAAAATATCTATTGAGAAAAAATGCTCTGTATTTTTATTTCTCCTTGGTTGACTTTTCTTCCCCCCACAATGGCTGCTCAAAAAAACCTTGTCTGTGTATCTCTGCCCTCCCCCACTTCCCTATCTTGCCTCTTCCTCCACTGAGAACTAAGTCTTGCAATACTGTGATTTATAGAAAATTTATATATTTGGTCATCCAGATGACCAAACATATATGAGAAATATATATATATATATATATACAAGCATACATACACAGTGGCCAAATACATACATATATATATATATATATATATATATATATATATATAAATGATAAATATTTGGTCTTCATCCACAGTTCCTGGCTCACAGCTCCCAAAGCCCTTGAAATTTCCTGATCAATAAGGGCAAAAAAGATAATATTTGGGTTCTTGCCTTCAGTTCCAGAAAAAGCTCCAGGGAAGGTGACTTTTGGGTCCCACCCAAAGAACGGGGGCTGGTCGCCAGGAAAACCAACTCTGTGATTAGAGGGTTAGAACTTTCAGTCCCACCCCCTGATTTCCTGGGGAGAGGGGTTGGAGATTGAATCAATCGCCATTGGCCAATGATTTAGTCAATCATGACTATGTAATGAAGCCTCCATAAAAACCCAAAAGGACAGCTTTTACCCTTTTTCAGGGAGCTTCCATGTAGGGAAACCAGAACACCTCACGTGCCACACTGCCAGGCTCCACGCTCCAAGAGGACAGAAGCTCCTTTGTTCAGGACCTCACCCTATGTATCTCTTCATCTGGATATTTATTCATATAGTTTAATATTCTTTTATAATAATTTTGTAATTAGTGAGTAAATAAGCTTTCCTGAGTCCTATGAGCCGTTTTAGCAAATTATTCGAAACCAAGGAGGAGGATGTGGGAACCTCTGGTTTGTAGCCAGTAGGTCAGCAACACAGGTAACCAACCTGGGCTTGAAACTGGTCTCTGAAGTGGAGGGTGGTCTTGTGGGACTGAGAACTTTACCTGTGGAATCTGATTCTATTTCTGGGTAGGATCAGATCGTGTCAAAATTGACTTGAATTCTCGGACACTGCTGGCATCAGAGAATTGCTTGCTGCTGTACAGAAGCCTACACACACACACACACACGCTGGAATTGGGTCCATGAACCCTTTGCAATTATCCTCAATGTTTCATTAAAAATAAAAATTTCCATACTCTCACCTCTTCTTTCTTGTATATTTTCATTTCCCAAGAAACTGTCTCCCTCTCTCTTTTTTTTTTTTTTTGCGGTACGCGGGCCTCTCACTGTTGTGGCCTCTCCCGTTGCGGAGGACAGGCTCCGGACGCGCAGGCTCAGCGGCCATGGCTCACGAGCCCAGCTGCTCCACGGCATGTGGGATCTTCCCGGACCGGCGCACGAACCCGTGTTCCCTGCATCGGCAGACGGACTCTCAACCACTGCGCCACCAGGGAAGCCCGAAACTGTCTCTTTTAAGGCTTATTCTCCACTTAGGTCCTCGATGCCACTGTTTTCTGTGGCCTCTGGCTCTATTAGTTATACCTTTCCAACTTCCAACTTCGGTTTTTATATTTCTTCTGGCTCTCTTTCCTCTATATTCCTAAAAATAAAATTCCAAAGATCCAGCAATTGTTCATGTTATTTCCCCCACTCTCCAAGCCTCTAACTCATAAAACTTTCGCTTCTATCTCATTATCCCTCACTTCCAAACTCCTTGAAAAAGACTTCCATCCCCTCTCCATGCCCCAAATTGTCCCAAATTGCTTCCTCACCAAAGATCTCTTGAGTGCAAAATCAAATGATGTGGGTTTCCCTGGTGGCACAGTGGTTGAGAGTCCACCTGTCGATGCAGGAGACGCGGGTTCGTGCCCCGCTCCGGGAAGATCCCACATGCCGCGGAGCAGCTGGGCCCGTGAGCCATGGCCGCTAAGCCTGTGCATCCGGAGCCTGTGCTCCGCAACGGGAGAGGCCACAACAGTGAGAGGCCCGCGTACCGCAAAAAAAAAAAAAAAAAAAAATCAAATGATGTTTTCCCGGTCATTCTTATTTGTACTGAATTGCATACCAAACTACTAAAATATTTTCCCACCCAACTCAGATTCACTAAGTAGGTTTTTAGGACATTCATTTCATGATTTGCCTCCTACTTCTCCATTTCTTGAGTTTCCTTCATTGTATCTTCTTCCACCATGTGACATTTTATTAGTTACTACCCCCAATTCCTTCCCTGAGTCTTTTCCTGACCCAAACTCACTTGAACTCACCCAAACTCATCTCCATGTATACAATTTCACTATGACCTCTAAGATACCACACTTTATTCTTCAGAGTTCAAACACATGAACACATTTTCAAAATGTCTCTCAGATTTGTCATCCCTTTACATTTTTATTGTACTGGACATCCTCACTTCCTTTTGTCGGAACTACCCACAGAGTTGGCAAGCTGAGCAGAAGGCTGGATTTCAATCACCAGTCTGTTCCTTAGCCAGAGCATTTGTATAGTACACACACACACACACACACAAAAAACCATTTCTGCTGTTGCAGTCCTACTCAGGGTACCCTTTTTAGCTGCCCGCTCTTAACCTGAAGAGACAGTACTTCACCCTGGGCCCCACCTCTTGTCTCTCTTCCTCCACTTCTGGCCTCTTGCCCTTGCTCCAACCCCTATCCTAAGCCCAGGGTCTTCTCTCTATGCTGAAACCTATGTTTCCATTAGGTTTCCAGCCATTCGGCTTCATTGTGTTCCATTGCTGGATGAGTTCCAGGAGTTTCACATCAAAAATGGAGGGAAGGACAGGGCATAAGGACCCCTCAAGCTAGATTACTGAAATCTAGTCAGACCTTCCACACTTTCAGGATTCATATCCTGCTATCATCTAGATGGCCTGGACCTTAGATAAATTAATCCAACCTCCTTCTGTAACTTAGTTTCCTCCATTGTAAAAAATGCAGGTAATAATAGTACATAATTCATGGGCTGTGAAGGGGTTAAATACATTGATTCACATAAAGCACTTAGAAGAGCAGCTGGCAGAAAATAAGTGCTCATTTAAAGGTAGTTAGCACTATTATTACTTATTCTTTGTCATAATGGTAAGACAGCGTCTGTCCCAATCTCTGCCTTAAATTGCTTTACCTAAGGACTCCTTTAGTTATCCCAGACTTAAGAAGTACCAGACAAGTACCAGGAGAGTTGCATGGGAAAGTAGAGGAAAAGCTACCTAAATAATAATAATAATAACTAATAATAACAATAATATAACAATAACAAGAATCATATATTAATAGAAAATCAAAACTTTACTTGCATTATCTAATGGAATCCTTACAAAAAATTTATGTGGCAAGTACTATTATTACCTCCATTTTACAGATAAGCGAAAAATTTCTTAGATAATTTTTCTTAAATTGTCCAGATAGTCTGCCTCTAAAAAGTTTCTAGAACATGCTGTTTTGGCATCCCTTTCTTGCACATTTGCCTAAGAACTCTGCTTCTGATAGATTGCTTGCAGATTCCTGCTTCTTTAAGCAATGCCATGACACTCCACCTCCATGCTACCAGTAGTAAAGCTCTTTCTCTTGTGATCCAAATGGACTTCTATCACATAAGAATTTGTTGAAACTCTGAAGAGGGTTTTTATTCCATGCCTTCAGCAGACTTAAGTGGAAAATGAATGGGATTCAAAAGCCTGGGGTACTCTTTCCCGATAAAGATAATGTATTTTCCTCATAGGATTGCTCTGGCAGAAGCCAGCAAGGAGAACGAAAACTCAAATTTCTATACAGGCATGCAAGTTGGCCAACCTAGCTATATCCATTCCATGTCTGCCTGGGAGAGGGGACAAGCAAGGACCATGACCATCCCCAACTCCACGTGATATAGCCTTCAGCCAACAGGGTTTCTGCATACATTCTCAAAACCAATTATTTCCAGATTGGGATGTGTGCACAAAACAATTCACTGGGGTACAGGAAGAAATGTAGAATTCCCACTTATATTGACTCTTTAAGAAAATAAACTAAGCTGTACTAAAATGTAACAAATGGATTGACACTGACACCCTCACAGTCTGCAGGACAGAAAGTCACAGGTCACGACTAGTATCCCTAAAGAAATGAAAGTCAACTGTTGCAAATTTAATGGCTCTTTCTCTGTGCAGCTAACAGTTGGTACTGTGCTATCTAACAAGAATTTCAGAAAAATTAACATTCATGTTCTTTCAGAGAAAAAGTGACTTTTAAAATGAACAATTTTTTTCAAGACACTCAAGCTACTGAGAGAGCATGTCTGTGTCAATTATTTTTTTAAAAAAAAACTTCATCTGAACATTGAAAAACTTGGAAACAAGTTTTTCTAATCTATTTATAATATTTCTAAATTACAAATTAGTTCTAAGGTCAATTAAAAGATAAAAACAGGGGCTTCCCTGGTGGCGCAGTGGTTGAGAGTCCACCTGTCGATGCAGGGGACACGGGTTCAAGTCCCGGTCCAGGAAGATCCCACATGCCGCGGAGTGGCTGGGCCCGTGAGCCATGGCCACTGAGCCTGCGCGTCCGGAGCCTCTGCTCTGCAGCGGGAGAGGCCACAATGGTGAGAAGCCTGTGTACCGCAAAAAAAAAAAAAAAAAAAGAAATGGACCCAAACTGCTTAAACCTTTGTTTTAGACCCATTTTTCAAAGTAATAAAAATACAACACTTTTAAGTTTGTAAGAACATCTAATTGGCACCAGGAAAATGGGGAATTTAATAATAACTTTTCAAGGCTTTGCATAATTGCTAAATACAGGTAAATAAAAATAAGAAGTCAACAATGAACTCTCATTAGTATCTTCATATCTTTGTGATGTAACTTTTTTAGCTCTGATGGTCAAAAAACCAAAAACTCAAAAAACAAATTAAAAAATCCAAGTATTAAATTAAGCTGAAGTATCTGACTTTTAAATCACTCTTCACAAATAATTAAACCAAGATTTTTAAGAATAAGGAAGCATATTAACCATGTAAGTCTTAATACAGTTAATGTATTTAGTGAAAGTAAAATTATTTTCTAGCGATACAAGAATCATTTTTTAAAATATTTATCTCATCTTTCTTACTTTCCTACATACATATACATACACACACACACACACACACACACATATACACACACTATACCTAATACTGTGGAAAATGTCTATAATTTAGAGATAAATAAACCTATATTGGCGTGTATTCATTACCTTCTCTGTTACTGATGAGATACACTATTTTAAACAAGATCTTTGAGAAAGAGAAGAGGAAGGTACATTTACACTTCCAGAGTCCTTTGAATAATCTTCCTTCAAGTTCCAGTCTCCCAGAAGGCATAGGCAAGTGTACTTGGGGCCTTAAGTTCTTCCCACACTCCTGATCTTTTTCCTAAGGCAGGCAGCCATCCTAGGAATAGCAACGCATAACTTCTTAATTCACTAAGATGTTCAACTTCTGTGTTAACAATAGCATTTTTGGCTGCTCTTGAGCAGTAAATATCATAATTTCTTATTATTTTAAAGGAGATTAAAGGTAGTTCAAAATTAATAAGAGTCTTAATGTATAATTCCAAAAACAAATCTATCTTATTAATAATTTTTTAATTATACAAACTCATAACCACATACTACTTTTAATAACAAATTTTTGTGAATAAATTTTAAAAACATCTAAATTTATGTAAACTAAAATGCTACAGTCTATTGTTTCTCATACTAGAGTCTGCAAGAATATTCTCGGAGATATACTAATTAAATGAAACTTGATTTCAAGTTTTCTTTTGTTTTGATAATGGCGTAACACAGGTTTAAAGAGGTATATACTGGATAACCCAAACAATTGCCTTAAAACAAAACTGCAATCTATTTTGGAGTAAAATGTTACCACCTATATTTACAACCATATTGGGACTAAGCAATCATAAACAGACACGATTTAATATTTAATCCACTTAATCTCCAACATTAAACCAAAAACTGTGGAATTCAGTAACCCTTTTCACTGTTAGTTGATGTTAAACAGGTTATACACATCATTCAAGAATTAAAAACACTGTCATAGCCAATTTATATGTAGAAAACCTCAGCACAAATAATAGAATTAATGTGCATGACTGATCTGTAACCTGATAAATATGGCTTGACTACTGTATTGTTTGAATGAGCTATAAACACAATGCAAGTTATAAGAAAATTGTTTCAGTTGAAAAAGCCAAGTTTATCTAAATAGAAAAATATAAACGAATTTAAAGTAAAGTGATTTTCATGTTCTCACAAAGCTTTATTTCCCCATAAATGTTTTATAAAAAGGTACTAACAAATATTTGAGAAAGACCCAACTTTATGGCTTACTTATTTTGTTTTGTCTATGGAATGTCTCAAAAAATACTTTTCCACTTACTCAAATAACATCTTAGTTGTATTATTAGCTGGTAGATTCAGCAGAACTAATTCACCTATATTTACATATTAAGCAATAGTAAAAATGACTCTCACCTACAAAAGATTCAGAAGCAACAACCTTAAAATGTACTATGGGCAAAGCAGGAAACATCTCGAATAAACAACCTAACCTTGCACCTCAAGCAATTAGAGAAAGAAGAACAAAAAAACCGCAAAGCTAGCAGAAGGAAAGAAATCATAAAAATCAGATCAGAAATAAATGAAAAAGAAGTGAAGGAAACAATAGCAAAGATCAATAAACTAAAAGCTGGTTCTTGGAGAAGATAAACAAAATAGATAAACCACTAGCCAGACTCATCAAGAAAAAAAGGGAGAAGACTCAAATCAATAGAATTAGAAATGAAAAAGGAGAGGTAAAAACTGACACTGCAGAAATAAAAAGATCATGAGAGATTACTACAAGCAACTCTATGCCAATAAAATGGACAATCTGGAAGAAATGGACAAATTCTTAGAAATGCACAACCTGCCAAGACTGAATCAGGAAGAAATAGAAAATATGAACAGACCAATCACAAGCACTGAAATTGAAACTGTGATTAAAAATCTTCCAACAAACAAAAGCCCAGGACCAGATGGCTTCACAGGCGAATTCTATCAAACATTTAGAGAAGAGCTAACACCTATCCTTCTCAAACTCTTCCAAAATATAGCAGAGGGAGGAACACTCCCAAATTCCTTCTACGAGGCCACCATCACCTTGATACCAAAACCAGACGAGGATGTCACAAAGAAAGAAAACTACAGGCCAATATCACTGATGAATATAGATGCAAAAATCCTCAACAAAATACTAGCAAACAGAATCCAACGGCACATTAAAAGGATCATACACCATGATCAAGTGGGGTTTATTCCAGAAATGCAAGGATTCTTCAATATATGCAAATCTATTAATGTGATAAACCATATTAACAAATTGAAGGAGAAAAACCATATGATCATCTCAATAGATGCAGAGAAAGCTTTTGACAAAATTCAACACCCATTTATGATAAAAACCCTGCAGAAAATAGGCATAGAGGGAACTTTCCTCAACATAATAAAGGCCATATATGACAAGCCCACAGCCAACATCATCCTCAATGGTGAAAAACTGAAAGCATTTCCACTAAGATCAGGAACAAGACAAGGTTGCCCACTCTCACCACTCTTATTCAACATAGTTTTGGAAGTTTTAGCCACAGCAATCAGAGAAGAAAAGGAAATAAAAGGAATCCAAACCGGAAAAGAAGAAGTAAAGCTATCACTGTTTGCAGATGACATGAGACTATACATAGAGAATCCTAAAGATGCTACCAGAAAACTACTAGAGCTAATCAATGAATTTGGTAAAGTGGCAGGATACAAAATTAATGCACAGAAATCTCTGGCATTCCTATATACTAATGACGAAAAATCTGAAAGTGAAATCAAGAAAACACTCCCATTTACCATTGCAACAAAAAGAAGAAAATATCTAGGAATAAACCTACCTAAGGAGACAAAAGACCTGTATGCAGAAAATTATAAGACACTGATGAAAGAAATTAAAGATGATACAAATAGATGGAGAGATATACCATGTTCTTGGATTGGAAGAATCAACATTGTGAAAATGACTCTACTACCCAAAGCAATCAATAGATTCAATGCAATCCCTATCAAACTACCACTGGCATTTTTCACAGAACTAGAACAAAAAATTTTGCAATTTGTATGGAAACGCAAAAGACGCCGAATAGACAAAGCAATCTTGAGAATGAAAAAAGGAACTGGAGGAATCAGGCTCCCTGACTTCAGACTATACTACAAAGCTACAGTTATCAAGACGGTATGGTACTGGCACAAAAACAGAAAGATAGATCAATGGAACAGGATAGAAAGCCCAGAGATAAACCCACACACGTTATCTTTGATAAAGGTGGCAGGAAAGTACAGTGGAGAAAGGACAGCCTCTTCAATAAGTGGTGCTGGGAAAACTGGACAGGTACATGTAAAAGTATGAGATTAGATCACTCCCTAACACCATACCCAAAAATAAGCTCAAAATGGATTAAAGACCTAAATGTAAGGCCAGAAACTATCAAACGCTTAGAGGAAAACATAGGCAGAACACTCTATGACATAAATCACAGCAAGATCCTTTCTGACCCACCTCCTAGAGTAATGGAAATAAAACCAAAAATAAACAAATGGGACCTAATGAAACTTCAAAGCTTTTGCACAGCAAAGGAAACCATAAACAAGACCAAAAGACAACCCTCAGAACGGGAGAAAATATTTGCAAATGAAGCAACCGACAAAGGATTAATCTCCAAAATTTACAAGCAGCTCATGCAGCTCAATAACAAAAAAAACAAACAACCCAATCCAAAATGGGCAGAAGACCTAAATAGACATTTCTCCAAAGAAGATATACAGACTGCCAACAAACACATGAAAGAATGCTCAACATCATTAATCATTAGAGAAATGCAAATAAAAACTACAATGAGATATCATCTCACACCAGTCAGAATGGCCATCATCAAAAAATCTAGAAACAATAAATGCTGGAGAGGGTGTGGAGAAAAGGAAACCCTCTTGCACTGCTGGTGGGAATGTGAACTGGTTCAGCCACTATGGAGAACAGTATGGAGGTTCCTTAAAAAACTACAAATAGAACTACCATATGACCCAGCAATCCCACTACTGGGCATATACCCTGAGAAAACCAAAATTCAAAGAGTCATGTACCAAAATGTTCATTGCAGCTCTATTTACAATAGCCCGGAGATGGAAACAACCTAAGTGTCCATCATCAGATGAATGGATAAAGAAGATGTGGCACATATATACAATGGAATATTACTCATCCATAAAAAGAAATGAAATTGAGCTATTTGTAATGAGGTGGGTAGACCTAGAGTCTGTCATACAGAGTGAAGTAAGTCAGAAAGAAAAGGACAAATACTGTATGCTAACACATATATATGGAATTTAAGAAAAAAAAAATGTCATGAAGAACCTAGGGGTAAGGCAGGAATAAAGACGCAGACCTCCTAGAGAATGGACTTGAGGTTATGGGGAGGGGGAAGGGTGAGCTGTGACAGGGCGCGAGAGAGTCATGGACATATACACACTAACAAACGTAGTAAGGTAGATAGCTAGTGGGAAGCAGCCGCATGGCACAGGGATATTGGCTTGGTGCTTTGTGACAGCCTGGAGGGGTGGGATAGGGAGGGTGGTAGGGAGGGAGACTCAAGAGGGAAGACATATGGGAATATATGTTTATGTATGACTGATTCACTTTGTTATAAAGCAGAAACTAACACACCATTGTAAAGCAATTATACCCCAGTAAAGATGTTAAAAAAATAAGAAAAAATAAAAAAAATGTACTATGGGCATAAAATATTTAACCAAATTTAATATGTAATTATAAAATCATTTAATGCATTCAATCTGTTTTTATTAATTTAATTGCAACCATGGCTTTTAATTCTTCACAGAGGCTTTGTGCTGTTAGTTTCCATATCAGACACTCTTATGAGCTGTTTTGAATTTCATTTACATTTTAAAATATACTCTGCTGTCAAAGTCAATTGATTGCAGAACCCATTCCTCATATATATACAACACACACACACACATATATATAAATGTTCCAAACAGTCTCTGAGGATTAAATAGGAATAAGAGTACCTACCTTTCAAGTTATGCCTTTTGGTGCCTAATCATGGTTGAGCTATGGAAGACTTCTAAGTGACTATATATTACTTATCATAATAGGGTTATGATAAAATAATACAACACGGTAATACTTTCTGATAAGAACAGCCCATGCTTTTCATTACAAGAAATTATGGAATTATTAATAAGTTTTCAATAATTTTTGTACTGAATTTTTACTAAAGATAAAATTTTAATATCCTATGCATGCAACTGGATCATTAAAAATGATGAATTATGCAGGTACAGAGATATATCTGTTAAGTTTATTAAGCCATTGCTTATTAATAAAATTTCATGATTCAAATTTGTTCTATCATTTTGAACATGTGGACCAACAATCAAAGGGTCCTTAGAAGGAAAGTATTTGGGGAAGATGGATCTTTAGGAGATTTACATTACCCAATTCAATTCTTAAGCTTATGAAAAAATGTAAACATTCATTAGATCTACAAAATAAACCTTAAGTAATCAGAGTAGAAAATGTCTGATTTTAATTCTTGCTCTTCACATGAAATGAGAAATTATCTATATAAGAAATAGAATAACTAAGACTTATGACAGCATCCTTTCTTTTAAAGAGAGCAAATTCCCCATACTGACATAAATATCTATGTGCACAGAATTTTTAATCTAAATTTAGTGGATAAATTTAATTTTATTAAAATTCTCATAAAGATAAGCATTCCTGTTTTACCCATTTTAGAACAAAATGCTCTATTTCAAGATATTGGACTCAAGAATAACACCTGGAAATGTGATGGAAAACTGTCATAAGTCTATCAGAATAATGACTCAACTACCTAAAATATTTTCTTTTTCCAGGTAAAAACAAATATGCAACTTAAATGTAAATGTAAATAAATATGTTTTCGGGCATGTGTGTATGCATACATGCCATGTGTTTAAAAGAATTGTAACAGTTGTATATTATGATCCAACATTTCATTCTGATGTGTTCCACACATACGAATACCTTAGAAATCACTAAATTCTTTTTTCCTCATTTCACTTTGAACTAAAGCACATACACGTGGACTGTTTTTTAAAGTATTATTTTACATGTAAACAGTGCCATCTTGTGGCGTTTGTAACTATTTGCACACTGGCATAAAATTCATTAAGGACTGTAATTGCCATTTTCTTGACAAGTGTACAGGTTATTGAACATCCTTAGTCTAAAATCAGTTAATATTTTAAAAATAAGAGAATTTTACAGCATGTCTTCAAATAGAAATAATTTTAAAAGAAACTAAGTCAAGAACCCAAGATTCTATTACTATAAATCTTCTACTAACCAGATATTGAATCTTAGACTATGTAGTCACTCCGGACCTCAGTTTCCTCATCTCTAAGACTGTCCAGCTAAGTTATTAGTTAATTGCCTAAAATTCCATTTGATTCTAGCTTTGGAAATTTTTATGAGTATTTCTGATTTTAGCATTCTAATATGGAATACAGGTCTGTTTATGACATACGTTTTCATATTCATCTCTTTTATAATTTTAGGTTATTTGATTATGCACTCTGCTTGAATTTTCTTCAGAAATAAATCTTAATTTATACTTCTCCCTGTCCCAATAACCTTCCCCTAACAATACACATTAGAAAGATGTCACTGAATTGTGAATAAAAGTAAATTCAAGTAACTGAAAACAAGTTTTTAAAAAACCTTCTGTAAAGATAAGGGTGCATGCTTTAGGTAAGATGGGATCAACGTCAAACCAAGTGCCCAAAAGCTAATGGGAAAGAAGTTCCACCAAAGCTTCTAGAATCGTAAGTGTTACAGTGAAACAGAACAGTCTCAGAGTTGAGCAGCTCTACCTAACATCCCGAGAGCTCTGACCAACTCTACTGTATATGGCAGGCTTGCCACCTTGGATTCTGTACTACCATTTCATTCTTCCTCCATATCAGTCATCAAAACTCAATTCTTTTTTCAAAACGCCTTGCTCTGATGTATACTTTATTACTTAAACTCTGGCATCCATCTAGTCCAGGAACTCAACCTCCTAGGCCTGCATTACTAAAACTGCCATCATAGTTTACTGCTTTTCAAAGACTGATTTAAGAACTTGCATCAGAATCATTTGGGATGCTGGTTAAATCATGTCATCTCCTAGACTCCAGAAAGTAGACCAGCACTGTCCAATAGAAAGATGACAAAAGTCATCTATGTAATTGTAAATGTTCTGGTAGACAGATTAAAAAACTAAAAAGAAACAAGTGAAATTATTTTAATAATATATTTTATTTAATCCAGTGCATGTATAGTATCATTGTAATATATAATCAATTACCAAAAAAATCAATATACTTTTTTTATACGAAGTCTTAGAAATCGTACTTTATACTTGTAGCATGTCTCAGTTCACACCAGCACACTTCAAGTTCTTAAGTCACATGTGACTAGTGTCTATGGTACTGAACTGAACCAGACTGAAAGAAGGAGGAACAGAAGCCAGGAATCCACATAGTTTGCAAAATACCCAAGTCATTCTTTCACATGCTCAAGTTTGAGAACCACCACTCTAGATGGTCCACTACACAATCTATTCTACTACCATTACTGAATTTACACTTGAAAAAAAATGCCCCTTTAATTACAACAATCCTAAGAATTTAGAAATCCTTGTACATCTAGTTCAATCAACTCAAATGGGTATTGGTATTCAAAGCTCCCTAAAAGTGGCCTTACCGCATCCATCCAACCTGCTCTCCAACTAGAAAACATTTTGGGTTCTTCCATGAAGTTTTCCTAGGCAAATATTCAAATATTTATTTAACAAATATTTGTGGGGCACCCAATAAATGTCATCATGAATCCTCTGCCAAAACAGGAAGATACAAAAGATATCTTTAAATAATGATAATGTAATTGTTTTCATTGCAACAGTGAAAGCAGTGCTCTGAAATAGCACTATGGGATGCTATGAGAGTTCTGCATAAGAGCAGAACCTTATACCCTGAGGGGTAAAAGAAAATTTCTTTCATGCAGTAACATTTAAGTTTAAAAAGTATGGATATAATCAGAAATTTGAACAGATAAAACTCAATTTCTGGGCAGAGGAAAGCACCTTACAAAAAGCCCTGAGTTTGAAACGTTACTAAAGGAGTAGGCAGGTTAGGATAGTAACCTGAAAGGAGGCTGCCAGGTAGGCAGAAGCCAGATAAGGTCCAATTTATGAGCCTTCAACTGTTTTTTAAGTATGCATATTTAAACAGAACTAGATTACAAATCCTCAAAAAGCACAGACCATGCTTTCTAAGCCTTAATCATTTCTTACACCTCCTCCTAGAACACAAAGAAAGTATTAACAAATACTTCCTCTATATATGGAAATCTCATATATTTTGCCAGCCTTCTAGAATCTCCAAACTTATACTAACGATTATTTGTATCTACTATATTATTATGAAACTGAAGGATGTCTTTCCTGAAGTGCTAAGTAGTAAGTTCCTTAGAAAGAGAGACAATTTATACATGAAGTAAGGTGGGCATCATGCTCTACCAGCATGATGCCAGAATTCTGGCTCTAACCCAAAATCCTGGTGGAAGGAATGAAAAGGTGGTGATTTAAACACACACATACACACTTGTACCACAGAGACTAAAGAATGTAAGGAAAATATTTCACAGGGTCAAGTCAGCTTATTACCTCTTATACCTGTTTCACTCTTCAAACTGATCAAATTCTGATACCTAACGCTGTGACTAGGCAGAGTTCTGAGATGGCCCCCCAAATTTGTGGCTTCTAGGGAGCATATACTATATAATCCCTCCCCTTGAGTGTGACCAGAAATGTAATTATGAGGCAAAACCACTTTGAAGATTAACTTCAACAAAGAGGAAATTATCTGGCTGGGACTGACCTAATCACGTAAGCCCTTTAAAAGGACCTCCCTGAAGTCAGAGAGACTGGAAGTGGGAGAAGGCCTATGGAAGGGCTACCTGGCAAAAGCACAAGGCTGGCCTCTGGCCAACAGCTAGCAAGCCAATGAGAACCTCAATCTAAGAACAAGGATATTAATTCTGCCAGGAACCAAGGAGGTCAAAAGAGGACCCCAGATTTTAGATGAGATCCCACCTGCAGACAGGTGCCTTTACTTCAAACTTATGAGACTATGTAGAGCACCCAGCTATGCCATGTCCCAGACTCCTGACCTAAAGACTGAGATAACAAATGGGTGTTGTTTTAAACTAATTTATGACAATTTGTTACGCAGCAATAGAAAACGAATACGCTCGGGCATTTTTCTCATATAATTAAGTAACAGTACATCTGGTGGTTAAGTTTCTCAGACTTCATTTTACGAATAATTTTCCCACCTGCTTTAAGTATAAAATTGTTTCACATCTCACATGAACATTAGCTGTGCACTATCTCCTTAATACTTCTTATCCTAACATTAAAAGTCATTGAATTTGTGAGTCAAAATTCACTGAAAAGCTCTTCAGTGCTGATGGGCCTTTTTGGTGAGGTGACCTTATTCCTGACCAGTCGCCTAGGGGTGGAGGGGTACACAATGCAAGCTGGCCCAGCAGACGCAGCCACCTGCTGCCCCCAGACTCCGCCTCGCAGGGAGGCGGGGCGGGGCATAAACATGAGCTGAGCCCAGGACAAACAAGGGATAGAAAAATGCAAGCAGTTCGTCCCTTTAACCCCTAACCCAATTTCTCAAGAAAAGCCGCCCACACAGTAATCCCTCTAAAACTGTGGCTAGGCTGCCGCGCACGCAGTTGCTTTACGAATTCCCAAAGCATCTAGCATGTTCCAACCGCCCACTAAGGATCCCTGGGGCCACTTATGCCGCAGCTGGCGGACAGTTCATATCACTTTCAAAATATCTTTCAAACTAGGGAACTGTGCTCCTTGGTCGCTCTGTCCCCAGACCTAGGGAGCGGCCGCTAAAACCTGGACCTACCATCTTCCCCCACGGGCGCCAGGCAGCCCGCCGACCACAACTACCTGTGCCCAACAGGGGTCCTCCCGAGCCTAAACCCTGGGAACAGCGTCACCACGCCTACCCACTGCGCCTGCGCGAACGGCCGCTCCTGCGGAGGCCCAGAGATCTTGCGGGACCCAGCTGCGTAGGGCGGGGCCTAAAAGCTTGTCGCGCCTGCGCGAGAGGCCGACGGCGTCCTGCGTCGTTACTTTTGAAACGAGTGGCGGGGAACTGCTCTGGAAACCCCTGGTGTTGCTGTCTGCCGGGTGGAAGCGCGTGCCTTCATCCGTGGGCCTGGCCATGGCGCTGCAGCTCTCCCGGGAGCAAGGCATCACGCTGCGCGGGAGCGCCGAAATCGTGGCCGAGTTCTTCTGTAAGTCCTCGCGCAGGCCGTAGGGCGGGGAGAACGGAGCCCAGGCTGCCCGGCAGGCCCGCGGTTCGGCTTCCGAGGCGGGGGGAAGCCGGGTGGGCCGGAGCGGCCCCGAACCCAAGCCCTCTCAGCCCCGGCCTCCTGCCCGGCAGGAGGAATCTGGGAAGAGGCGGATGCAGGCGCCTCCTCCCGACGCGTTGCTAATGATGGCGGAGGACGCCTAGGTGCTGCTGAGGCCTGCTTCGCGGTACAGCCCCTTCGCCGGGAGAGTTTCTTTAAAGTGCAGAGCTCACCCCTCACCATCACCCCCGCGAGGTGAAACTGGTCGACGGTGATGGAAGCGCCGTCCTGGACCAGGCCAGTTGTACCTTCTGATAGAACCTGGCAGAACTTGTGATGATAAAAGGAGGAAAGAGAGAGGGGGGAGAGGCTTGCCTGGGCTTTGGACTAGTCAGTCGGTTGCCTATTTTGACATCCTCTAACCACACAGTCTGAATTTGGACTTGTTTTACAATGAAATGAAATTTGCCACTGGGAGACTAATGCAGTTTGGCATTTTTCTTTTATTGCCACATAAATGCACGTATCACTTTCTCTCTTACTTAGAAGCAAGATTTTAAGGATTTTTAATGCCACTTTGTACCTATTCTGCTTTCAGCAAAACACAGAAACACGTGTGTTTAGACATTTACAGCTTTACACCATTAATGAAACCATAGCCACATCTAAATATGCCTTATTTCCCGAAGTTACAAAGTGACAATGACTTTAATATTTCTTGTTTTCAGCATTTGGCATCAACAGCATTTTATATCAGCGTGGCATATATCCATCCGAAACCTTTACTCGAGTGCAGAAATATGGACTCACCTTGCTTGTAACTACTGATCCTGAACTCATAAAATACCTAAATAATGTGGTGGAACAACTGAAAGGTAATTAATTGTAAAACTGAATTCAACCTGTGGGACTAAACTTAAAAAAGAAGAACTACTAAATAACAGAGCGCTCATTAGAATTTTCTTATTTTCACCTATTTCCATTTGTCTTTTTTTTTTTTAATCCTGCCTGAGTCAGTAGCCTTTTCTATCTGAACACTCATTTTTTCCTTTTCGCTCAAGAAGTTGCAGTATTGTTGGATCAATATTTGTTCTCCATCTATTGCTTTTCTTTCTTTTTCTAGAATTCCTATTAGTTTCTCTTTCATGTTTCTCTCCACTTAGGAATCCCATTTCTAATTTTTCTGTGTTGTGGGATATTTTGCCCTATCTACCCATTTGACCTTCCAAATTACTAGTCCTAAAAAATGCTACAGCTCTCATCTTTTTTTTTTCCTTTTTAATTTTAAAATTCACGGATCATTTTTGTTGTTTTAAGTAACTTCATTTTTTAAATTACATCATTGTATTTTCATTAACTTCAGGGCTAAATCACCCATCGTCATTCATAGGGCTGCACTTGGATTATTTGGTGTGGAACCTCTTAGAACTAAACTCAAATCCTCCCTGAGTCAAATTTTCCTATTTTATGCTTTCATTGTACCATATTTTGCACCTGCATAGCAGTTACAATTTTAATTTCATGTTAATTGGTGCAGTGATTAGGTTAATGTTATCTCCTACACTCTTGCCTTGGATTAGGATGGAAGTACCGAATGTTTACGATCCTGTCCTCAGCACCCAGTGCTATACCTGGTATAAATACTGAGAATTTGAAAACAGGAGCTAGGTTATTGATGGGGCAAGTTTTCTGTATAATTTGGAGGAGATCCAAAATAGCAGTGGTAGAAATTTGCTGAGGATAGGAAGTGGGACCCAAGAAAAGAGTTGCTTTGTAATGCAGTGAACCAAAAAAGATGCCTTGTTATGTGTTACAGAATGGTTATGCAAGTGTTCAGTGCAGAAATTGGTGGTAGTCATCTCAAATATTGAAAGTGGTGAGGTCCTTGAAAGATGGCAGTTTGATATTGAGTGTGACAAGACTGCAAAAGATGACAGGTAAGTAGGAATTTAAATTATTTCCACTTTCATATGCTTGTTCTAAAACTTGTTTTCTTTACAAAATGAGTTCTAATTATATTGAACAAGTTTCATAGAAGGTATAGTTTTTTCTAGGATGTTTAATTTGATCTTCAGTCTTCTGTGGAAAAGAACTGTGCTTACTTTGGCATGTCACTGACTTGTATAGTATCGCCTTTAGTCTAAATTGGTGAATTTCAAATTGTAGTATTTATGGTGGTATATGCAAAACTCCATACAGTATACTAGGTGGCCCATTTTATGAATTGTTTAAAGGTACTTTTAAGCTTAAGGGATTATCCTAGACTCTCCCAGTTTAAGATGCAATTCTACTGTATTTCACTTAATGCCACAAGTTTCCTAAGACACTTCATAAACTCTGAAGTTTCCAGACTACCTGAATGGGAAATACCCATCATAATATGCTAATGACTAGCATTGTCCTAGGCATACTTACCTGTAAATTCAGAACCATTTCTCATAATGAAATGTAGTTTGCTTCTGAAGCCTTTGGTCTCTTTTAGGAAATGTTTAGCTTATAAAAATAATTTGACATACAATTTAATATCTTATTTGAGACAATAGGGAATTAGACACTTAGGCGTTACTAAAAATGCCAAAATGATTATACCAATTAAATATTTTAGATACCACTGTTATTTTTTTTTTAAGAGGTACTGAAGTTTTCCTAACTTGAAGCACTTGGCAAATTTTCTGGTCATCTGATACAAAATGACCTGATCCTAAGACCAACCATAAAAAATGATTGGAAGGATAAATGAAATAATAAAAATACATACTATGCCTACTGTGGTATTATGGGTCCTAATGATGTACTCATTTTCTAAAAAACTCCTTTTTAATGTATTACTTATTTGATTTTGGAATCATTTAATTAGATAAATAATCTTACAGATGTTTTAAATAACTCGTTAAAACTTAAATTAATTGATTTGGTTTCTTTGGTAGTGCACCCAGAGAAAAGTCTCAGAAAGCTATCCAAGATGAAATCCGCTCAGTGATCAGACAGATCACAGCTACAGTGACATTTCTGCCACTGTTGGAAGTTTCCTGTAAGTATTATACAACGTCACATTGCCTTAAATTTGTTGGGGAAAAGACTAAGCTACTATTTTAAGAATTACCCCTTTATTAAATTTTTTTCTTAATTATCAATATCATGTAATAAAAATGAGAAAGCATTATAAAGGAAAAGTAATGTTATATGCATTCTGGAAAATTTGGAAATGCTGAAAAGGAAAGGAATGAAAGTATTCCACAACACTCACTCTTGAATGTTTTGATGTAATTTCTTTCATTATCTTCATTTCTTACACACTTTTATGTATTGATATATATTTAAGACTATAGCTATAATTGTGTCTTGCTTTTCTATCTTCCTTATTCCTTCAAACATCAGATATGTCCTGAAAACCTACTATATGTCACACTCTGTTCTAGGCACTAGGATACATCAGTCACAGAACCAAGAAGTTAGCTTTACTGTAGGTTACATTCATGCTATCCCATGTGATTGATTATACACTTTCTACAAATATTTTTAACGGTTTTTTCTTTAAAGAAAAAAAAACTTGAATTTTTCATAACATAAAGTGAAAGGAGTGCGATATTTTCTGTACTACAGTAAATTTCCATTGAAGAAAAGCAGTGAACTAGTTTTACAGACCAGGCTAAACTACATTTCTAACACTGTGTGGTTCAAAATGTGAGGGAGACAGGGCAGGTACTTTTACTTTTGAAAAAATAATGTACCTTAATTATTTTATCCCCAATTTAGGTTCATTTGATCTCCTGATTTATACAGACAAAGATTTGGTTGTACCTGAAAAGTGGGAAGAGTCAGGACCACAGTTCATTACCAATTCTGAAGAAGTTCGTCTTCGTTCATTTACTACTACAATTCACAAAGTAAATAGCATGGTAGCCTACAAAATTCCTGTCAATGACTGAGGATGAGCTAAAGACAGTAATGTACTTGTATCCTCAAATGTGGTTTTCCTGAAACCAAATCAACTTTTGTTGATATATTTCATTGGTTAATTTTTAGATGGGGAAAACTTAACATTATACTTTACTGAATCTGTGCATAATTGTTCCATTCCTTGGTACCTGTTTCACTTTCCATAGGGCTGATGTAAGTTATTGCACACTGTTGCAAAGGGAACTAGCAGATTTCATTAGCATTGTAATGTCAGTTCCTTTGAAGGTAGTACTGTAGATGGAAAAACTTTTGCCATAAAGCTAAATGTCTTTCTAAATCAGACCTTTTGGTCAAGCAGCTTGACTCAGAATATACAGAAATATTTAAATATAAAATAGAGCAAAAAAAATATGAATATTCAGAATATTTGTTTAGATCCTGAAAGTAACTAATGATAGTCCATAAGTAATAAAATATTGCTCTTATTAGGTCCTTTTGCCATTTATTCATTTGTATAGTTTCCATATTGAAAAATTTTCCAATTACTTGATTTTAATTTATATAACTTTAACCCATGAAGCTATGGATATTCCTACTGTTCAAATTGCTATGATACCAAACTTTTAAGAATGTCCTTTTATGTTTTATAAAATCAAGCTTTAAATGACAATGATGAAATAAAGTTAAATGTGTATGTTTTAAATTTGTCTTGCAATATTTTTATATTGGTGTGGTGTTAATACAGCTAAACAGTTATGATGCATTAAGTCCAGCATATTATTTCTTGTGCCTACTATGGTTGTAGGGCCTAAGAATTCAAAGTTGAGTAAGTCTTGAGGTACTTTCAATCTAATGGACAAGCTTTTATTGTACCCCCTTCATCTCATAACAGTAGATTTAAAATAAACATTCTTTTTGTAAAATGATAAATGTCCTTTGTAATTAATTCAGTTTAGCAAATTTTGGATTGTAGAACCTTTCTATACTCTTAGCCTGTTGTTCGTCTAATTTTCCATATACAGTTGACCTTTGAACAGTGCAGGGACTGGATCATTGACCCTCCAAGCAGTTGAAAATCCCAGTATAACTTACAGCCAGCCCTCCATATCTGTGGTTACTCCATACTCCTGGATTCAGCCAGCTCCGGATCGTGTAGTACTGTACTATTTATTATAGTACTGAAGCTTGAGATCTTATGAAGGAGAGGAAAATATATGGCAAAGGACCATGAAGTAACCAAACAGGTTTACTTCATTATGTATTTGTCTTTATTATTTCACCTGGATAATCTTCTCTCTGATCCAATTGTGTGCTTGTTAAGAATCAAGGAAAATGTCTTACATCCTTTCATCTCTTAGAGCTGCTGGACAAATAGGTGCCAGTTTTTGATGATGGGTATCGTGAATGCTGTTGCAAAGGCCAATCCCTAAAGAGTTGTTGAAGCTGCCTAACTGAGGTTCACCCACAAGTCTTCCTGAATAAGAAAGTAGGTACTCAGAAATGGAAATAATGTTTATTTAGGGATGGTCAAGAGTCAACATTTGAATTCTTGAGCTGTTCATAATCTGTTTAACATCTGAAATATGCATTGAGAAGGAAAGCAGAAATAGAGCTTGAGTAAAAATACGGAGAGAGTTGAAAATCATGGTCCTATTTTTAGGAAATATGTTTGAAAGTTTTTATAGAAAGCAATGACTGCTTCAGGAAACACTGAATGCCCCTTTGTTAAACAATGGGAATAATAAAATGTGGTTCTTGCTCCAAAAAAGCTCACCAGCAGCAACATTATATATTGCTGATGATACATTTCTGTCATTTATGTTTCTGACAAATTAAGTGATCCTAATATTACTACTTTTGTGATTTATTGTGGTACTTACTTCTCTCTCCTTTAAGAGTTATGTCCAGAAATTAATGCTCTGGATTTGAATGTTACCTTCAATAACAGCTTCTGCCATACAATCTATAGCCTGCAAGTTACTGTATAGTATCAGTTCTGCATCAACTAGGCTCTTCTTTTTTTGAAAACAGAAAAAAATTGGCTTTGAAAAAATTTAATGGAAGAATATTAGCTATGTAAAGAATCAAAGGAAAGGCTGAAAACCAGAGAACTAGGGGAGCCCCAGGGATTTTCAGTGACAAATTTGTGAACTCTGCATATCTTTATGTAATATATGGACCACTGGTGTTACCCAGTGATCTATCCAAATGACTCAGATTGCTAGTTTAAAGAAAGTGACAATGAAAAGCTTTGTTTGCATTTTAACAAGCTGCGATGTAAGACTAAGAATTAGGGGAAACTGCATTTTTAAATACTTTGATCACTTCATCTCAGCCAACATCGTTAACATGGTTAAATTAGACTTCTTACACCATTTGCATGTTAACTGTTTACTCTTGTGAGGATTCTGAGGAGCTAGTCTTGATCTTTCTCACCTCTTACAGATTATGTATCAATTCAGAAATACACATATTGGAGTTGAATGGGAGCCAGGCTATGAGCTTTACTGATAAAGCTAGATTGGAAAAGCTTTGGCCTAAGGTTCCAGCTGGACTTGTCCCACCCTCCTTCTACACCTTCAGCCTCACCCTGGGGGGAAGATATTTAAAGCAATAGACGAAAGAACCGTGACTGACTTCATACCATGTTAAATAGAAGCTAAGATTCCAAGAGAATCTGGTGGGCTTCTAGCCCTGCCTGGGCTCTGACTCCGTTTTGCTCACCATAGGTAGAGGAATGAAACCATGTTCCAGTTGAGCCCATCAAGGTTTGAAATAGAGCTCCAGAAGGGACTGAACCACACCTGGTCTTCAGGATCCTTCTCTCAGTACCATCAATCAGACAAATCAAGCCTCCATGGGAATTTTTACACAGAGGTATAACAATCTCATGTCTCCACTGGCTTTTGTTGTAGAGCAAACAACCATAACATAGCAACAATAAGCATTTTTTCCTCCTTCAAGTCTGCAGGTCAGCTGGGGTGTTGTCTTCATTCTCTCCTAAGTCTACAGGTCATGTGTTATTCTACCACTGAAGGGGCAGTGACTAGCCAGAATTCTTGAAGCTTAGTTTCAGAACTTGCACACTGACACTCTTCCACATTCCACTGGCCAAGAACTTGCACACTGACACTTTTCCATATTCCACTGGCCAAGGCAAGTCTTATGGCTAAGCCAGACTTCAGTGGGGAAGGGAAGTATACTCCTCCCAAGGAGATGGGGGAGAGGTGTGAAAATACGGTGAAAGGATCTAATAGACCAGGGGTTGGCAAACGTTTTCTGTAAAGGGTCAGATACTAGTTTAGGCTTTGCACCCATATGGTCTCTTGCACCTACTCAAGTGATTCCGTCATAACTTGAAAGCAGCCTTAGACAACAGGTAAACGAATGAGCATGGCTGTGTTCCAATAACAAAAAACAGACGGTGGGCTATATTTGGCACACAGGTTGTAGTTGGCTGACCCTGTAATAGATCTGTTTGCTGTTTTGTTCACAAATATTCAAACCCCTCCCTGGCTCAGAGCAATTGATTTTGTGATATTCAGGGCTCACATTTAAAGCAACCTCATTTGTTTTCTCCATCCATGGTATTTCAAATGGGATGGCTCTTTATCCCATATTCTGCAAAACACAACTGGCTATTTAAGGTACTCCTCAGGACACCCCACAGTGAATTTTGATCTGAAAACTGGGAAGGGAGGTTCTTTGGCGCATGATGTGTACGAAGAGATTCAAAATAGCATAAAGGCTACACGCCTCCATTTTTAATCACTATATAAACATGCATGCTGAATAAATGTTACTATTAGAATGCATTCAAGTTTCTTAGGTTCATTAACCTCCTATATATTTTAGCATATGAACTCCAAAATCATAAGCATAATAAAGTAGGTATCCACATAGACATTTAATTTTTCTTTACCTTCTGTTTCCATTTAATTGCTTAGTCTGTAAAATTTATCTTAATTTTATTTTCTGTGAAAGATCAGAATAGCTATGATGTTACATTGTAATGCCTGTATTTTCCACCAGATGTCACTAATGTTGTAATACTTAAAGTGAATTTCTTCTGACTCTAAATTAGACTAATATTCTGCTTTTCTTATTGGAAGTTAACATTGGGATTTCTGTCTACAAAAATATGAAGGAATCAGAGGGAAAAACACAGCATCTGTCTTTTGCTAGGCACTTTACATGAACTATTTCATTTAATTCTCAGGCTTTAGTGCACAAGCGGAATCGTGGGGTCAATGGGCATGCAAATGGCACTATGTTTTTAAAGTTTAGATGGCCTCTTTTGACCTCAGCCAAGGAAGCTCATTTGACTCCACAACAAGCACATCAAAAGCAATTCTTCACCCTTTTCTTAATGGTTCTTACCTTCTACATCCTTTTAGCAATTGAGTGTCCAGAACAAATTACTTTTCCTTTACTGGGCTTTGAGTTTCATTGGTGAGTTTGTATTTACACTTTCCTCAGATGACTCTGACCAATGAATGGAAGGAACCAAAACAGAGAGGACTTTATCCTATGCCGTATCGATACTGTTTATAGAATAAATCAAGTGTGAATTTTCAAGCATCTGTGAAACAGGTTTCCAGCTAATCAGAAGAACTGTTCATTTAACTACCTCGGTTACTCCTTGGGGAATTAATTTTTGGCTTAACTTGTAAATAACATTTTCTCATTCTTTCTTTACTCAGTGTATGAAATTATATTTCAAGTTATTTTGTTCAATGTGACCATGATAAAGGTTTGTGTTGGAACAACTATGGAATAGAACCTGTCTGCTAAACTTCACATTTTATTAGTTATATTTTCTAAAAACAGATCTTTAGCAATCTTTCCATTCTTGAATATGGCTTTGAAAGTCAGCAGTATTAACCTATGCTTATTTAAAAAAAAAAAAAATCTAGCTGGGAAAGCTACTTAATCTCCATTAGAGTTGACAATCCTGTTCCAATCTGGCAAAAACATTGTAGCCCTAGCAACAAAACTATTAGAAAAGGCCTAGAGAGAAAAATGTCAGAGTTGACGCTCTGATTTCAAAAGTCAGTTTATGTTACCACTTCACCTATTTTTGTCTTCCTACCATTTGATCTATTTTTATACTAGAGAAACATAATGCAGTTTCATTTATTTGTGTAAAGTCCATTTTCATCAACATTTATCTGCATCATTTTGCTATGTAAGCTTGTTTGCACGAAGGAGCTTACATCAGATCAAAATCTCTATTGTCTTGGAATTTTATGTGTGGAAAAGGCTTCCGAGTATAAGCAGGCCAACCATACTCCATTTCCATGCAAGGGAAAGATCTCAAACGTCTTTAAAAACTATATAGATATGGACATATTGAGTGGATGCCTAGACATGGATATGATTTCTATCTAAATGGCAGTCTCACTGTCTAAGTGCAGAAGTTAGTGGTTTTAAAGATTGAGTCAGTGATACCCAAAATATTTCATGTCTAAAATACAGTTCTTGTATCACTGTACTCAATCCTAATAGTCAATACAGCTCTTTAGAAACCAGTTCAAAGGTTCCAGATCTAAGAAAGGAAATTTATAGGCAATGATCATCTACCATGTGCCAAGTACCAGTTAGGTGCTTTACACCTGTTCAGCCTGGTTCCTTCTAGGTGCATAGAGGCTGGGGCTGGTGGGGAAGTGGGAGACTTGGGCTACAGCCTGTGGTCTTGGAAACTGGTGATGGGACATGGGGAGAGCCATGAAGCAAAGAAAATGATGAAGTCTGAGTCCCAAATGACAAGTCCTCTGGAGTAAGGAATAGCTCCAAAACCTCAATTCAGGCTGTGAGGGAAGAACAGTGTGGAAAGACAAGGACTGGATCCAAAATGAACGTTTTATAACTGCTGACGCCCAGTGAGTCCCAGAGGATAACCGTGAAGGAGCACTGCGTAGGGAGAAAGAATCCTTCATAGAGTACCTTAGGCTCAACTTGTGGGCAGGGAGGGGATTCGTCATCAAATTAGTACATTACATGCATTATCTCAATCCTCACAACCCAATGAGAGTTACTATCCCCATTTTACACCTGTAAAAAGTGAGATTCGGGAAGGTTAAGTAATTTGCCCAGCTTCAAACATCCAGAATACATTCCCAGGCCTGACTCCAAAGCCTGTATTCTTACTGTATCTCATTGCCTCTCAGAGACTAGGGAACAAGGAAGGGTCCCCTGTTCCAGGATGCAGACTCAGCCAAGGAGACTACAATACCACCTGCATCTCACTCCAGCTGGAGAAGTGAAAACTCACAGCCACGATGTTTGAGCGTCAAGGTACATTAACTTTTTAAAAAACTCTTTTTCATAATAAGCTGTCACTAAATGTTTATTAACACAGAGCCTTCTGCTGTGTAACAGGAGCATTCATTTTCTTCCATCGACATTTTCTTCTCTCATTGCTTTCACTTGTTTTTGTAACTAAATGCTGTGTTGGAATTTGGGCTTCTGCTTTATGGGCTTTAACCAGTTTGAGAAATAGACACAGAAAACAGATTGAAATGTATGTATTATCATCTATATTACGGGGTTTCCTAGTAAAGCTGAGTAGGAGCAAGAGGCTTGCACCTAAAGCAGAAATAGGTTTGCTACTACTCCCCCATAAATGAACTGTGGAACAGTCAGACAACTTCGGTCTTCCTCACTCAAGCCCAACTCCAGCATGGGAGTAAGAAGTGCCGCTCCCTGAACGCCAAAGCCAGAGTTAGAAAGCACTGTACCTGAGCTCCAGCAAGCCTTGGAAAGAGTTCTTTGTTGCTTGGGATGGTGTGAGAGAGAAGGTGGAGAGAGGGGCCCCCAATAGTTCTCCAGTACCACTATCCATCATCAGGATCAGAGCAGAAACCTGAAGAGTGGAGTAACATGCATCCCTCCCAGTATTTGCCAGGTTTTTTTTTTAATATAAATTTATTTATTTTATTTATTTATTTTTGGCTGCGTTGGGTCTTGGTTGCTGTGCACGGGCTTTCTCTAGTTGTGGCGAGCAGAGGCTACTCTTCGTTGTGGTGCGTGGGCTTCTCATTGCAGTGGCTTCTCTTGTTGTGAAGCACAGGCTCTAGGCACGCAGGCTTCAGTAGTTGTGGCACGCGGGCTCAGTAGTTGTGGCTCACAGGCTCTAGAGCACAGGCTCAGTAGTTGTGGTGCACGGGCTTAGTTGCTCCACGGCATGTGGGATCTTCCCGGACCAGGGCTTGAACCCATGTCCCCTGCACTGGCAGGCAGATTCTTAACCACTGCGCCACCAGCGAAGCCTATTTGCCAGGTTTTTAATCTTTTAGCATACTATGATGCCAGTTGATTTTAGGTAGCAGGGTGATGGTAACAGGCATTTTTAAAAAATTTTAGTAATTATGTATTTTAATCTGTATTCAGAAAAATATATAACATATTTTAACATATCATGAGCTAAAGATTTTTGAAGTACACACCTTATTTTTTTTTAATGTATCAGTATTGGGATGGGTGATATGCAAATAAAAATCACGAAGGCAGCACATATATGAAGGAAGGCTGGGAAGTGATGTCATAAGCCATTGTACTTAAGTCAGAAGTAAGCCAGGGTGGGTTGCATACTCAGAGTGCTGCTGTGCTCTTACCATCCTACACTCCACTTCTTTCTACACAACGTTCCCCTCTGGAACTGCTGATGGGCATTTCACTTTTTGCCCACAAAAGACTCTAACAACATGAGTCAGACAGGGTTCCACGCAGCACCCTAAGCTCAAAATTCACTCCCTATTCTATTCTTATCACTAATTATGTCCTGTCACAATGTCCAAAATAGATCATCAGACTTTATGAAACGAATACAAAGACTGGATCAACAACATAAAAATGTCCCAAATTTGAACAATAGGAAACTCTTATTTTTCAGCTTCCTCAGAACGAAATCCCCTTGTAAATAAAAGCCCATAGAAATTAAAGTCCAAATGCCTTCATTCCCTATTTTATACAATTGGCTCAGTCTCAGCCGGAGGGTCTTAGTTGTCTGGATTCCTGTATCTGCAGCTGTGTCCTAGGCTGTCTTTCATAGGAATATAGCTTCTTCAGCCTCTTTAAATTCAAATCTCTAGTTAGCTCTACTCTCCAAGGGGAGGGTAGCCACAAAAGAAACTGCAGCTCCACTACAGAAGTTATCCCAAACAAAATTATGATCCCCAAATTAAGTGAATGGTATCATGTGGCTTGACATTGCTATTCTCAGCCAAAGAGCATGGCAGATAACTTAGTGGTACCTGCACTGGAGACAGTGAGGACCTGAGAACACCTGGTTTCAGTCCCATGGCAGGTCAGCCAGCTGCACCAGTGTCGAGTCCACAGCCTGGGAATCTGTGTTTAATGGACCAGTAACTGCCCAACAGTTGTGCTTCTACGTGTATAATATATTTGTGTATTTCTTTGTGTTTTTTCTTGTTTTCTTTTGTTTGGGTGATGCTTGTGGGGATCTCCCCATATATATTGCCTACTTTCTCTCAGAGAGTGACATTTGACACATTATTGCCTACTTAGAAAATTTAGATATTCTGGTTTCTTCATTTCCTCCTGTCTATTGTCTCATGCAAGATTGTGGTCTAGAGAAAACCTCTACTCCCAAATTCTTCCAAGTGTGTTCTCTGTAGAGGAGAAGTATACTCTTCTCTGTGAAAACATGAGGGATGGGGTAGAGACCATCACCCTACTTCTTAGCACTGTTTTAATAATATACCCTGTTTTATTTATTATGATAATAGTGATTGTCATCACTCTTCCATAAATTTTTTCCTTCCTACCTAGGCAGGTTGAGTTGGACCCAGCTAGGCAGTAGGTGACTAGAGTCAAAATTAAATTAAAAAAAAACAATTAAAACACCAGGATCACAGTAAAGGCCAGTGAGTCAGGATTACTCTTGTACGTGGTCGGTGGGAATGTAAACTGGTTCAGCCACTGTGGAAAACAGTATGGAAATTCCTCAGAAAATTAAGAATAGAACTTCTAAATGATTCAGCAATTCTACTTGTGGGTATTTATCTGAAGAAAACAAAAACACTAGTTCGAAAAGATATATTCACCCCTATGTTCACTGCAGCATTATTACAACAGCCAAGATATGGAAACAACCTAAATGTACAAGGATGGGTGAATGGATAAAGAAGATTTAATGTATATATATATATACACACAACAGAATACTATGTAGCCATAAGAGAAGGAAATCTTGCCATTTGCTACAACATGGATGGACCTTGAGGGTATTATGCTAAGTGAAATAAGTCAGATGAAGAAAGACAAATACCATATAATTTCCCTTTTATGTTGAAAATAAAAAACAAAACAAACAAACAAAAGAAAAACAAACTCACAGATTGAGAGAACAGATTGGTAGGTTACCAGAAGGGAAGGGATTGGAAGAAGGGTGAAGTGAGTGAAGGGGATCAACTGTATGGTGATGGATGGTAACTAGACTTACAGTGCTGGTTACGTTGTAGTGTATACAAATAGCAATTTATAATGCTGTATACCTGAAATGTGTATAAATGTTATACACCAATTTTACCTCAATTAAAAAAAAAAAGAGGGCTTCCCTGGTGGCGCAGTGGTTGAGAGTCGGCCTGCCAATGCAGGGGACATGGCTTCGTGCCCCGGTCCGGGAAGATCCCACATGCTGCGGAGCAGCTGGGCCTGTGAGCCATGGCCGCTGAGCCTGCACGTCTGGAGCCCGTGCTCCGCAACGGGAGAGGCCACAGCAGTGAGAGGCCCGCGTACCACAAAAAAAAAAAAGAAAAAAAGTAACAGAAGGATACCGAAGTTTAGCAAAACTTTAAGGAGATTCCAGATGTCACAGATTAAAGTACTCAAAAGTTAGTATTCCAAAAGGTTGGGCCATTGAAAACATAGAACACAAGCACAAACAAACAAAAAATACCTAAACCTAAACTTCAGGACAGAAACTTTTCTGTTCTTACGCCTTCCTGTCTCAGTAGGATCTGACCATTAGTGTAAGGAGAGAGACTGCAGCTGTGGAGGAAAATGGTGCCAAGAACTGCAGCTGCAGAAATTTTTTTGTTTTTTTTTTCACTTTTTAGTTTTGACATGTAAAATTAATACATACACAAGTTAAAAAAACATCAAACAGTACAGAGTGGTACTAAATGAAAAGTAAGTTCTCTACCTTACCTCATTCTCCCACTCCCCATTTCTAATCCAGCTCCCTTGGAGTATAGTTGCTTTACAACGTTGTGTTAGTTTCTGCTGTACAGCAAAGTGAATCAGCTATACATATACATATATCCCCTCTTTTCTGGATTTCCTTCCCATTTAGGTCACCACAGAGCATTGAGTAGGGTTCCCTGTGCTATACAGTAGGTTCTCATTAGTTATCTATTTTATACATAGTATCAATAGTGTATATGTGTCTATCCCAATCTCCCAATTCATCCCACCCCCCCACCAGCTGCCTTTTTTTTTTTTTTTTTTTTT